>NC_056743.1:668746247-669046247 GCF_019279795.1 Protopterus annectens
ACAGCACTACCACTGCACTACTCTCCTTTACCAACTCGATCAACTATAACCGCAACAATAATTACCTATCATCAGCAGTCTTCATTGACTTATCTAAAGCATTCGACATGGTTAACCATAAACTTATTCTACACATACTAAAATCTCTCACTTGATTCTCAGTCCTTAACTTGGTTTACATCTTACCTAGAAAACCGTCAGCAAGCAGTTCTCTGGAAAATTGTATTATCTAATCTCCTTCCTATTTCTTTAGGTGTACCTCAAGGCTCTATCTTAGGCCCCCTTCTATTTTCTATCTTTATTAATGACCTCCAATCAGCTATCCCAAACTCAACCTGCATACAATATGCAGACGATTCTACTATAATCTGCACTGCTAATTCACTAAATGAACTCCAGTCACTCGCCCAAAAAGCTTTTACCACTGTTGAACAATGGTTCTGCGACCGTTGCCTACTCCTTAACGCCAAGAAAACCAAACTGCTATTGTTCTCACCTTCCCGTAAAACTGCCCCACCCAATTTAACTCTTACTTCCGCTGACAACACCCTTAATTCTCCAGACTTAACTACTAAACTATTAGGTATAACTATTGACAATCTCAGCTTTGACTCCCACATCAACAACACTATTAAATTAGTTAATAAAAAAATTGGATCCCTTTACAGAATCAAGCCCTTCCTTACACCTGAAGCAAGGACCACCTTAGCCAGATCTCACCTTATCTCTACTCTTCTATATGCTTCCCCCATCTACACTAATCTCTCCAAAAACAACCTCAAGAAACTAGCAACATCTTACTATAACATTGCTAAATTTGTTTCAGGATCCCCATTTAGAACTCACCATTGTCTGAACCTAAAACAACTAGGTTGGCTTGAACTTCCGAACCAACTCATTCTTCAACGGTTCTTAATAGCTCACAAGATCTTATACCATCCAACTAAAATACCTATACTAACCTCATTTCACCATACAACAACCTGAAACATCTACGCTCTTCCAACAAACTACTGATTAATATAACCAAACCCTCTAACTCTGCAGGTGACTGTCTCTTTTCCAACTCTGTTGGAAAAATGTGGAACAATCTACCCTCTGATATCACATCTTTATCCTCTCTCCCACTTTTTAAAAGACAGTTGAAAATTCATCTCAACAAACACTGGCTTTGCTCCTGCACCAACCCAGCTTAACTCTTCCACTTCCTCTCAATATATTCTTCTTCCTTAATTCTTACTATCTCTGCTCCCTTACCCTTGTAAGGTCTACCTGATATAACAACTTTATAGATATGTTATCCCTCGCATACTGTATAACTATAGCAAAAAAAAAAAAACTTTTATTTAAGATATTCTGTTCATTATATTTTTTGATTTTTGCTCCGATTGTATTTGTGTACTTAGTGTAATCACAACCTCTTTCTCTACCTGTTTGTATTGTATTGCCTATCTTTGTTTAAACTTCTCATAACCATTGGAGCTTTTCTCCCTGGGCCTCTACTGAAAATGGACATATATCCAGCTAGACTAGCCCAGTCAACAAATGTAAAATAAAATAAATAAATAATCCTGGCATGATCTGAGTAATCTGTAAATTCCTCTTGTTTATTTGCTTCACAATATTGAACTTATTTACTGTAAGACCTGGAGTTCTTTTTCAATGAGTATATAAACTGATGGTGAGTGTTGCAGACGGGTATTGGGAGTTGTGCGTTGGTGGACAGGTATTGGGAGTTGTGCGTTGGTGGACAGGTACTGGAAGTTGTGCATTGGTGGACAGGTACTGGTATTTGGACTTGTGCATTGGGGTAGGTATTGGGAGTTGTGTGTTGCGGGTAGGTATTGGGACTTGTGTGCTGCAGGTAGATACTGGGAGTTGAGTTGCTGCTTTTCACTGTATGTAGAGGTATGAAATATGTAAGGTGGATGTGTTTTTGAGTGTGTGTGTGGCTGTATGGTTGTGGTAGTGAGATCTGTTAGGGGAGAGGTAGGATATGTGTGTGAATATGGATGGATGAGGGGTGGGTGCATGTGTGAGAACAGGACAGGAAGGTGTTGGATGCTTATTTGAATCCATGTGTGCATGTATTTGTGGGAATGTGTGCGTCACTGCCATACTTATACAGGTTGTCCAGCATGAAAGACTTATGGGGAACACTAGTCACTGGGGGCACACTTAAATAATATCATACTCCCTTAAAGATCATAGAGTGCAAACACACAACTTCACACTACACCAATCATTACAGAAGAGACCAAACAC
The DNA here is from genome assembly GCF_019279795.1 of Protopterus annectens. Taxonomy (NCBI): domain Eukaryota; kingdom Metazoa; phylum Chordata; order Ceratodontiformes; family Protopteridae; genus Protopterus; species Protopterus annectens. The sequence goes on from NC_056743.1 coordinate 668,748,513, forward strand.
ATAGAGCTACATATTCTGATGCTCTTTAAAGTAACTTATCTAAATCGCAAAGGCTTTCTAGGTGTAACACAAGTACCCTCATCAAATTCACAAACATACAATGCAGGCAGCAGTATCCATGAAACATAAATCTAAGAGTCGCATTGTTTAATTTCAACTGGTAGGTGGGCATAACTGGCTTAGACAGTATAACGTTAAGGTCACATGAATGGACAATGAACAAATATGTCAGCATTCTGTAGAGTATAAGGACTACTCAGGGAACAGCACAGCCATTGCCACTTTGTTAATATACAGCTAGGCTCCTCATGTTAAACTTCTTGCATTGATGAATAGCAAATAGTCCCAGTGTACTGCTCGTCACTGGTACAGGTTTTGTATAGGGTCAATAGAGGGCCTTTGTCAGCTGGTGTGGATGCTCAGAGCTGGGATGTAAGGCAGTACTTTCAAGAACTGTATTTCTATTGACACACAGTATGTGTAAATCATTCATAGTCGCAAATGTTATTATACCATATGGTCTCAATCATTTTCTCATGTTTGCCATTTTATTGCCAAGCTGCACTTTCATGGTGACTGTATGATATTCCTTGGATGGTCTTGAGAAGAAATGTGTTATTCTCCTCACAACATGAATAAGGCTATAAGAATGCATCTGCTGTATGTTGTGCTATCATCAACCAAGGCTGCATGCACAGAGGGATGTAAAACAAGGGCCTTGTACTCCACACCTCCCAGACATGCTGTAGATGTTTTGGGCAGCAGAGTGGTTCATTACTATGGACTCAGCAGTACATTAAGGTTTAGAGTCTGAGGTTGACATAATGGTTAAGGTGTTTAGCTTACAGAGACAAGGTGCATGCAGGGTTTGATTCTCACATGGGATAATTGGCTTGGCTTAATATTGCCCACAAGGGTAGTTAGCCTAGTACAAATGTATGACCCTGTGAACCTAGAGTTCATTCTTGTGCTACATTCACTAACTGTCTAAAGTCTGCATATTCATCCAATCTTTGTATTTCATGCCTCCTAGCTACCTTGTACATCTCCTTGGTAGCATGTTGAGTCATTGGTATGATCCACGAGTCACAGTTCCAGGGTCTGTGGTTCAGTGCTGATATAACTACATGTCCATCCCGATGGCACACTCTTTCTTCCACCCCCAGTGCTGGCTGCTTTGTGGAGGTAGATTCCCCTGTTAGAACTTCTTGGGTCCTTTGTTTAAGCCAGCTGGCTATCCAGTAGTTTATGTACAGGCTCATACTTAGTGTAGTTAGCCATTCTAAAATGCCCTAGTGGAATGTTGTGTCAAATGACTTGGCCAGGTCGAGGTATGCAGTATGCACCATTAACACCCTCATCCATTGCTTTGCTGACCTGCTTGAAGTAAGCAACATCTACACTTGACAAACCTGAAATGATATGGGTCTAGTGTTTATAGATTATCTATGTCATCATTCAGGCTAGCAGTGATTATTCTCCTGATTTTGCACATCAGGCTATTTAGGCTTATGAGTCAATAATTCGCCAGGTTCTCAAATGGCCCATGTTTATGCACCAGGACAACTGTTGCAGTCCTCCATTCATTTAGCATGAATCCAGTTTGGAGTGTGTGGTTAAACTGTGATTATAGTCAGCCCAACAGCTCATGTTTCTTGCTGTGATGGGTATTATTGGGACCCACAGATGCTGTGTTCTTGGCCTTGGAGAGCCATTTGAGTACTTGCTTTTTCTTTTAGCTGATGGAGTTATGGATATTGGTATTTCCTGAGGGACATCAGGCAGTGAGGGGGGATTAAATCTGGAGGAATTTGTTGGCCAGGAGGTTAGCTATATCCTCTGGCTGTGTACTGGTGGCATGGCATAATTTACAATTAATTCAGTACATTGCTTTGTATTGCCTTTGAGGTTTACATAGGTGAAGAAAGCTTTGTGATTGTCCTTGGCCTTGGAGGCTAATTTTACTTCAAATATGCCTTTGTTAGATTTGGCTAGCTCACCGACTTGCTTGTTTTGGTTGATGAGGGAGTTTTACCTTGCTGGACTTTGTACCTATTACTTTTTGGCATGCATTTCTTCCTTTTGTTGTACACCTCATTGATGAGATTTTACTAGGATGGCTTATGTTTTGATCTTGCTTTTAATGCAAGTAGGTGCAGCTCTCTCTATGCACCTGTTAATATGATTATACGGGGTTTCTATGAATGATTCCTCATAGGCAGCAATGTTTTCATAGTTTGTGGCAGCTTAAAATTTGGCCAGAGTGTCAGTTATTAAGAGAAAGTTTGTCCTAGAATAATTCCTAAAAGTTCCAGGATTAGCTGGTGTGTTTGTTTTTACCCTTACTTCAAAGAAGACACCCTGATGGTCTGCCCAGAACAGTGAGAACATTACTCTGGGGGAGGGTGAAATATTTCTGCCATGTTTGTGAGGACCAGGTCAATATTTGCACCCCTAGTGGGTGTACAGACTAAATGCTCAATGGTGTTTGCATATACAAAGTATATCGATGCTAAGCCTGCATGTTAGTGGGTCCTTATATTAGAGCAGTTGAAATCATCCTTGAGTATGGTATTGGATCGAATGGGGGCTCTCTCCAGTATATTTAAGTATGTATTATGGTTTTCCAGGGTCATAGAGAGGGGCCTGTACTTGCAAGGATATGGCATGGTTTCCTGAGTTGGCTTAGCTGTATCAGTAGGTTTATCAAGTTGACAAATTTCTAAAAAAGGAAGTATGGGGTGGACAGCATTTTAACTAATATTCAGAATCCCAGAGGGGACTAAGTGCAGACCATCCCTGGCAGCAGTGTGGTCTGTCAGCCATATCCTCTCATGCTGACAAATATTGTAGCCCAATCAAATGATACTGTACTCAAAGCCATTTATTAAAGTCAGTAATTTTCTTTTTATATTGTGGCATTATTCTTGGAGAAGGCAGAATGCTAGGCTCACACTGGCATGGGGCACATAGCCCAAGAGCTCCATAATGACTATCTTCATGTAGTCCAGGGAGGTACTTCTCAAGTTGTTTACTCTCACTTGGACTAAGAATGAGAGTGAGTCATAGTACTTCTAGCTCAACTTACATTTTTTTTTTTTCATTTTAGCTTAGCACTGTCAGTTATCTATGCTCCCATTGCTGTTACAAGTGTTTTCTGACAGCACCATAATGACGTGGTACATAAACTACGCAGGATCATACCCTTTCTCTGTACTAGCCGTGGTAGCCTCCGACATAAATTTTCAGCACAATTTCACTCTGCAGGCATCTTATATACACTCAGTACAAAATCTTGTGGCAGAGAAGCTGGGTAGGACCAGGACAGACACTCATGAATGGAAACTGAATCGGGATCTTCCTGAAATTAATTCATCTGTGAGGAACATCTCTAACAAATCATTTCACCACCACTAACAGCCAGTTTAAAAATTTCAGCTCCAGGACTTCACGCAAAAAGACAGGGAAACCAAATTTTCATTTTCTTAGACAGGAACGATCCTTTTCTACCAATATCCAGAGCCATTTTGAAGATACATAAGGACTGTACAAATATCATTGTGGTGACTCTTCTCTGACCCAGGCAACAGCAGTTTTTGTTCAGTTGGAAATCCAGACATCCAGAATTCGTTTTTCCTATTCTGCACATTGGGGTCAGTGTGTCTTTTCAACAGTGACAGTCTTCTAGAGGCAATGTTTGCACCACCTGGTAGATGGTCCTTTTGTAGTGTTTCTTAACACACCACACTCACATTTATGGCCAATTTAGAGTGTTCAGTCCACCTACAGCATGTATTTGTAATGTGAGAGGATACCGGAGCACCCAGAGGAAACCCACATGAACACAGAGAGGACATGTCGACTCCATACAGAAGGCCCCCGCAGTCAAGAATCAAATGAGGGGAATTTCTTGCTGTGAGGCAACAACACTATCCACTGTGCTACTTTTGATATCAATACCATGAGACTGCAGGACAATTACCACATGCCTCCTCACAGACCAGACGTACTCATACAAGACGAGATGTTGGCTACATCCCAACCCCCAAAAACCTATGACTAACTGCATACATGATAGAATCTTAATACCCTTTAGGCACATAATGTCTGAAAACATGCTGCAGGCATTAAAGGAAGCTGGAAAACCTACACTATGATTATTCTTAGCTGTGATTGCTAATTTTTTCTCAAAGTTGCCCTTAGAGGATTTTATAAGTTGTCTTATTTGTTTATTTAGGCTTAGGAGGGTGCTTTTCTAGTGCTGGGACCTCCCTTTGGTATTCTTAGACAACAGCTTCTTAAGCTTGTTGTATAGTTTATCTATGTGAGCTGTCCACCAGGGTGGCTTGTTTTTTTCTTGAGACTCTAACTTTGGTCTTATCCGGCACAACCGAGTCTATACTTTTGTATAAGTGTTGGTACAGGACATCAGAGTATAGTTGCCAAGACCATCTGTGGGGACTGGGACTTGGAAATCGTTTATGCCAACCGCTCTGAGGGTATAATTGCTTTGAAGTTTTTTAATCTGATTTCACCTCTGATGGGTTCTGGAGTTACTGCTACTTCAAAAGTGACTGACTTATGAACAGATTTTACTAACAAGGATTCTACACTTATGGTAGTGCAAAGGTCTCATGTTGGTGAAACACCCGGTCAAGTATATTTGTACCACTTCTAGGGTTTTGTACAATTTGTTACAGGGCATTTGAGTTACCAAAGTCGAGGAACTTTTGTGTAAGTAAAGGGTTCATGTAGGTTGCCCACTTGATGGTAGGATAGTTAAAAATCCCCGTATGACAAGAGTGTTAGGTTGCATTTTGATTGACGTCTGCCTCATCTGATGCTATTATTAAGATTACTGTGAATATGCTAAGTCATTGTCTCTGACTTAGGGTTCACAGGCATATGCATCACACCTCCTCCTTCATGTTCCGTTGTTGAACTTTCGATTGAATGTTATCAACTGACGAGTCGTGATGTCTGCATAATTAATTCATCTCCTCAGCATGATACCTGTTAGCTCGTGTTGCCCCTTCCTGTACCGAAATCCAGAGTCATTGTTATTCATCAGGCTTCACAAGTTACACACTTGTAGCTGCTAAGATACATGAATGGTCTTATCTACATAACTGCTCTGTTTTTAAACTTAGAGAAACTCATATAATCTTTGTCTTTATGCGGTGTTATTGCCATGGGCTGTTTGTACATTTGCAGGCTTTCCTGTACTTTGATGGTACAGCTCAGCTGTTCAAAATCCAAACTTTGCCCTTTGCACCCTTTTCTTTTTCTCAAGCCATGGCCCATCCCTCTTGTACATATGAGTTGATGTTTGTGTATACTCCTAAGTATTGTCATCACAATTGCTTTGTTGATGTTCCTGTGCAAAATGATCTCTGCTGTAACAACTAAATGTATATAATGATAAAATTTCAGTGCACAACTTTCTGCTCCAGTTTTGTCAAGCAAATCTGAGTAAGATAAACACTTGACAGCTATTTCTGCCCGTAAGTACACATGACATCTGCCTTGCTAAATGCACTAACCCGAGATACTTATTCATTGATTTCCATACAAAGTTGCAGTTACTGTGCAGTGCCACTTCCACATCTCATCCTAATGCTGAACTTCACTTTCTTTGTTTCTGTACAACTTTTTGTAGAGGGGCATACACATATATCTTTAATTTACAATAAGCAATTTACTAAATTGAATAAGAAGTATACACCTTATCTGAATCTCTTCATTTAAAAAAGGGCTTGAGACATTTTTCATGCCTTTGCACCAACTGATGCTGTTGATCTGGACGAGATGAAAGTGATGCAGATTTCTCAAGTCTATGGCCTAACAGCTTTGCCACAATGATCAACATTATGATGATGCAGTTTTATGTAATGTAATGTGATTGTGAATTGCATTGGTAGCTGAATATGACTTTCCAGGTGTCTAGTGATGCATTGATAACTGATTTGACAACAAATGATTAACATGAACAGGTAAAGCAGAAGTGTAATGATAAAGTGGTGATAGGAAATATATGCTGTTTGTGGGATAGTTATGTGATGTTACAAATGGATACTATGTGGAACTGTTTATTTTCTAAGGGTTACATAGATCCAGTGAAATTGTGTCTCAGAACAGTTGTAGTATTGCAAGGTTACAGCAGGATGCCTTAATAGTTGAACTGGTGATACATGGAAGGTTCTGAGATAGGCTTATGCCATGCAGACAGTTTCTGAGATGTGTGTGTGTTATGATGCCTTATTTCATGGTCAGCCTGTAAACCACTCTTTAAAGTAATTACTAGCTGATATTATACTGATATGGCAATGCATTGATGACTTGTGTGGGAAGGGCTAATTCTGTGATGGTAAAGGTATACAGTACTAATATATGTGTGTGAATTATTGCTACTGTTGGAGTTTTCCTGTAATGATAGCATCAGGATACCATTGTCACTTGATAAAAAAAATGTGTGTGTTAGTGGTCTGCTGTTGAAATGCTGGAGAAAATGTAAATTTATATTTATAGAATCATAGGAAGTTACTAGGCTAATGGCCCTAGGGCCCTTACAAGCCAAGTTAGACTGCTGTTTCCACGATCAGCACCTATAGCTCCTATCCACGAGAGGGACAGGTGGAAGCCTAGGTTGAATTTATACTTGCAGACACTGCACAAAGGCTGCTGCAAAAGCTGGCTTAGCTTGCTCTTCTGGGTCTGGTATTCCTGAATTTCTAGCAAATACTGTTTCAAGGTGACAAATAGTCTGCAGAAGCTTCCCCTGTGTTTTGTTTACATGCCTGTTTTTTAGACCAGTCAGTCCTAACTTGACACGCATCCATAATCTTGTTTAACAATCGTGTTTGTTTTATCTGTTAATGCATTCCCTATGAGAGTGAAATCTGTTATTTCAGCCTTTTCCAGTAACTGATTTCTTATTTCATCTGAAGGTAACTACCCTCAGCAGTTGACGTAAATCTGTCAAAGTTGGATTGTAACATTCTATTATAGTTTTTAATTCTTCTTTGAATTTTAATGGATCTTCTCTAATATTTGGAAAGGTTTTAGACATTGTATGCAAATCTGCACATGTCCAAGGACGAACAAGTTACCTGTTGTTAGCCCCCACAATTTTCCTGAGAGGTGCCAATAGATCCCCTACCAGAGGTTGTAATCTCTTGTGGTACTCTGTCATGTGAGCATGTATGGTAAGATACAGGAATGTCAAATACTAATGCCCCTGTTGGGGAAGCAGAAGCTATCTGAGAAGGATAGGAAGAAGAACCCCCCTCGACTGCAAGATGCCTGTTCAGAAGATGTAGATTGAACAGGGGAACCTGTCTGAGATGTACCGGTGTCACATGAACTGTGTGTCCGATGGACAGTAGACAGAAAGGTAGGGGTCTGAGAAACAACAGAGTCTTCTACAGGAGGTACCCGTACTGGTGCATATGGCAGTGGGGGTGCAGTAGCTACTGGAGGACTATCATCCTCTTCAGAAGTTTCTGCTTTTTGTCCATAGTCAGTTTGTTCCAATCCTGCTGCTAAGACGGGATAAAGAGATCCCTTTCTACTGGTCTGTACTGCCCTTTTAACCTCTTACTTGTTGCAACAATTTCTTATTAACATCCTGCAATCCTCTTAATGCTGACTCCTTTTTAAGTGTTTCACTGTACCAAGAATAAAATGATGTCATTTGTTCCCCGCTTACCTTGCTTTTTTTTCTTCCAAAATGCCTTTCAGTGTCAGCAATTTAGTCTTATAAGTTCCATGTAATGGAAATACCCCGCCAGAACAATTCTTAGTAAGCTGAAGTCAGTCATGCAGATATTTACAGCTTTCCTTCCCATAATTAAAATACATAAAATATGCAGATATTCCCTTTTCAGGGATTTGATCTTGCTTACTTATCTTTGATCCCATTTTTCTTATTTTTATAAATCAGTAATAAAAATGTTAGGATTATGTCACGACTCCTGGATCCTGGCAGTTCTGAAAAAAGAAAACTGTAGTAATCCACACACCATACAGGGAGGGGAAAGGTAGGAAGTCTGTCAGCATGCAGCAACAGAGGAGAGGTTTCGATCAGCCTTTTCCCACATCACCCCCTTGCTTTCATCCCTGCGTGAGCTCAAACGTTACTGCTCCAGAATTGTGGTCGGGATAACAGGGCGGATAGGTACTGTGTCCAGAACTGAACACTCTTTCGGACACTGAGGGTACTTTCACACAATCACACTCTTAAGGCCCAGTGTGCTTTTGGGCTCATAAATTTATTTTAACAACACATACCTCTACGTCTTATCATGCGGTAGGCTCATGAATTTGTTTGAGCAGTATATAGTCTACGTCCCAATCATGCTATGGGCTCATGAACTTGTATAGTCTACGACTCAATCATGCGGTGGGCTCATCAACTTGTTTTAACTTTACAGTCTACGTCCCATTCATGCAGTGGGCTCATCAACTTGTTTTAACTTTACAGTCTATGTCCCAATCATGTGGTAGGCTCATGAACTTGTTTTAACTTTACAGTCTATGTCCCAATCATGCGGTGGGCTCATGAACTTGTTTTAACTTTACGGTCTATGTCCCAATCATGCGGTGGGCTCATGAACTTGTTTTAACTTTATTTTTAGTTTTTAACTTTTCCTTTTCTTTCTCTCATACATTCATACATTGAAAGAATAAAAACATCTCTCATACTTCTTACCTTTCAAGCCTGAAGGTACTGCCCTTGACACAAGGCGCCTCCTTGTGTTAATTTGTCCTTTACTGTATGTGCACATACATTTACTATACTCATTTACTGTGGGGTCCTTCCACTATTATTTGTATATCTTACAACTACTCAGTCAAATAAAAAACAGTCATGCACTTATACTACAAACACGGGCATGCACTTATACTACATACACAGTCATTTACTTACATTTGCTAAAATTTGTCTAAAAAAAAAGAAATGCAAACCAACCCTTTTCCCCTTACAAAACAATTTCCCTGCCAAGACTAGTATGTTTGCACACCCCGAATAGCTGCACATCTGAGTCTCTGACTATGCCATACAAAGCAGTGTGGAATTCACAGAAAATCTGTAATGGGCCCTATTCCAGAACTGCCCTGCAGCAATACCAAAGTTAAGATCCATAGAACAGCACCAAATTATTATAGTCATAAATAAATAACATTACAAATTTACCTTGTTTGCCTTCAGTTAGGAACAAAACTTCAGGATGTGCAAACAGACATTTTATTCTTAAAGAGCTAGGGGTCTGTCTCCATAGTTCTTGATGAAGCATTCTCACTTTACAGACAACCTGTAATTTTATACATTTTCTTATCTAACCTGGTCATGCAGCGTCATTACGTTACAGTTAATTTGACAAATGAAAAACTTTGCAGATGTCCTCATCCCTCGTGATTTTCACCTCTGACTTCACGTGAATACCTTTCTATACATGATCCACCTGCTTCTAAGGGGTCTTGTTAATAACTTTGGATGTTTCAAACCTGCCCTAGCCAACAACACACTTCTAGCCTGGCTAATAATTTTGTAATAACTACATGTTTCACTTCATGCAACACGTACTTCTTCTTTCGGCTTTTCCCAGTTAGGGGTCCCCACAGCGGATCACCTGTCCGCTCATGATTGGCAGTGGAGTATTACAGTGTCGAGTTGCCAGCCCGGCACCCAACCTTCCACAGAAGGCACACATACATACGCACTCACACATAGGGCCAATTTAGAGTGTCCAATCCACCTGCAGCATGTCTTTGGGATGAAACCGGAGCACCCAGAGGAAACCCACGTGACCACAGGGAGGACATGCAGACTCTGCACAGAAGGCACCCCAGCCAAGGACTGAACCGGAGAACCTCTTGCTGTGAGGCAACAATGCTAACCACTGTGGCCGCCCACCACATGCAACACGTACTGTTCTCTCTTATTACATACTAAAAGAATGCAGTGTAAAAGACAGCAATATTGTGGCTTATGAAGCTGTATTTTTCCCAACCCTGCATACAAATTATATTTGCTTTTTTTTAACAATCATGTTATAGCATCATCAATAAACTCAGATTAATATACATTTTAATAAGCTGGTCTTGTCCCATAACAGTATGCATAAGGAAAAACAAGATAGATGACTGAAATTCTATTTACGGCAATTATGTATATTCTTAAAATGAGTTTAATTTTTTTTTTTTTTTTTTGCAGACAGAGCTCAGTCTGTCAGTGGCCAAGATGAATTGTAATGAGTGTGTATTACAGGCATGTGTAAAGGAATACTTAAACTCCTTTATAGCAAGGATTGAGAAAAAGCATTTTGCAACATGATTTACTGTAAAAGTGCTATTCAGATGACAGGAGAAAGAGAAATGAGGGAACACTTTTACTGGCACACCAGGCAGACTGCAAGCAAGTCTGTTTGATGTGTATTGTCATGCAAAGCTGACTGAATAGCTGAACCTTGCAGGGTGGGAAATGTGATACTCTTGCTAGCAGGGGGATGGGATATGGGAGGAGTAATTGTAGAAGAAACTGAAACTGATCAAAGTTAAATGTCTAAAAAAAGGCTGATATCTCAACAAAAAGATGGTAGTCTGGGAAGCCTTTTTCACAGAATGTACAACACATCAGCTGCAAACACATTTGTAAGAGGCACTGCCTGACAGTGAATTATATGTTTACTGAGGCCTGTGAAAAATAGCTTCTCTTCTCTGCTTTTCCATTCTAAGTGAATGGAACTCTAATGAGACAGTCCATCTATGGGCATTATAATCTCAGATGCAGTGGGACCTGCAGCTAGATTTTTCTTTAGATCTAAATTAACTCTCATCACGTTGTCTGCCCCCAGGAGGGCAGTCAGGGGTACAAACAGAATAAAATTATTATTTACTACTACTATCTGGTACATAAAGGTTTGCAATGAGGCAAACATAAGAAAAAGTTACACAATATATATTTTTTAATTATTTTCCTGTAGTGGTCCTTTAAGGCTAAAATTGAGCAGGTGTTAATGTGTTGAGTCACTAGGAGGTGGTAATCAAGCTTGGCAGAACCAGGGTTTCCAGATTTCCAGCCCCCCAGGTAGGGACAAAAAAAAAAAAAGGTCTCTCACGGCAAGTGAAGACCAAAAAAAAAAAAAAAGGTCTTCGGCAACTGAAGACCAAAAAAAAAAGGTCTTTAATGCAGAACAGAGTTCCACATTAAAGAACTGAGCTCACTCAGTAGCTCTGCACTAAACACGGAGCTTCTCGTGTTTAATGCATTGCAGTTCCGCATTCAACACAAGTAGCTCCGTGTTTAGCGATTTTTGATTGGCCCATATACCGGCATATGGGCCAATCGCTAAACCTAAGCTTCGTGTTTAATGCGGAACACAAGAAGCTCCGTGTTTAGCAATTTTTGATTGGCCCGTATGCCAGGTATACGGGACAATAAAAAAAAAACAAAAAAAAACAAAGCGGAGGCTGACCGGGATTTAAACCAGCAGGGCGGGACTCTGGATCAGGCTGCTGATCTCGGGACAGTCCCGCCCAAATAGGGACATCTGGCAACCCTGGGCAGAGCCCACAGAGTGGATCAGGAGTATGATAATGGTTAAACAGTACTAGATCAGAATTTGTACTGATTCACAAAGGGAGCATTAGCCTTTGCAGAATTTTGAAGGGGTTGTAACCATTTATCTCAGTTATGGAAAACTGTAGATTCTTTTTGTTGCTTGATGCAAACTCGAGATTTTGGCAGATTTAATTTGGATGAAACAAGTTGCTATCACTCAAAGCGCAGCAAAGCGGAAAAAGTGCCTCGAAAGTCACCAGAACCAAAAAGTCAAAGCACTCTGGAACACAGTAACCAAGGCTTCATGAGTGAAAGGCAGCAGAAATTTAATCTTGTTTTAACACACCAAAACACACAACAGCTTTTTCGTCCTCATACAAACAGGACTTTGTCAGAAATACAATTAAAACACATTTCATTCCTTATATAGTGAACCAATAAACAATTAGCTATCTTACACCCCTAATAATTAAATAAATGTCCAAGCAACCTTAATTGTCTAGGTTAAAATACAACTATTTAGTACTACAAGCTTTAACATTAAATATTCTATATAAAAAATACTATTTATTCAACCCATTAAAAGCATGTTAAAAACACCCCAATTTTAACTCATCAATTATAACATTGTAATAAAAATCTAAGCTAATCTATAATGTATACAAAATTGTGTGCGTTCACTATGCAGTTAAAAACATAACGATAGCACCATCTATTGGTTAAATGGCCACAGTATATGTTGACCCAATATCTTGTAAAAACAAAGACAAAATTAAATTAATAAATTTGTTTATTTAATAGGTTATTTAATACTTTAGTTGCTAGCACTGTATCTTCAGTTAACCTTAGAAATCTTTATTTACTTAACATCTGTGCTCTCATCAGCACTAATAGTCTTTCAGCTAGCTGTAGGAAATGTGATTGAGAAGGCAGGAGTTAACAGTACTATTAATATTAGTTCTGGTCTGCAGTGCTATAAAACATGACATCAGTCGATCAAGTAGTCGACATACAGAGTTTGAAACTGAAAACCACATGCATATTGACATCACGTCTCTAAAATCATTTACTTTTCGAAGTGTAGTCTGCAACCAGGTACAAAGTTCATGCAGTTATGACAATTCTCTTTTCGCACTTCTCAGATTGCTTTTACCTTAAATGGGCTGCTAGAGCATGGTGTACAGTATGGCGGTATTCAAAGTATCGAGAATTTTTTTTATCTACTAAAAGGGCTGGTAACCATTGCAGTAGGTATACACGTTGCCTTATTTACCACCCTTCAAACTGATGCAGATTAGCTGCAGCTACATAGAGTACAATTTATACCTTTGTATCTCACTATAAGCTGAATGTGCAGTCAGAATCGTGTGCATCCTTCAGCTCCACCATCCTTCAGAATATTCTTCCTTGAGAACACTCTGGAGTTTGTAGCAGCTGGGGCATCTGTCTCATTCGTTGAGTCGGACAGATAAGATGACATCTGATATGAAAGTTATGTACTTAACATTAGATGTGCGTTGTCTTTATTTGTATGGCTCAACCTTCCTCCTGCCTTTCCCCTTGTTTAAAGTTTTCACATTCGTCTCTCAGCTGACGATCTGACCTAGGCTCATCATACCTTCAGTCTTTGGGTTGATCTTCCCAGTTATCAGTATTAGCAGGATATACAGGTCTTCTGGGGCATATCTTGGGGCATATGCAATGCATTGGGGCAAACTCTGAGATATTTTAAGGAATATTAGGGTATTATGGGCAAGGGAGGTGTCAGAGTATTCTGTCCAAAAGCTGGAAAAATTGTGCCAAGGTTGGATCTGACAGCCCACTTGTTGAGCTAAATGGATAAAGATAAGACTGAGCTAGATTTATAAGTACATAACCCTAGTTTCAGTGGTATCTGAAGTCTGTCTAGACCTTCAGAATTCCTCTCTTGCTCTTCAAGAAGGAACTTGTATGTGAATCAACCAAATTTCACTCAATCCAGGAGTACCCTTTATGGATCTGATGTCTTTTCTGTCTGCTTCATCTCTGTATAGCTGATCCGATATCAGCAACTTTTTAGAATTTCAGATCCATGGTTCAGGTTCCACCCCTCTTCCTGTAGCTCATATCTCAATTTGACTCCCAGTGTGTTGTCTGGGCCCAATACTGTTGTGGTTCTTTATTGCAGATAAGTATTTAGTCTTTTTATGATTAAAGTATCTCTGGCTTTAGGGACTTCCTAGATGGATGCACACTGATCAATAGCTTAATTTTAGCTCTCCCAAAGAAGAAATTTAGAGAGCCTAAAAGAATACGAACTAGAAAAGGTGAAGGGAAAACACTGTCTTGGATGAATCCTGTAGCTGTTCAACAAAAAGCAGTTCAAGCCAGCTTTGGTACAAGTAGATGGCTTCCAGTCATTTTAGAGGAAGCAAAAAATCAAATGCCCTCTGATTAAAATAAATGAAATGTTGAAGGAGTTCAATTCAATAACAAAAGGCTGAAAAAATAGAAGAAGCTTTAACAAGCTATTCAGATGGACTGATAAAACTAAAGAACCACCAGTGAAAACTGAGTAAAAAAATTCCGGAACTGGTAATCTAACCCAGTCAGGCAGACTGGACCCAATAAAGGCAAACACCTTTTGCAAATAAACCAGCACACTTGTAAAGTAAAATAAAATAGTACAAACAGGAACAGCACAGAAAAAAAACTTTTCTAAAAGTGCTAAATTCGTTAAAGTTTTTTCGGTGCCATTCTTGTTCATATTATTTTATTTCACTTTACAAGTGTGCTGTTTTATTTGCAAGAGGTGTTTGCCTTTATTGGGTCCAGTCTGCCTGACTGAACTGATAAAACTGCCAACATCAGAGGGGTGAAATGAAAAAAAATGCTGGCCGAGTATGAGACTACTCAAGAAGAGAGGTTTCAAGACAACAAAAAAAGGTAAGTTAGAAGACAGAGCAAGCAGACAAAATCTGAGATTTTTCTGCCGTACCAGAAAAACTGGAAGGAGCAGACTATTAATTTTATGAAAACACAAATACATTGACCACTTAAAACAGCAAAAATGCAGTACAACTAACTATTGTTAAGCCCTGGTTTCATTCTTGTGTAGTGGGTGTAAATCAGGCTAATTCTGGACTTATTTTTGCATTGAGACAGCTCCAGGCCAGTGAGCTGTTTTAGTTCTGTTATTAAAACTAGTGCATCTGTTGTCTTGTCTGCCCCTTATGATAATTTGATGACATAATTCCCTTCTCTTCCCATTTCTTGGCTGTTGACAATAAGCACATAATTATCATTTTGCAAAGCTCTCCCTTAAATAATACACCAGGCTAAAAGACCTCAAATTTGTGAGGTTTTCTTTTACTATAATTAGTGTACTGGTTCTTGCTGTGGTGGCAGGCTTCCAGGCTAATTATTTTGTATCAAAATTTAAATACTCCGTAACAAGTGTACCCCAACATCATTCTAAAACTGGACTCCAAGCAGTTATAGTTAGCCCTACCCCCCACAGTCATTCTTGTTGGTACCATAGACCAGCACTTCCCCACAATTTTTCTAGCCAGCCTGATTGACATGGGTATCTTGAGACAGTGTATCAACTGTCTCATGCTGTCTGATTATTACATATTACTTAAACAGCATAACACAGCGTGTGAGATGTACATGAGTAATATCCTTGGAGGCAGAAATGTCACACAGTACACTCAGACGCCAAAATAGTCAGCAGTACACGACACATCACACCTCTCCATGGTCATCACAGTGTGTATAATCCATCATATTCTGGGGTTCTAAAGATTAACTTGCCAAAACCTCAAAGATCTTCAAATCACAACACAAGCATATGAAGTACACTCAGCATGTTAAGCCTGTTTCTTCATGTAGAATAAGGAGTTCCAAAATCGCAGATGCTGAGCCCATAAGGCAGACATCAACCCAACCAAACATTCTTGTTGTAAGTGATTCCATTGTAAGACATGCAGATGTGCTTCTTACCAGGCTGAGCAAGGAAAGCATGATGGTTAGTTGCCTTTTTGGTGCCAGGATCTGTCAGATCACACATGCACTTAAGTCGTGTAACAAATAACCGTATGACTCTGTCATAGTTCATGCCAGTGTCACTGACTTAAGGTGTACCTCACTGAATTATATGGAGAGAGAGAGCGGAGCTTCAGACTATACATCCAAGGCAGGTATGGAACCTAGCACTGAGCAGCATTCTGTCTTCTCCAAGGATGATGCCATAGTGAGCAAAAAATAATTGACTTCAATAATTTGCTTTTGTGTGTGTGTGTGTGTGTGTGTGTGTGTGTGTGTGTGTGTGTGTGTGTGTATCATTTATAGGGGGTCCAGTATTTGTCAGGCTGGGAGGATATGACCAACAGACCGTACTGCTTTGCCAAGGATGGCCTGCATTTCTCCCCTCTAGGTTTTTCATTATTGGCAAAAGCGTTGTCCACCCACATAGTGTCTTTTTTTAGGTAATGGCAACCTTACACGTCTACCAACATAATGACGCAAGCAAAGGAAAATATAAAAGTGTTGCTGATCAATGCCAGGAAGCTAAACAAGAAACTCTCATCCTTACAAAGCCCTTCCAAGTCTGAAAGACATTGATGTCTGTGTAGTGACTGAGACATGGTTTAAAACAGCAGAGAGCATTCTGACTGTGCAGGGCTGTAAAGCCTTTGACATGTTTAGACCAGCGACTGTGCACAAGGGGAAGAAAGTCAGAGGTGTATCAGTCTACATCCAAAAGAGACTTGCATCACGGCTTGTAAAGCAGCATGATACACTAGAGCATCTTCATTTCCAAATAACCATCAAAAAGGTCCTGCACCACTTATATTAGCTATATAGCTGTAGAACTCTCTCTGTGACAAAAGAAAGCCTCAACACTTCTCTACAGGAACTGGAATCACTCCGTGTTAAACTCAGTACCATTTTCCTATGTGGTCTAATCTGTCCAACTATAAACTGGGAAACCTACACCACCGGTAGTGCACAAAAAACGAGATTTCTGGATTTTCTCAGTACAAATGCCCTGGAACAACTAATCCAAGTACCCACTAGGGGGAATAACATCTTTGATCTTGTTCTTACTAATATGGGAACATCTTGCAACCATCCCTTGTGTATCTTCATCACTTGTTAGGTCTGCCCATAAAGCAGTCTCTTTCAAAGTAAAAATGAAACCGGAGATCCTTCCACCCAGTGTATCTTTAGAATTTTTTTAGCAAACTACCAGCTCCTAAGTGATATGTTGGCAAGCTTCAAGCCCACACCAAATCCAGTTAACTTCACTGAATACTCAGACGTGCACCAGCACACTTTGCCAGCATGTAAACAGCTGCATAGATGCAGCTGTACCCCATTGGATCAAGTGCAGGGCAAACCCCAGAAACAAATCCACGTAGGGAACCATATCATCAGCAAGCTTAATAAAGGAAAGAATTTTGACCAAAAGAACACTTATTCCCAGAATGTTTAGACCCTTCTCACTGAAATAAACCAACAATTCAGGAGCTTAATTAAAAAAAAAAAAAAAAAAAACACCAAAGCCAAGTTTGAGGGCAAAATAGCTACCCAAGCCAAAGACAACCACAAGACATTTTAGTTAAGTTCATACTCTAAAAACCACAACGCAGCAGTGCGCTGTGCTGATTTTTAATAATGTTGCCTACACTGACACTGTAGATGGAGCAAACCTACTGGCTGATAAATTTAGCTCTAACTTTAGCCATCTCTCCCTTCTGTCTGTCCTTCAAGATGCACCTGAAACTGCCTCACCTCCTGCTATCACATAACAAGCCCTACAAATGCTATCGAAAGCTAAAAGCACTGCATCAATGGGTCCTTACAATATCCCCGGATGCTTCTTAAATAGCAAGAAGCATGATTTAGCCGCATTCGTAACCGTTTTCTACCTCAGCCTCCATACAGGTTTTGTACCAAATTAATGGATAAATGCTACAGCCATTCCCCTGCATAAGGGAGGACCTTCCACAGACCCGAGCAATTACAGCACCATAAGTTTGACCAGCCTCATATGTAAAGCCATGGAAAGACTTAAGGAATTAATCAGATCATAGGGAAATCAGGCCTAGCAAGTCGGTACGTAAAAATCAACTGCCAATCATTAGCGGACCGGAGTTCCGTTGTGGCGACCCCTAACCGGGAAAAGCCAAAAGACACAAACATAAGGAAATACTGTGAACCCATCTTAGTTTGAATTCATCCATAACAGGTCATGCTTGGTCATCCTGGTGGATTTTTTTGAAAAAGTCATCAAAGCAGTAGATGAAGGCAAAATCGTAACACACTGTATACCTCGACGTGACCAAAGCTTTGGACACAATTCCCCACTTAGTCATAGTAGAAAAGCTAAATAAACTAGAAATAACCCCCTATGGTGCCTGCTGGATTGCAGCTGGCTCACAGATCCAGCCATCCTCAACCCCTTTTTCCCATTTTGCACATGGGGTCGGGGTGTTGCTTCAACAGTGACAATCATCTTGAGCCAAGGTTTATACCACCGGGTGGCTAGCCCTGCCTTGGTAGTTCATCCATACTACTCAGTTGAGCACACACTCCCACCTATGGCCAGTTTAGTGTCCAATCCATCTACTGCATGTCATTGGAGTGTGGGAGGAAACCGGAGCACCAGGAGGAAACCCACGTGACTGCAGGGAGGACATGCAGACTCCACACAGAAGACACCCCAGCTGAGAATTGAACTGGAGAATGTCTTGCTTTGAGGCGACAACGCTAACTGCTGCACCACCATAGCATTCAGTTAAGACACAGACAATCAAAATAGAGGAAAATGCCCTTCTGTTATGTTGCAGTATTCCAAACCCTTGGGTTTATCCTCTCTTGCTACCTGAATGTCCAGCCAGTATACAAAAGCTTGTAGTCACTGCAAGGTACATGGAATGTCTGATGATGGCTAAAGGAATGTGGGCCATAAAAGTGACATCTGCACATACCAAACCTCAGAACTGAGCTCCCCAGTCCCAGTATAACTTGTATCAGCAAGTGTGTTAGCCTGTATAGAAATATTTCACAGGAACATGTGCATTTAATTGAAAGCTTTGAGTAACATCCAGTAACTGTTTCAGATCATGCACAGATAAAACCAAGATAAAAATGCTGGGTAATGAAGTAAAAGCGAGAAAGGTGTTTTCCCATCTAGCTATTAAAAAGAAAGGATAATGGCAGAGAACAAAAACTTCTAGCTCAACAACTTAGGCAACAAAGTGGAAAGGGTTGTTGCCAAACTTAGGGAGCCTTATAACCGTGTAATGAGTTGGCAGCTTTTAAAAATTCCCTGCAGAGTACTCTGTCAGATGTATTGGGTGAGCAAGTGGCTGTAACCAAAGAAATGATTTTTAGAGCTGGGACACAGGATATGAATTGCCTAGTCATAGTAAGGCCTAATTAATTTATTTCCATTAACTGCCAAAAAAGCAATTACTAGAAAATAGAAATCAAAGTATAAACCAGCTGTATTTGAAATATTGAAAACTATAAGAGAGAGTAAATAACTGGAAGAAGGGAGCTTTAAAAAAGGGAAGAAGCAATTTACATATAAATAAATGGAAACCGTGCTTAACAATACATGCAGAATAAAGTTCAGGAGGAAGAATGAGGTTTAAAGGAAGGTAGGAATTAAGCAAGTTGTGTAATGTTGGACTGATAATTACAATGAAAGAAAAGATATGTGATGTGTAATGTATGTAAATGGAAATGTTAATATGGCTTGATCTCATGTTGTCCTCATTCTACTTCATTGATGGGTCTCAGATACAACTTTGCTGCCTTCTACAGACTTAAGCTTCCGGGCTCGAGCTCCTACCCTACCCACAACCCTCCACTCCTAGCCCAACCTCCTCAGATCTCGTTTACCACCGACATGCTCAGACGTGATTCCAGTTCTCAGCTTCCAGCTAAGTCAAATCTTTGTAAAATTTTGTAACTTAATATTTTTCAGTTTTAGTAAGTTTATCTTAATTCTTTCTAGTAGTTAGTGCCTCCCCTTCCCTTAGCTTTCGAGGTGCGTTAGGATCCTCTTTCTTCAGGCTTCGGCCCTTCTCCTCCTGTTTTAGACTACAATCGTAGAGCTTAAAACGTAGGGGTTTTTTTTGTTGTTTCTGTAGTTGCATTCTGTAATTGGTGTGATATCTTTATAGTTTGGACTTTTTATAGTCTTTTTGGATAACTTGGCAGTGCTACCATGGATAAGCCTACGGGATTCAAGCTGTGTTCTAAGTGCGAGAGGAAGATTCTGCACTCGGATGCACACGGTAGGTGTGTATATTGTTTAGGGCCAGCTCATTTGGATAACCCTTGCAACATCTGTGAGGGCTTTAATCCTAGAGCTATCGAAGAAGGGACAAATAGATTTTGAAAGACCTTTTGCCTGCTGCTGTTGCTGCTTCTACTACTTCTCCTTGGGCTCAGCCAGCTGCTCAGCATGGCTCTGAGGTGAAGAAAAGGTGCCTTAAGGAGTTCCAAGCTTTTTCAGAACTGCCTTCTAAGGTTCAGAGGATTTTGGATCCATCTACTTCGGAGCCAAGGCCTTTGTCGGCCCCGTTGGATCCAAATAACTTAATGGCTCCGAGTGAGCCTTCGATTTCAACTATGCCCACGGATCGTAAGTCTCTGGATCTGAGAAGTCCTCTTCCAATCTGTAGATTTTCATATCTGCGGTCTTCCCCCAGGTCTCCAGGGAGATCCATTGTCTCAGTTTCTCCAACTTTGCCATCCAAGGTACTGCAAACCCCAAGGCATTTCCATCCATCATCAGTGGCTTCCTCCAGGTCCTCCCGGAGGCTTTGTCTTGATGTGGACAAAATGGTCAGATCAATCATCAAGGCCCAGATTCATGAGAGGGTTCTTACAGCTCTGTCCCCTCATGTATCCGAGCCTGTTCCACCTACTTTATCTCCTTTGATCCGCATTTCAGTTTCAGACCCCCAGAACGGTAGTCTTCCTTAGGGATTCAGGGTCAGATCTGAGGACCTTTGCTTCCTCGAGTCTGACTGTTACCTTGACTATCTCTGCTCCGAGATCTTCGGATCAGTGTGTGTCCTGGACCTGGGATGCCGCAGCTGGGTCCAAGGGGCAAGGTTGACTCCAGTGTCCTCAGATCTGTCCCTTCCACTTGGAGCTTTGGCCCTCAACAGCATGCGTCCGGTTCTGGGGGGCTCCCTCCGTCTTCCTTGGTACCTTAAGCTCAGAGGAAGTTCGGGAGGATCTCCCTGTAGCACTTGGCTTTCCAGGTTATGGAAAAGGCTTTCTCTGTTGGCAGGGACCCAGACCCTTTGACTGCTGCTCCCCACCCAGTGTGCCTCCCTTGGATTGAGGCCTTGGCTCTACTATTTCTGTCCAAGGTCAGCCTATCTCAAAGGACCTCCTGTCTTTTCCATCTGAGGTGTCCCCTTCCTCTTCTGGCTCCACCCCTGAGTATCCTAGTGAGGAGATGCAGTGGAAGAGGACGTGCAAAAGGAGGCACATTGACTCTCTTATGGAGTCCCTCACTGTGTATATGGATTACGATGAGGGAGAGGGGTCTCCCAGGTAACCACTGGATGATGTTTCTTTTTCTGACATCCTAGAAGTCTTGAAATTAAAAGGTGGTTGGTCTTCCAAAAATCCTCCTCCGGAGGAATATGTATTCTTGGAGGCCTTTGAGACGAGACCTTCTACATCTTGGGTTGTCTCCCCCACGGATGCTCTCATAGACCTTGTAGCCCATCAGGCCTGGAAGGAGCTGCACACCATAGAACCAGTACCTAAACTAGACACAATCCTTTCTCCTCCAGAGGACCATGCTTTCTGGAGTAAGGGCATTTCATTTGACGCTATGGAAGTGGCAGCAGCTACAAAGAAAGAGCTCGCCCAGCAGAGCTCTGCTGTCCATCCACCAAACAGGAAGTCCAGAGTATTGGACAAGTTTGAGAAGTGCACTTATGTCTCAGCAGCGTTTGGCACATTTTTTGCCTTCAGAGAGATGTGGTCAAGGAACTTCCTGATTCTTTGGCGGAGTGCATGCCTAAGGAGGAGTTTCACAAAATTTCTCTAAAGCTGTTCACTCTCACTTCCATAGCAAACTCTTCCATGAGATGTGTTTCCCATTCATTGGAGGGTTCTTCTAGGGCAGCTGACACTGGCATCGAGAAATGTCGCCATACTTGGATGAGGATGTGTGATTTCACTGTGCCCTTTAAGGCATCTTTTTGTCAACACCCCCTTTGTTGGTTCCCATCTGTTCTGACCATCTGTTAAGGAAATCCTGACCTGCAGTGAGCAAGAAGGTAAGACCTTGTCTGGCATGAGGTTCACGTTTTCTACCCTCAACGAACATACACTAAGAATCAACAAGGGGCTAAGCAAGCCTGGTTACGTACGTCTCAAGGTTCTTTCCCTGTTCAAAGCAGAGAGTACTCCTCCAGAGGCAGGGGAGGAGGCTTTAATGTGAGACACCTCCAGAGAGGCAGAGGGGGCCCTCCGAGCCAGGGCTGTAGGGAATGCTTTACTGACGAGCCCTTCCATCACTCCTGAAATGCTGCCCGACTGTCCTACTCTGAAGGGGCAGTCAGGGGCCATTCTGCAATCAAATGCCTGGGCCCAAATTACAACAAACGTTTGGGTGTGAAACATTATATCCAAGGGATACCACATTCCTTTTTCTCTTTCCCTCCAAAAAGTCAAGAGAGACTCCCTGGCATTCCACCCAGTCAGAGGGAGTTAGCAGCTACCGAGGTCGACAAGCTGCTGCAGAAGAGTCATCCAAGAGGTCCCAACAGTTCAGAAAGGGTCCAGAACCTACTGCTGTTTCTTTTTGGTGCCAGAGAAAACAAGAGGGGACCTATGGTCTGTTCTACACCTAAGCAATCTCAGCTTGTATGTGAAGAAGACCAGGTTCTGGATGGTGATGGTACAGTCCATCCTCCTGTTACTGAGGAGGGACGATTGGATGTGCTCAGTGGACTTCAAGGATGTGTGCTATCACATAAAAATGCAGACGCTCCAGAAGTCGTGCTTCTGCCTGGGAGACAGTCATTACTAATTTTGAGCCCTGCCCTTTGGTCTCACCACAGCCCCCCCCCCCCCCGGGTGTTACCAAATGTGTGGCAGTGGTGGCAGCTCATCTCTGACTGCAAGGGTTCCAAGTATTCCCGTATTTAGACGATTGACTCCTGACTGCCCCCACTCGGCATCAACTTTGTCAGGCCAGAGGCTATCTTTACCAACTGTCTCAATTGCTAGGTGTTACCATAAACTCTGACAAGTCACAGCCAACACCGGTTCAGTCCTTGGAGTCCAACTGAACACCATTACTCAACAGCCTTGCCTCAACATCGCAGCAACACACTGAAAGGTCAGGTACAGGCCATCTTGAATCTGCCATCCCCTGAAGCCAGGCTGATACGGGCTCTGGATTCCAGTGCAGCCACTATACTATTTTGGTTCCTCTAGCCAGGTATTATATGTGTATTCTCCAGTGGACACTGTGTCTCTTCAATGGTCTGTTTTGCTTCATCCCCTATCTGCACCAATCAGGCTGACAAACATTTGCAGGTCCCATCTACAGTGGTGGATTCACGCAGATCTGACGAAAGGCAGGCTGTTAATTCTTCCTCCTCCCATGCCACTGAGACCATGGATGCTTTCCGTGGGGGGGGCATTTTCAGGGGAAGATGGTCCAAGGCACATGGGCTCCGATAGAGACCAGTCTGCATATCAACGTCCTAGAGATGAGAACTGTGCTTCTATTGTTCCTAGCCTTCCAGGAAGTTCTCCCTCTAAGGACAATTACTATCCACACAGACAACATGTCAGTGGTCTGGCACATCAACAAGCAAGGAGGAAGCCGTTAATACCATATCTGCAGATAGGCCATGGGGGTTTGGGAATGGGTGATCTCTTCAAACTGCTTTCTACTTGCAACGCCTGTACTGGGGAAATCCAACGTGCTAGAAGACAGACTCTGCAGCCCTATAGTGATGCCCCATGAGTGGTCAGTCAGTCAGTCAGTAGCAGACGAGATATTCGACCATTGGGGTCTTCCCTGCTGCAAACTTTTTGCTTCCCATTGCAACTATAAATGCAACAGCTACTTTGCTCTGATTCCCCAAGAAATGCTCTAGTCCACGATTGGCCTCCCATTCTCCTTTATGCCTTCCCTCCTCTTCCTTTGATTCTGAAATTTCTTCAGAAAGCCAAATGGTTGAAGAGCATGGTATTCCTCATTGCCCCCTTTTGGCCTCATCAGTTGTGGTTCACCTTCCTATGGTCTCATCTCAGACATCCTCCATGGATGCTGAAACCCAAACCGGACATCCTTTCTCACCTGACCCTAGGACTCCACCCAGATCTCCACACTCTCAAATTAACTGGATGGTTTCTCCAGTTCCCATGATCATTAGAGGGTCCAGGTTGTCTTCCCTGGTCAAAGCTATCACTTTAGCCTCTCAGAAAGCGTCCACCGAAAAGGTGTATAAAAGTAAGTGGAAAAGATTTTCTGTTTGGGCTGCCAATAATCACATTAACCCCTTTTCAGCTCCGATTCCTTCAATTCTGTCCTTTCTAGAATCTTTGTATAACAAGGGTTGTAGTTTTGCTACCATTAAACTTCAGTTGGCAGCCATATCCAACTTCCATTCAGGATTATTTTCTGGGACTGTTGCTTCCACCAGGTTATGTAAAGCCTTTATGAAGGGTATTTTTCTTCAGTCATAGACCCTTCTCCATGGGATTTGACCCTCATTCTGCAAGCCTTAATCCAAAGCCCCTTTGAACCGGCCAGTGCTTGAGACTTGAAATATTTGTCTTGGAAATCCGCCTTTCTTGTTGCCATTACTTGACCCAAAAGGGTCTCTGAATTGCAAGCTCTGTCTTCTAAATACCCCTACATCATTTTTTCACAAGGATAGGATTTCGTTGCATACCTATCCTTCCTTCTTGCCAAAGGTAGCCACTTCAGCTAATGTAAACCATTCCATTCAATTACCAGTTTTCTTTCCTAACTGTTCTGACAAAGGGAAATACCTTTTACATTTGTTAGAAATGTAAGTTGCCTGTGAGCATCTATCAACACAGGACTAAGCAATTTAGAAAATTAGAGCAGTTATTTGTCTCCTTTTCTCCTAATCCCAAGGGTCAAGCTTTGTCAAAAATGACAATAGCAAGGTGGATTACTAGCTGCATATCCTTTATTTATGACAAGAATGTTTTGAAGTTGCCTGGTACTCCAAAAGCCCATTCTACAAGGTCCATCGCCATGTCTGCAGCCTTTTCCTGTAGAATTCCCATTGATGACATTTGTGCTGCAGCCACTTGGTATACTTCTCATACCTGTGTATGACCCATTAGAAATTAGATGTGGTATCCAGGAGCAGGACATCCTTTGGTTCATCTGTGCTTCATCATATCCTTCCTTGAAGTCACCCAAGAGATCATGTAGCTGGGGACTCTGACAATTCAGTGAAGTAGAATGAGGACATCAGATTTATTAGTTATGTACTTACCATAACTGCACATCTGCATTGTCCTCTTTTCATTCTGCTTCACCTTCCTGCCCAACCATCCCCCTCCAAAGCAGTTTTTTGCTTCTAGAGGATCTGGAATAGCCAGTGATGGATCTTGGGTCCAGATTGAGCTCTTGGTTACCTTTCTTTCTGTATCTTGTTTATAAGGGGCAGCAAACTTGATCTGAGGAGGCTGGGCTAGGGTGTGGAGGATTGTGAGTAGGGGAAGAATTCGAGCCTGGAAGCTTAAGTCTATAGGAGGTGGCTGAGTCTGATCAGAGACCCATCAGTGAAACAGAATAAGAAGAGGACAACACAGTTGCCAAGTTATGGTAAGTACATAACTAGTAATTTTCTTTTATTTTAATGTATGTTTGCCTAAGTATTTGGTGATAAGCTACTTGTCTTTAGTGATAATTTAATGCAGGAAAATAGTCTGATGTATGAATAGCAAGACAAAGTATTAAAACAGTTTCTTATAACTAAATAAAAGTATCTCTAGCTTTAGATAGCTTCTTCTTGCATAGTATTGTGATCATTTAGCTTCTTTTCTACTAGTTAAATCATGGGTATGCTTTCCATTCCTTCTCTCTACATATAAACACACACCTACATGTGTATATATATTTATTTGTATATATAGATATATGTTTGTATCTATTATGTATAAATGTGTGTATACAATATATATATATATATATATATGTGTGTGTGTGTGTGTGTATGTATGTGTGTACAAACACACACAAACACATATATATATATATATATATATATATATATATATATATATATATATATATATATACACACACACATACACACACAATGTATGTATATATATATATATATATATATATATATATATATATGTATGTATATATACACACACACACACAATGTATGTATATGTTTGTGGTTTACTATCAAAAACTTTAAAATAAAAACAAAATCTGTTCACTTGATCATTGACATTCTGAATTTGACAATGTCACTTGTACAGAATGTCAAAAATAATCACCTTGACTTCCGCATTCGGTCAGACCCTCAGAAAATTGTGCTGAAGGTGCTGTACAAATTGTATGTCTACAGCACAAGTTTTTACAGTTTTGCAGGGAGAGAAGCCCCCCTGCAAGCTGCAAATTATATATTCCAACTGCGAGATTGCACTGCAGTGAAGAAAAGGTTAATTTCCCGATCCCCACTGTAGTGTGATCTCTTATCAGGACATCAAATGCACATTAGCGAATGTACACTACCATTCACTATTGTGCATTCAAAACATTTTCAGACTGGCATTATGGAAACTGGAAAAGACTCATTCGACCATCTCAGTTTCGCATAAGTGCCATTCCACTTTTAATAGTAAACCTATATTTATATAAATAAGCTCCTTATTGCTGGCTGTAACCTTCTATAGCTAATTCCCATACGATCTCTCACACTGTAAATAGCTTTTGACTTCAACTGTGTGAATTTGTTAAAATGTGTCTGCATGATATTTTTCCACTGTGAGCAATATTGCTCACGCTTTGCATTATTTGATATGTATTTGTACTTGTACTTTTATTTTTATTGGACTGCAATCTTTACTGTAATCTGTTTCATGGAGCTTTTCTCCCCGGGCCTCCACTGAAAACGGGCTCTCTGGGCGCAGTGGACTTACCCGGTAATCAAACTGGAAATAAATGTGTTTTCTTCTTTGCATAGTATTTTTACTTTTAACACCAATTGGGCCTTTATTCTTTCATTGTCAGCAAGGTGGCGGTTTCTTTTTGTATGTGCTTTTTGCTGTGGGTGTTGCTTCTTCATCCATAAGTGACAAGGCTTTGGGTTTCCAAAAGTGTGCTGCTTACAGATGCACAATCCCCACTCAGGATCTATATGTGTGTGTGTGTGTAAACTGTTTGAGTGTGGCACATTTGAATGTCGTGTGCTTCTTTTGAGGTGGATCTCTTTCAGGCATGTGTAACAAGTTTATTTTGATGGGTAGTCTCCCTGGCATAGCAAGAGAAATTTCCCTTTTGTATTTAGGCTTTTACCTACCCTTTTAGTAAGAAGTCTTGGGACAAGACCAAACCATCCAAAGAGAATGAAAAGGAAAGTGAGAAAAATAGAAAGAAGAGTGAGACAAGGAAAGGACTTGAAAAAGATGTTCCGAACTTTTGAGTCCTTAGGACCCAGCTCCAAAATCGTTAAGGTTGTCTGATCCATTTTTTCTGTGTTGGAACCTTTTTGGATCCAGTTCCCATACTCCTCCTCCTGAGGTTTTCTCCAAAGACAGCTATTCCCCAGTTATGCTCTGTATTGCAGGAAGAGGTCAACTCATCTGTCTTTCAGGTCCCCAGTTGCATCATCCTTCAAGTCCTTTTGGTTATCAAGGAGTTTGTCCGAAGCTGATGTCACTAGGATATGGAAGATTCTGAGATACCAAACTCCAGCTGAGGGTCCTACCTGAATTTCCTGCTGTAAGGCTGCTGGGCCCAGCTCACTCGACCCGATGCTTTTCTCTGGTCCAGCATTTGTATGTGGTGACCAAGGAGCAGAGTATTTCCCACTGAATCCTCTTGTTGGAACCAGTTGCCTAGTAGGCTTTAACTCAGTTTCCCTTACCTGATAGACTCCGTCCGATCTTGAAGCCTTTCTGAGATGAGAGGCTGGAGTTGGATCTGATGATGTCAGTTTTTATGTTGTCCTTAACTGTTGGGTTCAGATCCGATTCTCTGATCTGATTTGGCCTTTACTAAAGCTCGTGGTAATCAAAAAGCTCTCAAGCTCCTCCCTTGCCCATAATGTGCCAACCCCTAACATACTCCAGATCTCGTTTGCCACTTTTCACAAAAGATATGGTTAGCCTTGACTCTCGAGCATTTATTAAGATGTTTTTTTCTTATTTTCTCATTTTTGACTTATAGGTTCATAGGTAGGTACTAGGCTATTGGCCCTAGGGCCTATACAAACCTAGCCAAAATGGTACCCTGGCTTTCACCACCCAAGAAAATTATTTTCCTGTGCCCCTGTCAAGCAGAGCCACATCCCCAGGGTGAATTTCTTAGCTTACGGTTACCGTCCTTACCGTGTACACTGTATTCGCCTTTACCATCGTTGGTAAACTTTTTTCTGTTCCTTATAATCTCCTTCATACACATAGTATATTTCTCTGTACCATTGTTTGTATAACTTTTCCCTTTTCTTTCTGTGATAAGTTTAAAAAAAAAAAAAAAAATTAAAGCAAAAAAAAAACTTTCCCTGTTTCTTTCCTTTTCTGTCGGTCGTCATGTCTGATAAAAGGACCTGTCGGGTTCAAAATGTGTCAGAAATTGTGGACATAAATTGCTTCTTTCTGATGCCCACGCTTTGTGTTTATTGTTTGGGCCCTTGATACTTACAGGAGGATTTCTC
Source organism: Protopterus annectens (assembly GCF_019279795.1). Classification (NCBI taxonomy): domain Eukaryota; kingdom Metazoa; phylum Chordata; order Ceratodontiformes; family Protopteridae; genus Protopterus; species Protopterus annectens. The sequence continues at coordinate 668,777,001 of NC_056743.1, forward strand.
TATTTGTAAAAACATTAACCCAAGGGCCTTAGCAGACAGAAGAAATGCTCATCTTAAAAGGATTACTCCCTTCTTCATTTGGAGAGGCTATTGCTGGGGCTCAATCCATCAAGTCTAGGACTAAGGAGAGTGCAAGTCTCCAAGTCTGTCCACTTCAACTCCCTCAACAGACCCGCCATAGAAGAAAATCCAGGTCATATCCGAAAGTTGCTCAGATCAAGACCTTGCTAAGGACAAAATATTCTCCTAGCTTGAGTCCTGTACCTTCAAGGTTCTTCATGTTTCACTGTTGCAGTCATTACATTTGTGTAATCTGCTGGCAGGTTGCCCTCAGTCAGCCTGATTAACAAAGTCTTGGGTCCTGCGTCTGTTGCTGTCCCTTCTTCCATGACGTCAGGTCGTCAGGGGTATAAAACATGCAGCCGACGCCATTACATCAGTCTTTCTTGCCACAAGGTTCCCGAAGCAGAAGCATTTCGCAAGTGCCGGTTGGCCAACTCCTGAAATTTTTGTTTTCGAGTTTCAGAACCGAAGTCTTCAACTAAAAGCTAAATACCCCATTGGGGAAACTTTTTCTTGCTCCTTACTGTTGTCAGTAAAAGTTAATAATTGCATTACTTGTGGGAAGCAAATACCTCATAAGGATTTTCATTTGTACTGTATTCCTTGCCTAGGCCCTGACCACAATGTGCCTTGCTGTCGGTTTTGTGCTAAATCTAATCAACGCACTATTAAACATCGGTATATTTTTGCTTCTACATATTTTGGTTCACGATTTAATTATCCAGAAATGTCGTCGGTTAGCAATCCGACTACCAGAATACCTAAAAAAACGCAAAGAAAAAGACAGAGAACGACTGTCAAGGTCCAAAACTGACTACAACGCTTCTCCTAAGCAATTCGCCAGTTCGCCGGTACTCAGTGAGGTGCTTTCGCAGCCCCTGATACCTGCTACATCTGATTCGCAGGCCTCTACTGAGACCGATTCGGAGTCCGGTATGCTGCGAGATGCTTCATTTATGTAACCTGCAGATGTCTCCACCTTGGATGGGTCCGGAGCCGCTGTGCAGGCACCTGCTTCTGAGGGTGTTTTCAGGCCTACAGATTTGTATATTAGACAGACACCATCTTCAAAACTAAGGCCAAAATCTAAATCTATGTCTAAAAAACTGACGCCTGGGCCACATGTGCAGGCCCCTATGCCTAAAAAACAAATGATCAAAATGGCTGAAGATTTATTTACTCACTCCTAAGAGGCCTAGGCAAGACATTGATTATGAATCTTCTGAACAGGATTCCATTTCTTCTGACTCTTCTAATGAACATGATTTGTCTATACTTACTTATGAGGACACTGATGTAGAAAATTCCATTCCTTCTGCTTTTCCCCCTGAGGATTTTTCTTTTGGGGAAACCTTACATACCTTAAGGGAACATTTCCACTGGGAAAGTCAGGATTTCTCTGAATCTAAAAAGAGACTTAGGGATTTTCTCCTTCTTCCTCAGCATAGGCCTTTGGCTATACCTCCTGTTCTAGACAGTGTTGATGATGTTTTTTCAGAATCTAGTATGGCTCCTGATTCTCTGCCTCCGGCTCCTTGTAAGCCAGACAGATACTACAGGGTTCATGACTCCCACAAATTCCTTTTCAAAAACCCTTTTGCAGACCCTGAAACTATTTCTCAGGGTCCCGAGGGCATTAAGGCCTCTACTGCTAAAAATCCTACCCCTTCTGATAGAGATTCCAGGGCGCTGGATAGATGGGATAAGAAAGTTTACACTTCTGCAACCTTGGCAATCAGGGCTTTAAACTGTCAATTTCATATGCTCAAATATCAACAGCATATCATGGGACTGCTCAAACAGAAAATGATGTCAATTTCTGACTGTGTGGAAAGTAAAGATTTACAGGATTTATTGCATTCAGCTGAACAAGTTGGAAAACATACTTTGCAATGTGGTTTTGATTCTTTGGAGGCCTCTTGCCAGGGCTGCTGTAACTGGGTCTGTGCTAAGAAGGCATGCTTGGCTCAGAGCAAACTCTGCCTGATGATCATGTTAAAGCAAAATTGTTGGATGCTCCTTTAAAAAACAGGACTGTCTCTTTGGTAATAAGGCTGAAGAAGTTTTAAAAAAGATGGAAGATGAAGCTAAATCTATGCAAACTGTGAAAGATTTCTTACAAGTGCAACCTCCCGCATTTAGTAGGCACTGGCCTACTAAAGAACTGGTCCTTTCCAGTTCCTTCGAGAGCCACTCAAGTCAAACCCAGACATTCCAAAGGCTCCAGGTTTCAGTCTCAAGGGACTTTTAGAACAAAACAATGGGGTGCCTCCACCTCCAAATCTGGAAACCACAAGGCGCCTCCCTATGGTAAACAGTCTCAATGACTTCCCTCTACACTCACCAAGCACTTACCTTTTAGACGCCCCTTTGGGGGGAAACTGGCACTTCATGCAAGAAACTGGCAAGTTATAACCCAGGACAAATGGGTTTTAAATATAGTATCCCAGGGATACCAATTTCATTTCCACACGTTGCCAATCCCAAACGGATGGCCAGACCTGCCCCCAAATCAGTGGGCAGAGGCCCAGAAACAAGTTCTGTCTCTCATGAACATGGGGGGCTATTCAACCAGTACCAGTAGAGGAAAAGGGACAAGGTTTCTATTCAAGACTTTTCCTGGTACCCAGAAAATACAAATCATGGCGTCCAATTCTGGACTTATCTACTCTAAACACATTTCTAGACATTCCAAAATTCAAGATGCTGACTCTTCAGCAGTTACTTCCTATACTAGGCAAAGATGCCTGTTTGGTAACTCTAGACTTAAGAGGGCTTACCTGTATATCCCAATCAGGGAATCTTGCAGAAGATACCTCCGCTTCAAAGCAGGCTACTTGCATTAACAGTTCTCTGCACTGCCCTTTGGCTTATCTACTGCACAAAGGGTCTTCACAAAGTGCCTGGCTGCAGTAATTGCATTTTGCAGGCAAAGAAATATTCAAATATATCCATACCTGGACGATTGTCTATTTCAGGCAAAAAACAAGGACATTCTTCTGAAGCATCTGGCGTTTGTAAAAAGGGTTCTAACTTGTCTAGGGTACACCATAAATGAAAAGAAATCACAACTGGTACCCTCTCAAAAAATTACATTCCTGGGTGCAAGCTTGAATACAACTGCCCAGATGGTTTACCTTATGCCAGAAAAGCAAATTCATTTGATAACTTACTTCAGACAGGTGGCCACAAAAACCCTGCTATCTGCAAGACAAGTTCTGCAAGCCTTGGGGTTCATGGCCTCCTGCATTCTTCTAATTCCATATGCAAGACTGCATATGAGGAAACTTCAGTGGTACTTAAAATGTTTATGGAGTTAACATTGTCACAGACTGGAAACAGTGATTCCTATCATACCTTACCTGCAACTAGAGTTCCTATGGTGGGCAGAGGACTGCCACCAAAACAAGGGACTTCCATTCACTCCACCCCCTGCCGCCCAAACCCTAACTACAGACGCATCAGACCAAGCTTGGGGGGCTCATCTGGCAGGGAAGTGCATTCAGGGCAAATGGATCCCAAATCAAATGAACCTTCATATCAATCAGAAAGAGATGCTAGCAGTACAGAATGCACTGACAGCCTTCAAGGACTACCTTCATCCAGGACAATTAGTGATAAAGACAGACAACACCACAGCTATGTGGTACGTAAACAAGCAGGGGGGTACACACTCCTACCCCCTTTGCAGACTAGCCATGGCATTGTGGAACATGGCCTTGACCTACCAAATACAACTACAAGCTCAATTCCTGCCAGGAAAGCTGAATACTCTGGCAGACGAACTAAGCAGAAATCTCATGGACCCACACGAATGGAAACTGGAACCACGGATTTTCAACATGTTGACACGCAAATGGAGGAGTCGAGACATAGATCTTTTTGCCTCACCCCAGAACTATCAGTTCGAAAAATTCTGCACAAGAACTCATCACAAAAAAGCCTGGAAAGTGGATGCTCTATCATTCAGCTGGAAAAACCTATCAGTCTATGCTTTCCCCCCTTGGTCTCTGCTCTCCAAAGTTCTACTAAAAGTAAAATTGGACAAACCAAAAGTGATTCTAATTGCTCCAGACTGACCTCGCCAACACTGGTACCCACTCCTGCGCAATGTCACACCTTCCAACGTGGCACCTGACTCGGACACCTTACTTACTGTCTCAGCAGAACAACCAAATTCTACACACTAAGCTCCAAACTTTGAATCTTGCAGCCTGGCTAATCACCTAAATTCAGCCTTAGCATCCTTCAGCAAACCTGTGATGGATGTCATTTTGGAGGCGAGAAGGCCTAGTACTAGAAAATCTTATGCTGACAAATGGAAAAGATTCTGTGCCTGGAACCAATCACAAGGAATAAGCACAGCAGTGCCCAATATTCCTCAGATTTTACAATACTTAACTGAGATGCTTCACAAGGGCTTGTCCTTTTCTTCCGTAAAAGTCCATGCCTTTGCCATTTCAGCACATTACAACACAGAACCCCCCCCTCTTCTCTCATTCTCTGCTTAAAGCAGTATCTCAGAGGGGGCAAAAACTTAATACCACCCAGGAGAGCTCCAACCCCTGCCTGGGACCTCAATTTTGTATTGGAAAAACTCACTCTCCCTCCTTTCGAGCCAGCTGCTACTGCAGACTTAAAATTCCTCTCCTGGAAAACAGCTCTCCTTTTAGCAGTCACTTCAGCTAGAAAGATTTCTGAATTACAGGCTCTTATGGCAGTGGAGCCTTTCATTATTTTTCATGCGGATAGGGTGTCTCTCAGGACCAATCCATCCTTCATGCCTAAGGTGGTATCCAGTGTGGCTCTTAATCGGACAATTAATTTGTCAACTTTCTTTCCCATTCCACAGAATTGGGGGGGTGGATTCTGCAGTCATTGGATGTACACAGGCAACTTAGATTTTACTTAAACAGGACAAAATCTCTAAGAAAATCTGAACAACTAAAGGTGGCATTTGCAGCAGGGGCAGAGGGAAAGGCTATTTCAAAGCAGACTATTTCCAAATGGATAAGCCATTGTATTAGTTTCGGCTATATGCACCATGGTAAAACTATCCCCCAGAGGATCAGATCTCATTCCACCAGGGCTGCATCTACTTCTACAGCCTTTCTCAGAGGTGTTCCTACCAGAGACATTCTAGAAGCTGCTACCTGGAGCTCAGTTCATACGTTCACCAAACATTTCCATTTACCTTTCTTCTCTAAATCCAGAGCTGGCTTTGCCACTGCTGTCCTGCAGGTCCTTATAGCTGGTCCTAATGGATGTATAAATCCATCCTCCCAACCATAGCTTTGGGAATCTACCCAAATGTAATGACTACCACAGTGAAACATGAAGAACATAGTACAGTTGTGTTCACTTACCGTAAATGTAGATGTTCGAGTGTATTCACTGTTGCAGTCTTGGTTACCCTCCCTCCAGCCCCCTGTTTTTCTCTTCCTATACCTCTGCTTTCTTTTACTATGCTTAAAAGCCTTTTTGGTGTATTTGCTTTTGTTTGGAGGTATATTTTTTTGTGTTTAAAATGTGTTATTTATTTATATATATATATATATATATATATATATATATATATATATATATATATATATACACACACACACACACACACATATATATATATATATATATATATATATATATATATACACACATATATATATATATATACATACACATATATATATATATATACACACACATATATATATATATATATATATATATATATATATATATATATATACATATATATATATATATATATATACACACACACATATATATATATATATATATATATACACACACACACATATATATATATATATATATATATACACACACACACATATATATATATATATATATATATATACACACACACATATACATATATATATATATATATATATACACACACACACACACATATATATATATATATATATATATATATATATATATATATATATATATACACACACATATATATATATATATATATATATATATATACACACACACATATATATATATATATATATATATATATATATATATATATATATATATATACACACACATATATATATATATATATATATATATATATATATACACACACATATATATATATATATATATATATATATATATATATATATATATATATACACACACACACACACATATATATATATATATATATATATATATATCACACACACACACATATATATATATTGGGGGCACCTGACATTTGGGGCAAGAAAAACTGATGTAATGGCGTCGGCTGCATGTTTTTATACCCCTGACGTCATGGAAGAAGGGTCAGCAACTGACGCAGGACCCAAGACTTTGTAAATCAGGCCGACTGAGGGCAACCTGTCAGCAGATTACCCAAATGTAATGACTGCAGTAGTGAATACACTTGAACATCTACATTTATGGTAAGTGTACACAACTGTACTTTCCTTCTCCCTTTCTTGAGAGACATCATTCCAAGTCACCATCCCTTGCTGCGACTCACTCTTCCAGAAGTGTAACTGAGGAAGATGTGGACAGAATGATGAGGAAATTCCTCTTGGTGCAAATACAGATGTGTGTTCTCCTGGTTTCTGCTCCTTCAGGTCAGTGTACTTCCCATCTGTGACACCACCATTGCCTACTCCTTGTCTGATTCCAATTGTTTGAGTTCCTGGATCAGAACCTCCCAGGTATGCTTGACTCTGATTCGAAGATACTCTTATCTTTGGATCTGAGGTCTAATGTGATTGCACTGGCTCTGACTACTTTGTATCCCGATGATTCTCTGAGCCGAAGCTGCCTTGTCAGGTCCGGGGCGTTGGAGTCAACACAAAGGTTTTCTGAGCCATCTCTGCCTCTCGGAGCTTTGGCATTGGATAGCTCGGCTCCAGCTTCCTCTTTGGGGAGATTGCTCTTGGGACAGAGGGGGGCAATGGTCCAGAAGCTTGCTTTCTCAAAGCTGATGTCTACCTTCTCTGTGGTCTGCCTTTGAGGTAGTGAAAAGAGTATTCTCTGCTCTTACAGGGCAGATGGACAGATCCAAACCCCTCGGGTCTCCAGTCTAGTTTCCAAATGTCTCTACACTGTCACGTCATTCTACGCCACAGGAACAGCCAGCTCAAGGCATCTAGACCATCCAGCAGGGTCTTACAATCTCTTCTGACACTTCACCAGAGCATCCCACCAAGATGGTTCCTCAAAAGAGGAAGTGCAAGAGGAGGCACTTGTACTCTCCACAAGAGTCGGTCGCTGAAGAATACTGATTTAGATGAGAGAGAAGGGTCCCCATGATCACTTTTGAAGACATCTCATTTGCAGACATTCTTGAGATCCTTAAACAGAGAGGTGGTTGGCCCTCTAACAACCTTTCACCAGAGGAGTTGGTATTTCTGGAAGCCATTGGAGCTGGCCCATCTACCTCCTGGGTTACTCCACCCCCTGATGAGCTCTTTGATTTGGTTTCTAGGTGGGCATGGAAGGAACCTGACTCAGTTGAGCCAGTCCCTAAGAGGACAGATTGGATTCCGGCTCCACCTGTCAGGAAGGAATTCTGAGGTAAGGGGGTTCCAGTGGATGCTATGGTCATGGTGGCTGCCACCAAAACAGAACTTGCTGAGCAAAGTTCATCTGTTTATCATCATAACAGGGAGTCTGTGGCAATGGACAGATTTGGGAAGCGTGTTTATGCATCAGTGACTTTTGCTCTTAGGTCACTGAACTGTTTTCCACATTTTACTGGGCTACAAAGGGACTTTTTTTTCCAAATACTTTTATTGAATAAACACTTGTGACATAGGCAAATTTACATTATATGAAAGTAGTCAAACTATATTAACATAACAATGTTATATTGTCCTATCTCGTCTTCATTCTTGATGGTTGGGTTCAGAACCGAGCATCTGTTCCGACTCGGCCTAATACTAAAGCTTGAGAGCTTTCACTGGCTCGAAGCTACACCCTATCCCATCATGCCTGGTGACAGTTCCCAAGATCTTGTTTGCCGCTTTGCTGGTTCAGGATTGCTTTTTCACTGGCTCAGGCTAAGTCTTTACTTATTTACTTTTGACTGAATATTTTGCTGTCCTTTTAGCGTATAACCTTTATCTTCTCTAGTTTAGGGTAGAGCAGTTTGGTTTTTGATAGTCCAATGTTCCCCTTTTTGTAATGTCGTTGGTTGTCGCTTTGTGTGGGCTGTCGTCTTCTCTCGCAGGTTCTGACTCCCTATCCTATCTAGCTTTGTTTGTCCTGAACAAATCCATTTGACATAGAGGATTTGCTTTTAGCCCCTTGTAGTTAGAGGGCTTTCCTCCCCCTTTTCTACTTTCCTTCCTGAGGTTTCGTCATTTCTGTTAGACACGTCTCCTCTGGCTAGAGGAGTTTGTCATTTAAATTACAGACCTCTCCTCAATTGTGTTTTCTCCTTCTGCCTTTTCTGTGTACTGGTTGATAGGTGTACTGTTGCTGTTACTCTTATCCTTTTTTGTTGGCTAATTAGTGAAGTATGTCTAAGGATAAGGGTAAGGAAGCCAAGCAATCTGGCTTTAAAAAGTGTGACTCGTGCACACAGAAGATGTCGCTGATGGCCACACTAGCTGTGTATATTGCTTAGGTGCAGTTCATCTGCAGGACTCCTGCTCTGTCTGTCATGGATTTAGTTCCAGGGTCCTGCAGGAATGTAAAAATAAGCTTATTCTAAAGGGTCTACATAAGGGATCGTTTGATGTGACAATTGAAGGGAATCCACCCTCTTAAATCCTCATCTTACAAAATCATCATCTTCGGTTCCGGATTCTGAGCTGACCAAGAACCCTGAGAGACGTGCAACTTTGGAACTGAAGGCTGTCGGGCCTGAGAAGACCACTCCATTGGTTCCACCAGCTTTATCAGAACCGACTCGGAGCCAAAAAAGGAGCCGGTTCCTGACTTTGGAACCAGTCTACTCAGTGCCTCAGATGCCCCTTTTCCAATCGGTGGCTGGTAGTCATAAATCCTCCACGTTCTCTTCTCGATACTCCAGGAGTCCCTCTGACAACAATGTGGAGCGGGTGGTCAACAGTTTGCTTCAGACACCGGCCTTGGCCAAAAATTCTCTCAAGTCCAGCCCAACTAGAAGTGGAGCCAATGCCTATACCTGCTTTGTCTTCTGTTCCTCCTCCAACTTGGATGAGCTTGGAGCCGGAGTGTCTGGATGTCCTTGCGGTGGAACCGTCGGGTCCAAAAACATCTGGTGTCTCGGCCCCGGCGTCTGCTCCGACCTCTTCGATGCTGTCTTCTCTTGAAGGGTCTGGGAGCCGACACTCCCTCATCTGGTCCGGGGAGGAGAGTCGGATCGGACCCTTGTCAGATCAGACTTCCTCTTGGGGCTTCGTCGCAATTGAGGTTGTCTCCCATATCTGGCTCGGAGCCATCCTCCTTGGCACGGGGGAGGTCTCTGGGCTCCACGGAGCCAGGGGCTCTCTCAGGTCAGGGTAGCGGTGCCTTCGAGGTAATGAGGAGCCTGCTGTCCTCCCAAACTGCTCCACCCTCGGCTTCAGCTACTCTTCCCCAAAAAGGAACAGTGTCGACCTCTGTACCATCCCTCCAGCTTAAGTGTAACAGAGCCAATGCCTCAGAATGCCCCAATGGGCAATCCAGTCTCTTGTGAAACTTCCCCAGATAATCCCTCTCAGGATGTCCCTCAGAAGAGGAAACATTTAGACTCCCCCTGAGTCTGTTACGTCTGATACGGACTTGGAGGATTCAGAAGGGTCCCCACGGTCACCATCTGAGGATGTCTCCTTTTCACATCTATATTACATAATTGAACTATTAAAAGTTCGAATGTCATATGGTTGACACCAAATGATCGAACTTTTAAAAGTTCGAAAATGTAATAAAAAATAAACCAAAGAAAAAACCTACCTGAACGGTTTAAGCAGGGAGGCAATCCCTCTTGCACCCCCCACATCCCTCGCTCTTTAAATATACCAACTCCAAGATCAAACTACAGTGCAGAAAAGGGAAATCTTCCCATTCCGCACTGTATGGAGATCTCTCTTGAAACTTTCAAACTTTTAAAAGTTCAATCATATGGTGTCGACCATATGATGTTTGAACTTTTAAGAGTTTGACAACGTGATATAGACCCCCTCTTTTCAGACATCTTAGAGATCCTGGAGCAGAGAGGTGGCTGGAAGACCCTTTCCCCTGCTGAAGATGAGTCTGTATACCTGGAGGCATTTGAATATCGACCCTCCACCTCTTGGGTGTTTCTGCCTTTCGACCAACTCATTGGCACGTAGTCAGTCGAAAGGCGTGGGACTCTCCAGAATCCATGGAACTTGTTCCGAGGAGGCCCAACAAGTTTATTACTGCCCCGGATGACAAGCAATTCTTAACCAAAGGTGTCCAAGTAGGATGCCATGGTGGTGGCGGCGGCCACCAAGAAGGGATTAGCTGAAATTTCATCTGTCCATCCGCCGAATAAGGAGTCTCAAACAATGGACGTATATGGGAAGCGTATGTTTCCTTCAGCAGCCTTGACTCTTGAGTCGCTGAACTATTTATCTCATTTACCTGACTTCAGAGGGATCTTCTCCTAGAGCTAGGAGATGACCTCCAGGGTGCTACAGCTGCAAGGGTGCCGGACAAGGTAAACTCTCAGCTTGCGACTCAGTTCTGTAGTAAACTCTTCCATGCACCTCATCTCCTGCGCAGCCGATGGAGCGAGTAGGGCAGCAGGCACAGGAATAGCTCTAAGGAGGCATTCCTGGATGCGCCTTTACGAGTTTGCTGAACCCTTTAAGTCTTCCTTTATAAACGCCCCTTTTGAAGGCTCGTCTTTGTTTGGGCCAAAAGTTAGAGACTCTTACCAGATGCAAACAAGAAGGCAAAACTCTGTCTGCCATGGAAGTACGTTTTTCTGTCCCTACCAGGGCTTATCCCAAAGGTCAGAAGCGTGGAAAAATTTGGTTTCGGAAATCCTAAAAAGCTTTGCCGGACGCATGTGGTGAATTTTCCCCTAGGGACAGAGGGGGAAATAATGGAAGATGCCATGCTCGTGGCAGAGGGGGTCCGCAGAACCAGGGTGACTGAGAGATGTTTTCTGGCAGGCCCTTCCAGTGCTCCTGAGAGGAGGCCCGCCTGTCCGCCTCTGGAGGCAGTCGGGGGCAGATTATCACTATACCCAAAGGCCTGACTCAACATCACTCAAGACAAATGGGTACGGTCGATTATATCCAGGGGATGCAACATACCTTTCTCTTCTCTACTCCTTCCAAGATCTATCCCAGATATCTTACCCAGTAAAAGGGATCAAACAAACCTAGAAATCCAAAGGTTGCTAGAAAGAAGTCTCATCCAAGAAGTCCCTGCAGACCAAATCAAATCCAGGACTTACTTAAGGTTCTTTTTAGTTCCAAAAAAGACAGGGGACTGGAGACTAATCTTGGATCTCAGCAAGCTGAACAAGTTTGTGAAAAAAGCAAAGTTCTAGATGCTGACACTGCAGTCTGTACTCCCTTTTCTGGGACAAGACAGTTGGATGTGCTCAATAGATCTTCAGTAAGCGTACTACCATTTAAAGATGGACAGGCAATCCAGAAGATATCTATGCTTCCGGCTGGGAGCCAGTCATTATCAGTTCAGAACACTGCCCTTTGGTCTCAGTACAGCCCCCAGAGTGTTTACCAAATGCATGGCAGTAGTCAGGCTCACCTGAGGCGTCTAAGATTCTGGGTGTTTGTGTACTTACACGACTGGCTCTTGACCGCCACCACAAAGTATCTACTGACCAAGGCAAGGGACACCACCATTTATCTCTGCTCAGTGTTAGGTATTGCTATAAATTTTTAAAAAATCTGCCTTGTTGCCTTCACAGCATATTACCTTCATAGGGGTAGACTTAAACACAAAAGACATGGGAGCAAAACTGCCTTACAACAGGGTACAAATGCTACATCATCAGATATCAATCTTACTCATAAGGAGGAAGGTACAGGCAAAGTTTGTTCTCAAGGTTTTGGGTTCAATGGCAGCTGCGATAACTTTAGTTCCACTGGCATGTCTACACATGAGGGTATTACAGTGGCTACTCTTTGCTCAGTGGTCCATGCAGGAGTTACTCATGTCACACAAGACTCTCATTACGGACACCTGCAAGAAGGACCTACGATGGTGGCTTCAGTCCACACAGGTAACGATAGGCAGACCGTTTGCTCTCCCCCATCCAGTTATTACAGTGACCATGGACGCTTCCCAGGTAGGGTGGGAGGGTGATATCTGGGAAAGACTGTCCAAGGGACTTGGCAGGAACACGAATACCACTTGCACATCAATGTAGTGGAGATGAGAGTGGTGCGTCTGGCATTGCAAGCATTCCAGAGCTCTCTTCCTACAGGAACGATTGCGATACAGAGAATATGTCCGTGTTTTGATACATTAACAAACAAAGGCGGAACAAGATCCTACCCTCTGTGTCGAGAGGCTCAGAGTATGGCAATGGCAATTTCTTCTCAACATTTTCTAACTGCAACGCACATTCCGGGAAAATCCAATGTGATAGCAGACAAATTAAGCCGTGCAATTCTTATGTCTCATGAGTAGTCCCTGAAACAGGAAATTGCGAACCAAATTTTTCACAACTGGGGCCAGCCTTGCTGCAACCTGTTTGCCACATCCATGAACTCTAAATGCATCAGTTACCTTGCCGTAATCCCCACTCTGGGGGAGTCACCAAGGGATGCACTTGTTTACGATTGGCCTCCGGGACTTCTGTATGCTTTTCCCCCCATTTCCATTAATACCCAAAGTTCTACAGAAAGCCAGATTGTTGAGTTGCAAACTAATTCTCATTGCTCCATACTGGCCTCATCAAATTTGGTTCCCCTTCCTATGGCCCCACCTCCAGGAGGAGCCTTGGATTCTGGACCCGGTGCTGGATCTTCTGACCCATCCGTCAGGAACGCTCCATCCCTCTATCCAAACCCTCAAGCTGACAGCTGGGTTGCTCCAATTCCCATCTTAGCCAGGCTTTCGAATATATCCCCAGCAGTGCGACACATCCTGGTTTCTTTTCATAAGACTGCAACTAGAAAACTATATGCTAGCAAATGGAAAAGGTTTTTTTGTTGAGCTTCCCGGTATCACATAGACCCCTTCACAGCCCCAGAGACCACAATTCTAGATTTTTTAGCAGAGATTTTCAGTCAAGGTGCAGCAGCAGCTACTATCAGAGTACAATTAGCTGTCATATCTTAACTATCCTGTAGGAGACGTGGGATCAAAAATGTCTCTCAGATTATGCAAAGCCTTTCTGAGGGGTACATTCCTATTAAGACCTCCAGTAAGAGAACTGCCACCTCTCTGGGATCCAAATTTGGTACTGACTACTTTAATTCTCCCTCCATTTGAGCCAGCTTCCTCTTGCCCACTAAAGTTCCTTACATTGAAGACCATCTTTTTGACCGCCATTACTTCGGCTAGGAGTGTTTCAGAACTACAAGCCCTGTCTATTCAGCATCCCTATTTAGTTTTCCACAAAGACAAGTCTCTCTCTCAGAACAAATCTTTCCTTTCTGCCCAAAGAATGTTTGGAGTCCAACTTGAATCAATCCATTGACCTACCTGTCTTTTTCCCCCAAGTATGGCAACAAGGCAGAATACAAGCTTCACAAATTTGATGTCCGTAGGCAATTACATTTCTATTTACATAGGACAAAAGAGTTTAGAAAATGTGACCAATTATTTGTCTCATTCTCAGAGACTAGAAAAGGGGTGCCAGTTTCAAGGGTTACTTTATCTAAATGGTTTTCAGACACCATTACTTGTGCATATAGCTCTCAGCATAAGCAACTGCCAGGTGAAATTCGAGGCCATTCGACTAGAACTATGTCGACTTCAACCGCTTTCCAAGCCAGACTACCTTTGGATTCAGTTTGTGGGGCAGCCACATGGGTCAATCCTCATACCTTTATTACTCATTACAAAATAGATGTGGCCTCCTGGAACAGGGCTTTCTTTGGTTCCACTCTTCTGAAGAGTTTATTCCCTTGAGCCACCTGAGAAAATAGGTGCTGGGGACGCTGTCCCAACCATCAAGAATGAAGGTGAGATAGGACAACATAACATAAAGAAGTTATGTACTCACTGTAATGTTCCATGTTTGTTGTCCATAATCTCACCTTCAGTTTTGCATCCCACCCTCCTTCCCCCTCTACCTGGAGGATTGAGAGAAATTTCTGGAATTGGTCATAAAGATGTTCTTCTTGTTTCACTGTTGCAGTCATCACATTTGGGTTATCTGCTTGCAGGTAGCCCTCAGTCGGCCTGATTATCAAAGTCTTGGGTCCTGCGTCAGTTGCCATCTCATCTTCCATGACGTCAGGTAGTCAGGCGTATAAAGCATGCAGCCGATGCCATTACATCAGTCTTTCTTGCCATGCGGTGCCCGAAGCAGAAGCAGTTCGCAAGTGCTGGTCGGCCAACTCCTGAAGTTTTCGTTTTCGAGTTTCAGATCCGAAGTCTTCAACAAAGCTAAGTACCCCGCTGGGAAAAGTTTTTCTTGCTCTAAACCGATGTCAGTAAAAGTTAACAATTGTATTTCTTGTGAAAAGCAAATACCTCATAAAGATTTTCATTCATACTGCATTCCTTGTGTAGGCCCAGACCACGACGTCCCTCGCTGTCGTGTTTTTGCCTTATTCAAACCTCAAACTATTCGTCCGGTTCATTTTCGCATCTAAATATTTTGGTACTCGGTTCAGTTATCCAGAAATGGCTTCGGTAAGCCACCCAACTACCGACATTCTTAAAAAACGCGAAGATAAAGCCAGAGACAGACCGCATAGGTCCAAAGCTGCCGACAACGCTTCCATTAAGATAGTCGCCAGTTCGCCGGTACTCAGTGAGGCACATTCGCAGCTCCTGATACCCGCTACTTCAGATCCGCAGGCCTCTACTGAGACCCATTCGGAGTCTGGTATGCTGCAAGATGCTTCTTCGGCTGTGGAACCTGCGGATGTCTCTACCTCGGATGGGTCCGTAGCCGCTGTGCAGGCACCGGCTTCTGAGGGTGTATTCAGGCTACTGACTTGCATGTTAAACTGATGCCATCTTCTTCTTCAAGGCCTAAATCTTGATCCATGACTAGAAAACCACCCAGACCGCATGGTCAGGCCCATATGCCTAAAAAAAAAAAAAAATGATAAGAATGGCTGAAGACCTTATTACTCTAATCAGGGGAAGCAACCCTTCTCCCTCTGAGACCCAGAACTGATTTTCCTTCTGGTTCTTCAGATTAGGATTCTGAAATTTCTGATGTTCTTCGTGTTTCACTGTTGCAGTCCTTACATTTGGGTAATCTGCTGGCAGGTTGCCCTCAGTCAGCCTGAATTCCAAAGTCTTGGGTCCTGCGTCGATTGCTGTCTCCTCTTCCATGACGTCAGGTAGTCAGGGGTATAAAACAAGCAGCCGACTCCATTTTCTTTAGTCTTTCTTGCTGTGCGGTGTCTGAAGCAGAAGCATTTCGCAAGTGCCAGTCGGCCGACTCCTGAAATATTCGAGTTTGAGTTTCAGAACCGAAGTCTTCACTAAAGCTAAGTACCCCGTTGGGGAAACTTTTTTCTTGCTCCTTACCGATGTCAGAAAAAGTTAATAGTTGTATTACTTGTGAGAAGCAAATACCTCATAAGGATTTCTATTTATACTGTATTCCTTGCCTAGGCCCAGATCACAACGTGCCTGGCTATCGGTTTCCAACGCACTATTAAGCGTCTGTATATTTTTGCCTCAAAGTATTTTGGAAACAGATTTAACTACCCAGAAATATCGGATAGCAATCTGACTACTGGAGTGCTTAAAAAACACAAAGAAAATGACAGAGAAAAGCAGTCGAGGTCCAAAACCGACGCCGAAGCTTCTCCTAAGCCAGTCACCGGTTCACCGGTACTCAGTGAGGTGCTTTCGCAGCCCCTGATGCCCGCTACTTTCGAGTCACAGGCCCCTACCGAGACCCATGTGGAATCCAGCACGTCGCAAGATACTCAAAAGTATTGGACCCACGGATGTATCTCCCTCGGATGGGTCCAGAGCCACTGAGCAGGCACCGGCTTCTGAGGGTGTATTCAGGCCTCAACATTTTTATATTAAAGCGACGACAGCTGCAAAACCAAAGACAAAAACAACTTCTAAAACTAAAAAACTGACGCATGAGCCACGTGCACAGGCCTCTATGCCTAAAAAACAGATGATCAAAATGGCTGAAGACCTTATTACTTTGATCAGGGGTTCTCATCCCCCTCCTGATAAGAGGCCTAGGCAAGACACTGATTTTGAATCTTCAGATCAGGTTTCTATTTCTTCTGATTCTTTTTCTAATCAGGAATTATCTATACATCCCTATGAGGATTCTGATGCAGAGGAGTCTATACCATCTGCATCACCTCCTGAGGATTATTCATTTGGCGAAACCTTGCATACTTTGAGGGAGCATTTTCACTGGGAGAGTCAAGATTTCTCAGAATCAAAAAAGAGGCTCAGGGATTTCCTTCTTCTCCCTCAGCACAGGCCTTTAGCAATACCCCCTGTTTTAGACATTGTGGATGATGTGTTTTCAGAGTCAAGCTTGACCCCCGACTCCTTACCTCCGGCTCCCAGCAAGTCTGACTGATATTACAGGGTCCCTGACTCGCACAAATATTTATTTAGAAACCCTGCTGCTGATCCTGAAACTTTCACAGGGTCCAAAGGGAGTTAAGGCCTCAACAGCAAAAAATCCTACCCCCTCTGACAGAGATTCAAGGGCACTGTATAGATGGGGAAAAAAGGTTTATACATCTGCAACCTTGGCAATTAGGGCCTTAAAGTGCCAGTTTCATATGCTCAAGTATCTGCAACATGTTATGGGATTGCTGAAAAAGAAAATGTTGATTTCTGAATGTGCAGAAAATAAAGAATTGCAGGAATTATTGCATGCAGCTGAATAGGTTGGAAAACATACTTTGCAATGTGGTTTTGATTCCTTAGAGGCCTCCTGCAGGGCCGCAGTTACTGAATCTGTGATTAGGAGGCATGCCTGGCTAAAAGAGCAAAATTTGCCTGATCATGTTAAAGCTAAATTACTGGATACACCTTTACAGCATGATACTTTGTTTGGTATTAAGGCAGAAGAGGTTTTAAAGAAAATGGAAGACAAAGCTAAGTCTATGCAAACTGTAAAAGACTTCTTACAAGTGCAGCCACCAAGATTCACTAGACACTGGCCTACAAAAAATTGGTCCTTTCCTGTGTTAGAGCTCAAAGGGGCAAATCCAGATGCCCTAAGGGTACCAGGCACAAGATTTATACAGGTCAAAGCAATGGGGCACTTCTACCTCCAAATCTGGAGGAGATAAAGCGCAAACCTACAGATAACAGTCCCAATGACTTCCCTCTGCCTTCACCAAGCACTTACCTTTTAGCAGCACCCTTAGGGGGAAAATTAGCACTTTTGCTCAAAATTGGCAGTTAATAACCGAGGACAAGTGGGTGCTAAGCATAGTATCACAGGGATACAGATTCCATTCACTGCCAATGGCAAACGGTTGGCCAGATCTGCCAAAAAATCAATGGGCAGAGGCACAGAAACAGGTTACATCCCTCATGGATATGGGGGCCATTCAGCCAGTACCAGAACAGGACAAAGGACAACGTTTTTACTCAAGACTGTTCTTGGTACCCAGAAAGGACAAGGCCTGGCGGCCAATACTGGATTTATCGATTTTGAACACATACCTGGACATTCCAAAATTCAAAATGCTGACTTTGCAGCAGGTTCTGCCCATGCTGGGCAAGAATGCTTGGCTGGTGACATTAGACCTAAAAGAGACATACCTGCATGTCCCAATAAGGCAATCATGCAGAAGATACCTCAGATTTAAGGCTGGCTTAATGCATTACCAATTCTCTGCACTGCCCTTTGGCTTATCTAGTGCGCCCAGGGTCTTTACAAAGTGCCTGGCACCAGTAATTGCTTTTTGCAGACAAAGAAGTATACAAATATATCCTTACTTGGATGACTGTCTCATTCAAGCAGAGAACAAGGACATTCTTCTACAACACCTGGCGTTTGTGAAAAGGCTTCTAACTTGCCTAGGGTACACAATAAACGAAAATAAATCACAACTGGTACCCTCTCAAAAGATAACATTCCTGGGTGCAAGCTTGAATACAACTGCCCAGATGGCTTACCTCACGCCAGACAAACAAAGGCAACTGACTACTTACTTCACACTGATGGCAACAACCCAGTTATCTGCAAGACAGACTCTGCAGGCTTTGGGCTTCATGGCATCTTGCATCCTACTGATTCCATATGCAAGACTGCATATGAGGAAACTTCAATGGTACCTAAAAAGTTTATGGAGTCAACATTGTCACAGTCTGGAAACAATGATTCCTCTCATTCCCTGCCTACAACAGAAGTTTCTATGGCGGGCAAAGGCATGTCACCAAAACATGGGATGGGCCTTCACTCTACCCCCTGCCAGCCAAACCTTAACAGACGCATCAGATTATGCCTGGGGGGCCCACCTGGCGGGAAGATGCATTCAGGGCATATGGACCCCAAAACATATGCATCTAATATCAACCAAAAAGAGATGCTAGCTGTTCAAAATGCCCTGCCAGCCTTCAAGGACTTGCTTCATCCAGGACAACTACCGATAAAGACGGACAACACCATGGTTATGTGGTATATAAACAAGCAGGGGGGCATGCACTCATACCCCCTTGGCAGATTAGCCATGGCATTGTGGGACACAGCTTTGACTTACCAAATACATCTTCAAGCTCAATTCCTGCCAGGAAAACAAAATACTCTGGCAGACAATCTAATCAGAAACCTTATAGACCCTCATGAGTGGAAACTAGATCCACAAGTCTTCAGCATGATAACAAAGAAATGGGGGAGCCCAGACATAGATCTATTTACCTCTCCTCAAAATTATCAATTGAAAAGATTCTGCATAAGGACTTGTCACAGACAAGCATGGAAAGTGGACACCCTATCCTTCATTTGGAAAAACCTATCAGTTTACGCCTTTCCTCCTCTGCCTCTTCTTCCCAAGGTCCTACTAAAAGTCAGACAAGAGAAACCAAAAATGATACTAATTGCCCCGGACTGGCCCCGCCAATACTGGTACCCAATCCTAAGGAACTTGTCTCTACCCAGCTTGGACCTTACCTCAAAGACCTCAACTACTGTCCCAGCAAAACAGTCAGATCCTGCACAATCAACTCCAGAGACTGAACCTGGCAGCATGGCTGATCATGTAGTTATACAAACACCTCTCAGTAAAGCTGTGATGGATGTCATTTTGGAAGCCAGAAGGCCTAGTACTAGAAAATCTTATGCTGATAAATGAAAGAGATTCTGTGCTTGGAATTATGCACAAGGAACTGATACAGCAGAACCAAATATTCCTCAGATATTACAATACTTGACTGAGATGCTTGACAAAGGCCTATCTTTCTCATCAATTAAAATCCATGCCTCTGCCATTTCGGTTCATTACAATACAGAGCCACCAATCTTTTCTCATCCTTTACTAAAACAGTATCTTAAGGCCCCCTAGAAGATCAGTACCTGCATGGAACCTCAATTATGTGTTGGAAAAGCTCACCCTACCTCCATTTGAACCAGCTGCTACGGCTGATATAAAGTTCTTATCATGGAAAACCGCTCTGCTACTAGCAATTACGTCAGCAAGAAGAGTCTCAGAGCTACAGGCTCTCATGGCTGTGGAGCCTTTTTATCATATTTTACCCAGACAGGGTGTCTCTGAAGACAAATCCAACATTTATGCCTAAGGTGGTTTCCAGTCCGGCTCTTAACCAAACTATTCATTTGCCAACCTTTTATCCAAATTCGCAGAACAAGGGGGAGAGAATTCTGCATTCCTTGGACGTACACAGACAGCTAAGATTATACTTGAGCAGGACGAAAGCTGTAAGAAAAACTGAGCAATTACTAGTGACATATGCTGCAGGATCAGAAGGAAAGGCTATTTCAAAGCAGACTATTTCAAAGTGGATAAGCCACTGCATTCGTTTCTGCTACTTACGCCATGGCAAACCTGTGTCCAAGAGCGTTAGGTCTCATTCCACCAGTGCTGCAGCTACTTCAGCAGCCTTTCTCAGAGGAGTACCAACCAAAGACATTCTAGAGGCTGCTACTTGGAGTTCTGTTCACACCTTTACAAAGCATTATCATTTGCCTCTCAACTCTAAGTTCAGGGCAGGCTTTGCCACTGTAGTTCTGCAGGGCCTTATAGCCGCACCTAATGCTGTTTAGCTCCAGCCTCCCAACCATAGCCTTGGGATTCTACCCAAATGTAATGACTGCAACAGTGAAACATGAAGAACATAGTACAGTTGTGCACACTTACCATAAATGTAGATGTTAGAGTGTATTCATTGTTGCAGTCCAGGTTACCCGCCCGCCATCCTCCTTTCATTCTGGAGTTTCTTTCCTTCTCTATCTTCTACAACCTATGTGGTGTATTTGCTTGTAGATGAAGGTAAAGTTTATATTGATGCATGTATATGTAGTTTTTATATATATATATTTTTGCTACCTTTTTGGGTCACCTGACATCTGGGGCAAGAAAAACTAAAGAAAATTGCGTTGGCTGCTTGTTTTATACCCCTGATGACCTGATGTCATGGAAGAGGAGACAGCAACCGAGGCAGGACCCAAGACTTTGGAATTCAGGCCGACTGAGGGCAACCTGCCAGCAGATTACCCAAATGTAATGACTGCAACAGTGAATACACTCTAACATCTACATTTATGGTAAGTGTACAAAGCTGTACTTTTTTTCTGATGACCAAGAGTTGCCCTTATCTACCTATGAGGATTCTGATGCAGAGGACTCTATTCCCTCTGCTTACCCTCCAGAGGATTTCTCTTTTGGTGAAACTTTGCATACTCTTAGGGAGCATTTCCGGTGTGAAAGCCAGAATTACTCTGACTCCAAAAAGAGGCTTGGGGAATTCTTACTCCTACCTCAGCACAGGCCTTTAGCTATCCCTCCTGTACTGGACATTGCAGATGATACCTTCTTGGAATCTAGCCTGGCCTTTGACACTTTACCCTGTCTCCCAGAAAACCTGACAGGTATTAGAGTACCTGACTCTCTCAAGTTCCTTTTTAAGAATCCTACTGCGGATCCTGAGACCATTTCACAGGGACCCAAAGGCATTAAGGCTACTACTGCCAAAAACCCTACCCCCTCTGATAGAGATTCCAGGGCCCTGGACAGATGGGGTAAGAAGGTTTACAGTTCTGCAACTTTGGCCATTAGGGCCTTAAACTGCCAGTTTCATATGTTAAAGTATCAGCAGCATATTATTGGATTGCTTAAACAGAAAGTTATGTTGATTCCTGACTGTGCTGAAAATAAAGAATTACAGGATTTAATGCATTCTGCTGAACAAGTTGGAAAACATACTTTGCAATGTGGTTTTGATTCATTAGAGGCATCTTGCAGGGCTGCTGTCACTGGTTCTGTACTTAGAAGGCATGCTTGGCTTAAGGAGCAAACTTTGCCAGATCATGTTAAAGCTAAATTACTGGATGCCCCCTAAAACCAAGGCCGCCTGTTTGGCAACCAAGCAGAAGTACTTAAAAAGATGGAGGAGAAAGCTAAATCTATGCAAACTGTTAAAGATTTCCTGCAAGTACAGCCTCCCAGATTTAGTAGGCACTGGCCTAAGAATCGGTCCTTTCCTGCCTCTTCCAGGCCTTCTCAGTCCAAACCCAGAACCAGCAGACCACCCAGGCCTCAGTCTCAAGGTACTCACAGGCCTAAGCAGTGGGGGGCTCCCACTTCCAAAGCTGGTAAACTGTCACAATGACTTAACTTTAAACCTTCCAAGCCCTGCTCAACTGACTGTTCCTTTAGGGGGAAAGATCACCCTGCATGCAAAAAAGTGGGAGCTCATTACCCAAGACAAATGGGTTTTAAATGTAGTTTCCCAAGGATACAGATTCCACTTCCACTCCTTACCAACCCCAAACAGTTGGCCAGACCTACTCCCAACTCAGTGGGCAGAAGCTCAAAAGCAAGTTCTCTCTCTTCTAAGCATCAAGGCTATTCATCCTGTCCCAGAAGAAGAATGGGGGCAAGGTTTTTACTCAAGACTTTTCCTGGTTCCCAGAAAAGACAATTCCTGGCATCCTATCCTGGACCTGTCTGTCCTAAACACTTTTTTTGGTAATCCCAAAATTCAAAATGCTAACTCATCAGCTGCTTCCCATGCCAGGCACTATCAGTTCTCTGCACTGCCATTTGGCTTGTGTACTGCGCCCAGGGTATTCACAAAGTGCATAGCTCCAGTCATTGCATTTTGCAGGCAAAGAAATATTCAGATATACCCATACCTGGACGATTGTCTAATTCAGGCAGAAGGCCAGGACATATTATTAAATCATCTGGCATTTGTAAAGGAACTACTAACTTCTCTGGGGTACACCATAAACGAAAAGAAATCACATCTAGTACCCTGCCAACAAACTGTATTCCTGAGAGCAAGCTTGAATACAACTTCCCAGATGGCCTACCTCACGCCAGAGAAACAAGTTTATTTGACAGCCTACTTCAAACTACTGGCCACAAAGACCCAGCTATATCTGTAAGGAAAATACTGCAAGCCCTGGGGTTCATGGCCTCTTGCATTCTACTAATTCCTTATGCAAGACTGCATATGAGGAAACTACAAAGGTATCTAAAAAGCCTATGGTGTCAACATTCTCAGGACCTAGAATCAATGATTCCTAACATCCCTTGTCTAAAGACAGAGTTCCTTTGGTGGGCAGAGGCATGCCACCACAAGGGACTGCCTTTCACTCTACCCCCTGCTGCACAATCCCTAACAACAGATGCATCGGACTATGCATGGGGGGCTCACTTGGCAGGGCAGTGCATTCAGGGCAAATGGAACCCGAATCAAATGCACCTGCATATCAATCAAAAAGAAATGTTAGCTGTACAGAATGCTCCAACAGCCTTCAAGAACCACATTCTTCCAGGCAGTTATTGTGGTTTATAAACAAGCAGGGGGGAACCCACGCATACCCTATCTGCAGACTAGCCATGGCTCTCTGGAACACAGCCTTGAGCTATCAAGTGCACCTAAAGGCTCAATTCCTGCCAGGCAAGCTAAATACACTGGTAGACAATCTAAGCAGAAATCTCATGGATGCACACAAGTGGAAACTGGAACCAAAGATATTTAACATATTGAGAAACAAATGGGGGAGCCCAGAGATAGACCTGTTTGCATCCCCTCAGAACTACCAATTGGGCAAATTCTGCACAAGGACTCCCCACAGACAAGCTTGGAAAGTGGATGCCCTGTCCTTCACCTAGAAAAACCTATCGGTCTATGCCTTTCCCCCTCTGCCTTTTCTTTCCAAAGTGCTACTAAAGATCAAACAGGACAAACCAAGGACAGTACTGATTGCACCAGACTGGCCACGCCAACACTGGTGTGTACCCCCTCTTGTGCAGTGTCACTGCTGGAACCATGACACCTGCCTGAGACCTCTGCCCTGCTGTCCCAGTAGGAGGGCCAGATCCTGCACACACAGCTTCAAACCCTGAACTTTGCAGCCTGGCTGATTACCTGATCTCTCCATTACCATCCCTCAGTAAGCAAGTGATGGATGTTATTCTGTAGGCAAGGAGGCCTAGTACTAGAAAATCCTATGCTGAAAAATGGAAAAGATTCTCTTCTTGGAGCCAAACTCAGGGGATGGGCACAACAGTGCCCAATTTACCGCACATTCTTCAATACTTAACTGAGATGCTTCACAAGTGCCTTTCCTTTTCTTCCATCAAAATTCATGCCTTGGCCATTTCAGCACATTATAATACAGAGCCACCCCTCTTCTCTCATCCACTGCTTGAAGCAATTCCTCAGAGGGGCCAAAAACTTAAGACCACCTAGGAGAGCCCCTACTCCAGCCTGTGACCTTAACTTTGTATTGGAAAAGCTTACTGTACCTCCCTTTGAGCCAGATGCAAATGCAGAGTTGAAATTCCTTTCTTGGGAAACAGCCTTCCTTCTAGCCATCACTTCAGCAAGAAGGGTGTCTGAATTACAGGCCCTCATGGCAGTGGAGCCTTTCATCATCTTTCATGTGGACAGGGTGTCCCTCAGGACCAGTACTTCCTTTATGCCCAAGGTGGTATCCAGTGTGGCCCTTAATCAGTCCATTCATTTGCCAACCTTCTTTTCTAATCCACAGGACAAAGGGGAATGAATACTGCACTCCTTGGACATGCACAGACAGGTTATATTTTACTTGGACAGGAAATCTGAATAACTGCTGATTGCATTTGTTGCAGGGGCAGAGGGGAAGGCCATTTCAAAGCAAACCATTTCTAAGTGGATAGGCCATTGCATTCATTTCTGCTATAAGCACCATGGAAAACCTACCCCACAGGGGATAAGACCTCATTCCACCAGGGCTGCATCTACCTCTACAGCCTTTCTCAGAGATGTCCCTACCAGGAGGGACATCCTAGAAGCTGCTACCTGGAGTTCTGTACATACTTTCACCAAGCATTACCAATTGCCAATTTTTTCTAAATCCAGAGCTGGCTTTGCCACTACAGTTTTGCAGGGCCTTATAGCTGGTCCTAATGCTATCTAACTGCCTCCTCCCTTCCTTAGCTTTGGGAATCTACCCAGATGTGATGATTGCAACAGTGAAACACGAAGAACATAGTACAGTTGTGTACACTTACCATAAATGTAGATGTTAGAGTGCATTCACTGTTGCAGTCCTGGTTACCCTCCCGCCCCCTGACTTCTTTTGGCTATACCTCTATTCCTTTTTACTATGCTTAAAAGCTTTTTGGTGTATTTGCTTTTTTGTTGGAGGTATCACCTTGTATATATATTTAATTGTTTGTTTGAGTGTATTCACTGTTGCAGTCCTGGTTACCCTCCCTCCAGCACCCTGACTTCTGTGGACTATATCTCTAGTCTTGTTTACTATGCTTAAAGCTTTCTGGTGTATTTGCTTTTTGTTGGAGGTGTAACCTTGTATATAATTGCTTCCCATTATGTGGGCACCTGACATCTGGGGCAAGAAAAACTGATGTAATGGCATCGGCTGCATGCTTTATACCCCTGACTACCTGACGTCATGGAAGATAAGAGAGCAACTGACGCAGGACCCAAGACTTTGATAATCAGGCCAACTGAGGGCTACTTGCAAACAGATAACCCAAATGTGATGACTGCAACAGTGAATACATTCGAACATCTACATTTATGGTAAGTGTACACAACTGTATCTTCTCTGATTCCCTTCTTGTCTCAAGACATGGGCTAAGGATTTTTAAATTTACCTTTTTTCCTTTTCTGGTTACATTAGTCTAGTGATTAGTGTTTGCAAACAAGATCTGGGGAACTGTCACCAGGCATCATGGGATAGGGTGTAGCCTCGAGCCAGTGAAATCTCTCGAGCTTTAGTATTAAGCCGAGTCGGAACTGATGCTCGTTCCGAACCCAACCATCAAGAATGAAGGAGAGATTATGGACAACAAAACATGGAACGTTATGGTGAGTACATAACTTCTTTTTATACTTCACATGTATTGCTATATATCTTGTAACCTAAGTAACTTTACATACATTATTCAAGTTCTGCCTTTTTTTTTTTTAAAATAAATATCTTTGTTAAACAATCACTTATTACATAGGCAGTCATACATTTACATAAATGAAAATACACCACACCGTCACACTCCTAGTTGCAAGCATTTTACATCACTTATAATCTACCCAAGCTTTCTCACTCAACCATTATATAGCTCATTTAAGTCCTGCCACCTTTTAAACCTCATTCCTCCTTTGTATGTATTGTTACCACAATTACCATTTTTTCCCTACAAGGTTTGCTTCTACCCTTTTCTAAAGATCTCTGTTACTCTGTTACTATATTCACTATTTTCAGTGTAGTTGGTTTAGATTTTGATTTCCATTTTCTAGTAATTTATTTTTTGGCAGCCACCATTATTAGACACAAGGCCTTACCATGTGTAGTCAATTCCAATTCTGTATGACAGCTCAGAAAAATCATCTCTCTCGTCAGACCAATCTACCCACCTAGCATCTCTGACAGTGTATCCTGTAGGGAATCCTTAGTAGATTTTGTTGCATATTTGGGAAACACACATATATCCTCCCATTGTTTCTTTGTGAATTGCTTATCCAGTCTCTCTTCCCAATCCTATCTAACCTCCTCTGACTGATTCTCACAGTTATCATGCAATATTTTATATGCTGTAGTAATTATTCCTTTTTTAATGGCAGCTTCTGTTCTAGATTCTATTAAAAAGTCAACCAATGCTGGTCTTTTGTTTAGGACCACCTATTTCTTTCTGTTTACCTATACTGGCTACAAAGGGACTTGATCAAGGAGCTTTCAAAATCCCTTACAGTGATCATTACTGCTGAATTCAACCAGGGCTGCATCTTACCTCTACAGCCTTTCTCAGAGGTGTCCCTACCAGGGACATCCTAGAAGCTGCTACCTGGAGTTCTGTACATACTTTTACCAAGCATTACCATTTGCCAATTTGCTCTAAATCCAGAGATGGTTTTGCCACTGCAGTTTTGCAGGACCTCATAGCTTGTCCTAATGCTATCTAAATTCCTATCCCATCTTTAGCTTTGGGAATCTACCCAGATGTGATGATTGCAACAGTGAAACACGAAGAACATAGTACAGTTGTGTACACTTACCATAAATGTAGATGTTAGAGTGCATTCACTGTTGCAGTCCTGGTTACCCTCCCTCCAGCCCCCTGACTTCTTTTGGCTATACCTCTATTCCTTTTTACTATGCTTAAAAGCTTTTTGGTGTATTTGCTTTTTTGTTGGAGGTATCACCTTGTATATATATTTAATTGCTTCACAATAGCGGGCACCTGACATCTGGGGCAAGAAAATCTGATGTAATGGTGTCAGCTGCATGCTTTATACCCCTGACTACCTGACGTCATGGAAGATGAGACAGCAGCCGACGCAGGACCCAAGACTTTGATAATCAGGCCGACTCAGGGCTACTGCAAGCAGATAACCCAAATTTGATGACTGCAACAGTGAATCTACATTTATGGTAAGTGTACACAACTGTACTTTTTCAACATATCAGTGATAGCTTCTTTTCCTCTTTCAAGAGTACAGACTATCATATTCCAGGTTATGAAAATAGTTTGCAGTACCAAGATTTCAGCCCACTTGATCCTTCAAGCTTTAGGATCAGTTTCAGCTGCCGTAACCTTTGATGTTAAGTTGTCTATCTCGCCTTCATTCTTGCTGGTTGGGTTCGGAGCCGATCCTCGGCTCCGACTCTGCCATCTTCAAAAGCTCGAGAGCTGCATACTGGCTTGAGGCCACCCCATATCCCATGATGCCTGGCGCTAGATACCCAGATCTCGTTTGCCGCTTTTGCTGCGAGGTTGTCTACTGGCTCAGGTTGTATATTTTCATTATTTAATCACTTTTGATCAATATTGATAGTTCATTAGTGTAAATTGTTTAGAATAGTTAATCTTTAGATATATAAATATTTGTAGTTTTCTTTTTCAAACTTCCACTATCCCTTCAGAAAACTTGTTTTAGTGAGAGAGTTTTCCCCTCCCCCTCTCTCTCTTTTCTGAAGTAGCCGTTTAAGTTAGAGGCTAACCTATTTTTCTTTTAAAAAAAAAAAAATATATATATGTATATATATATATATATATATATATATATATATATATATATATATATATATAAAAATAGTATTTACTTAGTTTAGTCTTCTTATAGTTGTTAGACTATTATGTGTATCCTTCACTGTTTTTGGGTGTGGTAACTTTGTGTGTGCGCGCTTTTTTATAGTTGCTATACTTAAATTGTTATAGCAGTATATTGTGTTTGGTATCCCTTTTTTAAGTATGTCCAAGGATACCAAGGTGTCTGGATTCAAGAAGTGTGATTCATGCTGTCAGATGATGTCTCTGACAGATGGTCACACTTCTTGTGTCTATTGTCTCGGCGCCATGCACCTGCAGGACTCTTGTTCGGTTTGCCATGCCTTCAGCCCAAGAGTCCTGCAGGAGCGTAAACATAAGTTAATCCTACGTGGATTACTCAAGCAGGATTCACCGGCAAAGACTCAGCCTGTGAAGTCCACTAAACCACCAAAATCTTCGGCTCCCAGTTCGGAGACGTCGATGGGTGAAGTTGTTTCTTCAGCCTCGGTTCCGGCCGGAACCGATTTACCTGCCTCCCAGTCTGTTCCGACTCCCCCTTCGGAGCTGAGTGGGAGTCGAAAAAGATCTAGGTCTCCCTCCCTGGAGTCGATACACTCGGCTCCGAGGTTTCCTCTGCTCCAATCAGAGCACAGTCATCAATCCCACTCTTCTCGGTCCTCAAGACTATCCGATCATGACATGGAGAGAGTGGTCAGTAGGCTGTTAAAATCGCAGGCCCTAGCAAAAATGTTGTCCAGCCCCCCTCATCAGGTGTCTGCTCGTCCATATCTGCTGTTATTCCTCCTCCAACTCCTTCCTTGAGCTCGGAGCCGGAGTTCGTTGGGGTTCGAGTCGTGAAACCGTCGGCACCGATACCTTCTGCTTCGGTTCCGTAGTTGGCTCCGATCACTTCTTTGGTACCATCCTTGGAAGGATCTGGGCGCCGAGACTCACTCGTCGGCTCCGAGGGGGCTAGTGGCATCGGACCCTTGTCCGACCCTGTTCTCCCTCTCGGAGCTTCGGCGCAGGTGAGCTCTGCTTCTACATCGGCTTCGGAGCCGTCCCCCTCTGTGCGGAGAGGGATTCCAGTCACTTCAGAACCAGAGCCTTCTCGGCATCCGAGCAGGGGCGCCTTCGAGGTCATGAGGAGCATGTTGGCTCCTGAGTCAGCTCCATGATCATCCCCACTGGCTCCTCCCACTATGGTGCCTGCGTTTGCCTCTGCCCCTCTTCCAGACCCCAACCGTGGGGAACCAACGCTCCTGGGCACCCCCTTGGGTGTATCTTCCTCTTCCGAGGCCTCCCCTGATCATTCAGAGGAGCCACCTCGTAAGAGGAAATGCAAGAGGAAGCATGTTGACTCCCCTGAGTCTGTCACGTCAGATAGCAACTTGGAGGATTCGGAAGGGTCCCCGAGATCCCCCTCTGAAGATGTCTCCTTTTCAGACATCCTTGAGATGCTTAGGCAGAGGGGAAACAGGACTACCCTAAGCCCCTCCGAGGATGAGTCT
The DNA here is from genome assembly GCF_019279795.1 of Protopterus annectens. Taxonomy (NCBI): domain Eukaryota; kingdom Metazoa; phylum Chordata; order Ceratodontiformes; family Protopteridae; genus Protopterus; species Protopterus annectens. The sequence goes on from NC_056743.1 coordinate 668,806,381, forward strand.
GTATTCTTGGATGCGTTTGGTTCCTGACCTTCCACCTCCTGGGTGTCTCCACCTTTTGACCCACTCATGTCAGTGGTGGCACGGAAGGCGTGGTGAGCTCCAGACGCAGTGGAACCCACCCCCAGAATACCCGCTAAATTCATAACGGCACCACAGGATAAACAGTTTTTGACCAAAGGTGTCCCTGTTGATGCCATGGTGGTAGTGGTGGCCACGAAGAAGGAGTTGGCTGAAACTTCATCTGTCCATCCCCTTAACAAGGAGTCAAGGACGATGGACAGATACGGGAAGCGGATGTTCTCTTCAGCGACTTTTTCTATGAGGTCTCTGAATTACTTGTGCCACTTTACCCGCCTTCAAAGGGATCTCCTTAAGGAGCTCGGAGATGCCCTCCAAGATCCATCAGCTGAGGGGGCCCGGGCTAAGGCAGCCTCCCAGCTGGCGACTATTAATTCAGTGGTGAACTCCTCCATGAGGCTCATTTCTTATGCAGCCGATGGTGCGAGTAGAGCTGCAGGCACAGGTATTGCTCTAAGGAGACGCACTTGGATGCGGCTATGTAACTTTGCGGAACCTTTCAGAGTATCTTTCACCAACACCCCCTTTGATGGTTCCTCTCTTTTTGGATCACAGGTGAAGGACACCCTTACCAGGTGTGAACAGGAAGGCAAGACTCTCTCTGCCGTGGGAGTCCATTTTTTCACTCCTTCCAGACCATATCCCAAGGGTCAGAGGAGCAGAAAGATGTGGTTCCAGAAATCTCAGGGAGCCTTGCCGGACACACGTGGTGAGTTCCCATCCAGGGGCAGAGGAGGGAACAATAATAGACACCACCCTCGTGGCAGAGGGGGTCCTCAAAACCAGGGCAGCAGAGAATCCTTCTCTGAGAAACCCTCCCACCATCCCTGAAGGGTTGCCCAACTACTCACCTCCGGAGGCAGTCGGGGGAAGATTATCACTGTACCCAAGAGCCTGGCAAGACATAACACAAGACAAATGGGTACGGTCAGTTATATGCGGAGGCTACAGAATACCCTTCATTCGCACTCCCGTAAAGTCATACAAGTCCCTTCCAGATGTTCCATCCAATCTAAGGGACCAAGCAGTACAAGAAATTTCAGAACTGCTAAGAAAAACAGCCATCCAGCAGACCAGCAAGGATCCGGAATTTACTCAAGGTTCTTTTTGGTACCAAAAAAGACAGGGGACTGGAGACCCATTCTGGATCTCAGCAGACTGAACAGGTCTGTACAAAGAACCAAGTTTCAGATGGTCACCCTACAGTCCATTATGCCCTTTCTGGGTCAGGACAATTGGATGTGCTCTATAGATTTTCAGGATGCGTACTACCACGTCAAAATGGACAGACGCTGCAGAAGATTCCTCCGCTTCTGGCTGGGAGCCAGCCAATACCCGTTCAGAGCTCTGCCTTTGGTCTCACCACAGCCCCCCGGGTGTTCACCAAATGCATGGCAGTAGTTACTGCTCACCTGAGACAGCAAGGATTCCAGGTGTTTCCGTATCTAGATGACTGGCTCCTTACTGCTACCACCAGGCATCACCTTCTGTGAGCCAGAGACTTCACTATCGACACTTGCTCCAGACTAGGTATCTCAATAAATTTCAAAAAGTCTGCATTGTCGCCCTGTCAATCACCTTTATAGGCGCAAATTTAAATACAAAAGACATGTCAGCGAGCCTCCCACCAGACAGGGTATTAGTGATTCGTCAACATGTACAGGTCATATTAGCATGCAAGAGAATTCAAGCCAGGTTCGTCCTCCAAACTCTAGGTCTCATGGCAGCAGCTATCATACTTGTTCCTCTAGCTCGTTTTCACATGAGGATCCTCCAGTGGCTGCTTTTCACCCAATGGTCCTTCCAGCAGCTTCCCATGTCCCACATGATTATGATCACAGAAGCATGCAAAAAGCACCTTGCATGGTGGATGGTCTCCACATCAGTACCCCTAGGCAGACCATTTGTACTTCCCCCTCCAGTTGCTACGGTTACCACGGATGCTTCCCTGATCGGGTGTGGGGGGGCGTCATCAGGGCAGGACAGTCCAAGGCACCTGGCAACCTCACGAGTACCACCTGCATGTAAATGTCCTGGAGATGAGGGCCGTGCTTCTAGCGTTGCAAGCTCTACAGGACTCTCTTCCAACCGGGACCATTGCAATTCAAAAGGACAATGTCAGTAGTGTGGTACATCAACAAGCAGGGCGGAACCAAGTCCTACCCCCTATGTCGAGAAGCACTCAGACTCTGGCAGTGGGCAATCTCTTCCCAATGGTTTCTGATCGCAGTGCACATCCCTGGGAAGTCCAACGTCATAGCAGACAGACTGAGCAGAGCAATTCTCATGCCTCACAAGTGGTCTCTAAATCAAGTAGTTGCGGACCAGATATTCCGCAAATGGGGCCAGCCTTGCTGCGACCTTTTTGCCACCCCCTTCAACAGCAAATGCAACAAATTCTTCTCTCTCCTTCCACTTCCCGGACATTCCCCCAGGGATGCACTAGTCCACGATTGGCCTCAGGGACTTCTTTATGCATTCCCTCCGTTTCCCCTTATTCCAAAACTGATACAGAAAGCTACCGTTTTGGGCTGCAAAATGATCCTCATTGCGCCTTACTGGTCTTGACAAATATGGTTCCCGTTCCTGCATCATCATCGTCTAGAGCAGCCTTGGACTCTGGACCCAGTTCCAGACCTACTGATCCATCAGTCGGGCGGGCTGCACCAATCCCTGCAATCTCTCCAGCTCACTGCTTGGTTGCTCCACTTCCAACCTTAGAAAGGCTTCCAGATATCTCCCCGTCTGTGCAGGAAATTATTTTATCATTGCACAAGTCTACCCCTAGGAAGACTTACGCTAGTAAGTGGAAACGTTTTTCTTCCTGGGCAGAGACTAAGAGTATAGACCCTTTTCAGCCCCTATACACTACATTTTGGATTTTCTTGCGGAACTCTTCCATTCTGGGTCAGCTTCTGCTACAATTGCAGTTCAGTTAGCTGCAATTTCAAATTTTCACATTGGCCTGTCGGGAAATATCATGTTGCACAAGCTGTGTAAAGCCTTTCTCAAAGGTACCTCTCTGCTTAGGCCTCCAGTGAGAGATCCCCCACCTCCGTGGGATCTAAATTTGATCTTAGCTTCTCTAATATTACCTCCCTTCGAACCTGCAGCTTCTTTGTTCCCTGAAGTTTTTATCATGGAAAACTCTCTTTCTAGTAGCCATTACTTCAGCCAGAGTAGTTTCGGAACTGCAGGCTCTTTGTTCCCGTCCTCCGTACCTAGTGTTCCACAATGATAGGGTTGCTCTCAGGATGAATCCTTCCTTTCTTCCTAAGGTCTCTTCAGAAAATAACTTGAATCAGTCCATAGATCTCCCTGTGTTTTTTCCCAACCACTCCAACAGGGCGGGAATATACATTTGCATCAGTTAGATGTTCACAGGCAACTACGCTTTTATTTGCATAGAACTAAGGGCATCAGAAAATCAGATCAACTTTTCCTTTCTTATGCTGAGGGTAAACAAGGTCTTCCAGTCTCAAAAGTAACCTTGTCCAGGTGGTTGACTTCTATCATCACATTTGTCTATCAGCTGAGGAATAAAGAATTGCCTGTTAAACCAAAAGGTCACTCCACCAGAGCTTTAGCCACTTCTGTGACCTTTCAGGCTAGGTTGCCCATGGAATACATTTGTGCTGCAGCTACATGGGCCAACCCACATACTTTCATTTCGCATTATAAGTTGGATTTGGTTTCCAGGAACAGAGCTGATTTTGGTTCCACTGTTCTGAAGAGTTTGTTCCGATGAGCCACCCAGGTTTTTAGGTGCTAGGGAAGCTGTCCCAACCAGCAAGAATGAAGGCGAGATAGACAACTTAACATAAAGAAGTTATGTACCTACCATAGCGTTCCATGTTAGTTGTCTTCTCGCCTTCTTTCTTCCATCCCCCTATCTTTGTAGAGCGAGAAGAGTTCCTTAGTTTTTTGTTCGCTGGCCGAGTCTTCTCTGGCTATTCCTTTCTGTCTAGTAGCCTCTCTGGAGGTTTTATATTTTTCAGGATAGGATCCTTTCCTTTATTATGTCTGCAGTTAGTCTTACCAAACGAGATCTGGGTATCTAGCGCTAGGCATCATGGGATATGGGGTGGCCTCGAGCCAGTATGCAGCTCTCAAGCTTTTGAAGATGGCCGAGTCGGAGCCGAGGATCGGCTCCGAACCCAACCAGCAAGAAAGAAGGCGAGAAGAAGACAACTAACATGGAACGTTATGGTAGGTACATAACTTCTTTTTTCTCTAGTCAGATTTCATATGAGAATTCTGCAGGGAATGCTAGCAACACATTGGTCAATTCTTTGCCAGCGCATGTCAGCACAAGAAAGAATCACTCAGGCATGCAAGAGGTACCTCTGGTGGTAGGTTCTGTCAGATCAGCTTCTACAAGGCCATCCTTTCATTCTCCCTCAACCCAAGGCTATAGTGACCACTAACGCTTCCCAGATTCAATGTGGGGGGCACTTCCTGGAGAAAACAGTCCAAGGCACTTGGTCTCCCAAAGTAGCCAATTTGCATATTAATGTCCTAGAGATGAGAGCAGTGCTTTTAGTATTGCAGGCTTTCTATGATGATTTCCCTTTAGGGACAGTTGCAATTCAAACAGAAAATACGTCAGTGGTTTGGTACATCAGCAAAGGAGGAACCAGATCTTACCCCTTGTTTCAAGAAGCACTTGGAGTGTGGCAGTGAGTGATCTCATTCTACTGCTTTCTCATAGCAATGTGCATTCTGGGGATGTCCAGTGTGCAGTTCCATTCTTCTGCCTCAAGAGTGGTCTCTCAGCATGAAGAGACAGAAATGATTTTCCATCAATGAGGCAAGCCTTGCTGAGATCTTTTTGCTCCTCCCCTAAACAAGAAACGCAACAGCTACTTTGTCCTAATCCCCGCTCTGGGAGAATCACAGAGCGATGCTGTACTCCACATTAGGACTCACAGGTCTATTCTATGCTTATCTGCCAGTTCCCCTAATTCCAAAATTCCTGCAGAAAGCTTCCAGGTTGAAGAGTAAGTCATCTTCATTCCACCTTAGTGGCCTTGACTGATTTGGTTCCCCTTTCTGTGGCCTCTTCTGCTTTACCAACCTTGGATTCTGGATGCAGTTCTAGACCCCCTGTCTCACCTGATGGGAATGATTCATCCGGGTATCTCGAACCTCAAGCTGACAGCTTGGTTTCTCCAATTCCGTTAATAGCCGCATAACCGATGCTCTCTTCCACCTCAGTCATATTCTTTTGTTTTTCCATAAGCTTTCTACAAGAAAACTTTACACAAGTAAATGGAAAAGATTTGTTTGCTGGGCACAACAAAAATATATTGACCCCTTTTCAGCTCCTGTACATAGTATACTTGAATTTTTGGCAACAGTGTTTAATGAGGGAGTTAGCACCTCGACTGTTAAAGTTAAGTTAATGACAACATCTTAATTTTCATATTGGGTTTGAAAATTCTTCTGTGACCTCTTATAAACTTTGTAAAGCATTTTTAAGAGACACACTCCTGCTGAGACCCCCCCCTGTATAAAGATCCCACTCCACCATGGTATTTCAACGTACTGCAGGCCATATTCATTCTCCCTTTGAGCCAGCAACTAAATGCAATCTCAAGTTCCTGACCTAGAAAACTCTTTTTCCAGTGGCTATTACCTCTGCTAGAAGAATTGCAGAACTTCAAGCATTGTCCTTTACACCTCCCTACTTGATATTTCATAAGAATATAGTCACGTTACTTACCAATGTTTCTTTCCTTCCTAAGGTGGTGTCAGAATCCAGTATCAATCAATCCCTTTAATTTGCCAGTTTTCTTTCCTAAATTTGCAAATAATGTTGACTGTGTTGCATTTATTGGATGTTCACAGACAATTAGGTTCATAGGTAGGTACTAGGCTATCTGCCTGAAGGATTTATAAGCCTAGCCAGAATGTGTTGGCTTTCGCCGCCCCCTAGATTTTTTCCTGTGCCTCAGTCCAGCAGAGCCACTGAAGTGATCCCCGGGGTAAACTTTGTTTCCCATCCACTCGTCAAAGTTACTCTTAAAGAGTGCTAGCGAGCAGTTCTGCCTAATGTAGATTGAATTCTTGTTCCAAAGCATGGGAAGTCTCTGGGACAGGAATCTATCCCTCCAGTGCGTCCTATTTATTGTTGTGGTGAGGTTTAGATCCCTAGAGTGTTTAGCTCGAGGGGATAAGGTTTTCTTTAGGTGGAGCATGTCCATCAATTCTGGGTTGGCCATGGCCTTATATGTCAGACAGAGATCACCTCTGAGCAGGCGGTATGCAACCGAGTACAGCTGGAGTTTTTTCAGTCGAGTTGCATAGGACATCTGTTTGAGGCCAGTGATCCTCTTGGTGAGGTACTTCTGTTGTCTATACAGCTGTTGCAGGTGTCTTGCAGGGTACATCCCAAATGGGGCATTGTACTAAGTGATGGATCTGATGAGTAGAGGGGCACAATGACCTCTTTTGATTTGGATGCAAGCCCTTTTGTGATTAGGTGGGCCACATAGAAGGATTTTCTAACCACTTTGGCAATGCGATTATCAAAGGAGAGATTACTATCTACTTGGGTCCCCAGATCCCTTATTACGTTTTCTGTATTTAGGGGACTACCACCTATGTGGTAGTTTGTGGGTACTTTGTTTTTTCCAAAGGGAATAACTATGCACATTTTTGGCATTTAGCTTGAGGCCATGATTTTGACACCAGGTATCCGTCTCAGTGAGACTGTTTTGGAGGATGTCTGTGTCAGCCGGTGAGTCAATTATAGTCCCTGGTTTGCAGTCGTCTGCGAACTTGGTCAGCCATAGTCCTCCTGTGCTTGTCTGTACCTCTGAGAAGTATATGCCAAACAGGAGAAGTCCTAGGACTGAGCCCTGGGGAATGCCACTTGCAACTGGTTTAGAGTCAGACCTAGCTCCCGCAACTCTGACCATGTGAGTTGTGTCGGTGAGCCAATTGGCAACCCATCTTGTAACATAGGGGTTTATGTTCAGGCTGGTGAGCTTGTCTATAATTCCAGAATGGGGAATGGTGTCAAAGGCCTTTGCAAGGTCTAGATAGGCTGTGTGTACCATCTTTCCCTCTCTATAGCCTTGGTAACGGTCTCAAAGAAGTCCACCAGGTTAAGGAGGCATTATCTGACCTTAACAAAGCCGAACTGGGTAGTGTCCAGTGTTTGGAGGTTCCCAATGTCTCTGTTAATGAGCTCTATGATGATGCGCTCCATAGCCTTGCAGACCAAGCTAGTCAGGCTTATATGGCGATAGTTCCCAGGGTCTGTTGTGGCTCCACCTTTGTGGAGCGGAATAACTGTTGCTGTGCACCACTCTATGGGTACGTAGCCTGTGGAGAGGCTGAGTTTGAACAGTGTGTTTAGGTGAGGGGTTAAGTCGTCTTTGAGCTCATGTAGGACGCAGCATGGGACACCGTCCGGTCCCATTGATGCTGTGTTTTTGGCTTTGGAGAGGGCTATTTTAACCTGAGTGTCTGTGATTTCAGGGGCTCTACATTCTTCTGGTATGGTTATGGGCCCTTTTGGGGGTGGGGGGGGGTGAAGTTTGCACTGAACCTGTCTCCTGGATGTTGGCGATATCAGTTGGTTCAGTGTATTTTGTGCCATTTTGCACCAACTCTGAGCAGATCTGAGCATTGCCACTTAAATTCTTGACATAGCTAAATAATGCCTTGTGGTTATCAAGTTTTCTTTCAAAGCTCGCCTTGGACGATTTTATGAGGGATCGTAGTTTCTTGCTGATACAGATCAGGGATGTCTTCCCTTCTTGGGATTTTACTCTTTTCTGTACTAATTTCCTCCTCCTATTGTATAGCTTGTTTATGGCAAGGGTCCACCAGACTGGTTTCTTTTTCTTGAAGGAGTGAGTCTTGGTTTTGCTTGGGATGCATTCTTGTAGGTGCCCGTAGAATGCATTAGTAAAGGATTTTGCAGCTTGGACAGCATTATCCTTTAGCATGGGGGCATTGAAATGTTCCACCTCCGTCTTAAGTAACGTGATGTTTGCTTTTGAAAAGTTTTTCACAGCAGTTTCCTTGTTCGGGGGTGGGGGCGGAATGTAGATATCCAAAGTGATTTGTTTATGGTCAGATCTAACCAGCGAGGGGTTTACCTCTGGTGTGGAACACCGGTCACCCATGTTGGTGATGACCAAGTCCAGTACGTTGTCACCTCTGGTGGGAGTGTTGACCAGTTGTTCGAGGGCGTTTGAGTTTATAAATTCTAGGAAATGTTGGGCAAGGGACTTAGTACATGAGTAGTTCTCCCAGTTAATGTTTGGGTAGTTGAAATCACCCAATATTAGGGTGTTTGGTAGGACCTTTATCTTACCCAGTGTTTCCAGAAATTACATTTTTACTTAGGACAAAAGAAATTAGGAAGACAGATCAATTGTTTGTGTCCTTTGCAGTTTCTAAATCGGGCAAGCCAATTGCAAGGATAACTTTAGCCAGATGGCTGACTGATTGCACGTCATTCGTCTATAACAAGTTGGGTCTAACCTTAACAAAACCTCTAAGAGCCCACTCAGCTAGGGCCATGGCAACTTCTTCAGTGTTTCTGTCTAGAACTTCCATGAATGATATATGTGCAGCTGTGACTTGGGCAAATCCTCTTACCTTTATCAGTGATTACAAACTGGATGTGTTCTTGAAGGGAAGAATAGCCTATTGCTCAACTATGCTCAGGAATATCCTTCCTTAGAATCCACCTGGGAGTTTAGGTAGCTGGGACTCTATCTCAACAGTTGAAGATAGAATGAAAATTGACAACATCAGATAAAGATGTTATGTACGTACCATAACATTCTGTCTGTGTTCAGAGTTTCATTCTTCCAAACCCCCCCCCCCCCAGCCGTTATTACAGTAGGCTTCTGGAAGAATAGGATGTTATAAGGACACCACTGTCATTAATGTTGAGCTCCAGATACATTTTTTCTATAGAATATTTGTATATACATATACATATGTAGTAGTATGTCCTGCTTTATGGCGGGGATATGTTAGGGGTTAGTGTGTTATGGGTAAGGGGAGGAGTTTGAGAGCTTTTTGGTTATCACTAGCTTTAATAATGGCTGAGTCTGATCTGAACATAACAGTTGAGGAAGAATGAAAATGGACAACACAGATGGAACGTTATGGTAAGAACATGACACTGATCCCTGATAAAAAGTAGTTAACTCCATGGCAGTTGCTATCCCCTCTCCAGATTGCATCTGCTCTAGATAGCTCGGCTCAAGTGTCTCCCTCTGAACCAAGTTGGATCAGATCCTTAGAGGTTCCTCTTTCAGATTCTTTTCATCCCAGAGACCTTTCATGGGCCCAATTTTTTTTTTTGGTGTTCAAGGCCTTCAAAAAGGTGCTGTTTATTTCTAGAGAGGCGGTCTCTCTCTCTCACTCGGTTGCATCCCAGTCCCCTCTGGATTCTGCGATCCCTTGTTACAGTCATCATGTTTGACAGAGACATTCCACTCCCTTAAGCTTCAAGGGAGCTCACCAGGCGAGTTACCTTTCTGCTTCCAAGCTCTCCCCTGAGCCCCCCACTATGGAAAAGCATAGGAAGCAGGCTTGGAAAATAAGGCACTTGGATTCCCATTCAGAGGTCCTTCACTGAAGGCACTGAATTTGTGGAAGGGAAGGGATCCCCAAGATGCCCTTTGAAAGATGTCTCATTTAGAGATGTCGTAGAGCTAGTGAGCCATCAAGGGGGTTGGTCCACCAATGCTCCCTCCCAAGAGGAGTCTATATTCCTTGAGGCTTTTGGGGTTGACCCATCTACTTCCTTATGTGGTCCTTCCTGCCTTAGAGCTCAATGATTTAGTTTGAGTGGGCATAGAAGGATCTGGACGTGGTGCAGCTGATATACCACACAAGCCTAATAAAATCCAGATTACTGCTAGGGATAGGCCTCATTCTGGCAAGGGTCCCACCTTAGATGCCATCGTGGTTGCAGTAACTACAAAAAAAGGAGCTATCAGGAGAGCTCTCTACTGTCAGTCCCCCTAACAGGGAGTGGCTTTGGATAGGTTCAGCAAGTGAGCTTGTGCTTTTAACACTGTTGTGCTCAGAATTATTTAGGTCGCCTGACATAACTCCAGGGAGACTTGACCAAGGAACTTTACAAGTATTTCTCTGGTACATTATCTGCCGATGTCCAGAAGACTGTAGATTAGCAGTTATCCACCTTCCAGTCCATATGTAATGTATCCATGTGCTTTATATTGAATGTAGCTGATAGCATTTTGTGAGCTGCAGGCACTGGCTTTGCTATACACATGCCTGGATGCATCTCTGCAGCTTTGCAGAGAGCTTCAGGACTTCATCTTTGAATGCTTTCAATGGGTCCACACTCTTTGGACTAGAGTTCAACCTCACCATAAGTGAACAAGTGGGTGAAACACTGACTTTCGTGGGCATCTGATCCCCCCCCCCCCAAAGGACTTTCCTGGAAGCAAAAGGGTGGAAGGAAGTTGTGGTTCTGCAAGTTCCATAGTTTTGCTTAGGGCACTTTAGGAAGTACTACCCCCCCCATCCCCCACCCCCAAGCAGAGGTGGCAACAGCTTTAATAGATATCGCCCCCTTGACAGTGGTGGCCCACAGAATCAGGGTTTTCAAGGTCCCTTTTATCTTCTGAACAATTACACAGCTGTTGCAGTCTGGAGGCAGCCAGGGTGTGCGTTATCTCTGTACTCTCAAGCTTGTATAGCCATCGTGTTAGATTCTTGGGTGCAGATAATTATAACCAGAGGTTATGTTCTTTTTCTTAACCACTAAACAAAATAAAACTGTGTCCCACCCAGGAAGAGGAAGCCCAGCAGCTACAGAGGTTTCAACGTTGCTAGACAAATGAATCATCCAGGAGGTCCCACCAGACAGCAAGGATCCAGAGCCTATTCACATTCATCTTTGCTTTTGAAAAAGACCAGGAACCTTAGCCTGTTCTAGACCGCAGTCATCTAAACTAGTTAGTAAAACAGATGAACTTTTGGATGGTCACAGTTCAGTCCATTCTACCTCTTTTGAGGAAGGATGACTGGATGTGCTTGCTGGACTTGCAGGACACCTAATGCATCAGAATAGTGAGGAAGTCCAGGACATTCCTCCACTTTCGGCTGGAAGCCATTCATTTCCAGTTCAGGGCACTACCTTTGGTCTTACCACAGTCCCCAAGGTGTTCATTAAATGCATGACAGTGGTTACAGTGCATCACAGGCTGCAGAGATTCCAGCTGTTTCCATACTTAGACAATTGCCTTAACAGTGCTCCACAAGGGATCTGCTTTTTTCAAGTAAGGGACTCCTTGCCCCATTTGTCACCAACTAGATATTACTGTCAACTTCAAGAAAAGTCTGCCGACCCCAGTCCAGACAAAATTCATAGGGTGCTTCCTGGACAGCGCTACTCAAATTGCCAACCACTTGGACTTCAAAAGTCCTTTCCCTATATTGGCATGCTTCTGAAGTTCTTTCCTACTGAAAGTCCCTGGCAAAACTGAGCTTTAGTTTTGAGCTGGAGTTGATGCTTCAGTAGCTGTGCTCCCTCTTGCCAAATTCCACATGAGTGTTCTGCAGTGGACTTTGTCCAGTGGTCCATTCTCTATCAACCCATGCAGTTTCCATTCACTCTAACACCAGTATGCAGACATCATATTCACTGCTGGACTTCCATGACTCCCTTCCCAAGGGTGTAATTTCTTTCCCGACAGTATGGGTGTAGTCTAGTACATCCTCAAGCAAGGGGGAAATCCATTCATGTCACTGTCAAGAAGCCATGAGGTTGTGGCAGTGAGCTGTGTTCCTAGCACTTTCTGTTGGCAGTGCACATCCCAGGGATTTCCAGTCTTTTAGCAGACAAATTGAACAGGTCCATTCTTCTGCCTCACAAGTTGGTCTATCAATCAGTTGGTGACTAATGACGGTCAGCAGCTGGAACCAACCTTGCTGCAGTCTTCACCTGTACTCTCAACACCAAATTTCAACCGCTACTTTGCCTTGATTCCTCAGGAGGGACAGACACTGAGGGATGCTGTAGCCCCCACTCCCCCCAGAGTCTCCTTTCTGCCCTCCTCCGTTTTCCCCTTATAATAAGGTTTCATCAGAAAGAGATCTGGTGCAAAGCAAATGTGATCCTCATCACCCCCTTTTGACCTTGTCTGGTCTGTTTCCCTTCTTGGATCTCATTTGAAACACCTTCCCTGAGTGCTGGATCCCCTTCCAGACCTCCTGTGTCACCCATCTGCCAAGCCTCACTGGGACATCAAGGCCCTGAAATTAACAGGTTGTTTCTGTAATTCCAGTGTGACCAGAAAGCTAGGCTTTCTTCTTATGTTCTTCACATCATGTCTTCACAAAAAAACAACCACCAGAAAAATATTTAAAAATAAGTGGAATAAATTTGCTATTTGTGTCTCCTCCAGTGGTCTGGATCCTTTTTCAGCCCCTGTACCTTCCCATCTGGATTTTTTGGCAAGATCTGGAACATTCACATTGGAGAAAATCAGATCTTGGTTGCTTCATTGAAATTGTTTAAAGCCTTTTTACAAGGAACTTTCCTCCTTAAGCCACTGTTGAAGGGAGCCTCTTCCTCCTTGGAACATTACCTTGTTGTTTCAAGCCCTGACCAGCTCCTCTCTTTAATTGGCAGCTTCAATGGTGTTAAAATAACTGTCATGGAAAACTATCTTCTTAGTGGTAGTTACTTAAGCTGGGTAGATTTTAGAGCTGCAAGCCTTGTTGTGTAAGCCCTCTTATCTGATTTTCCATAAGGATAAGGTTTCTGTTCTATACCAACTGTAATTTTCTTCTCAGAGTAGCTTCAGAAACTGCCCTAAAGCAGACCATTATAGGTTCATAGGTAGGTACTAGGCTATTGGCCCAAGAGCCTACGTAAGCCTAGCCAGCAAGGTTCCTTGGCTTACGCCACCCAAGAAAGTTATTTTCCTGTGCCACTGTCGAGCAGAGACAGCGAAGTGTTTCCCGGGGTGTATTTCCTATTTCCTATCCACTCATCAAGATTTTTCTTGAGTGCTAATTAAGAACTTTGCTTAACATAGAAGGGGTAGCCTGTTCCAGAGTATGGGAAGTTTGTAGGACAGGAATCTATCCCTCCAGCATGTCCTGTTTATTGTGGTGACAAGGTTTAGGTCCCTAGAGCGTGTAGCTCGGAGGGATTGGGATTTCTTTAGGTGTAGCATGTCCAACAGTTCTGGGTTTGACATAGCTTTATATGTTAGGCAGAGATCACCTCGGAGTAGGCGATATGCTACGGAGTAAAGCTGGAGTTCTTTGAGGCGGTCAGTGTAGGACTTTTGTTTGAGGCCAGTAATCCTCTTTGTGAGGTACTTCTGTGGCCTGTCCAGCTGCTGCAGATGTCTTGTGAGGTACATTCCAAAAGGTGCGTTGTACTCTATAATGGGTCTGAGTGTCGAGTAGAGAGGAACAGTGACCTCTTTTTTTTCCTGGATGGGAACCCTTTTATGATGTATGCCATGTAGAAGGACTTCCTGACTACTGTGGCGATGTGACGATCAAAGGAGAGACTACTGTCCACCTATTAACTTAATATTCTTTCCTAATTTCTCGTAAGGAGGAGAATATACTTTACATTTTTTTGATGTTTGTCAGTTGAGGTTCTACTTGCATCATACCAAAAATTATAGGAAATATGATCAGTTATTTGTTTACTTTTCCAAGGCCAAATTGGAACGTGGTGTTTCTAATGTCACATTATCCAGGTGGCTATCTGATTATGTTACTTTTGTGTAGAAAGCCAGGTGATTGTACCACACAAACCTAAGGTCCACTGTACTAGAGCAGTTTCAACTTCTGCAAGTTTTCTTTGCCAGAGTGCTGAGGTACTGTAGCAGGGAAAGATTTATTGGGGGGGCTGAGCCCGAGCCCTGGATCCAAAAGTCTAAAAAGTTGTCTGTCAAATTCAGTCTGGTATAACCATGAGTTGAGGTGGACAGAAGGCAATACAGATTTTTGATGTGATGTCAGTCTCTCATTTACTTTCACATGTGGGTCGGATCTGATGTGTCGCATTCGTCTCAGCCAGTACTCCAGCTCAAGGTCTTCAGCAAAGTTCGTGGGCCTCATTCTGTACCCATAATGCATTCCCCTAGTTACCTCAGATCTCGTTTGCCGCACAGCGAAGAGGTTTAGTCAACTATAGTTCTAGGCTAAGTACAGCTTTTCACTTCTATATTTTTTAGCATTGTTTATCTTTTCTAATTTAAATTCCTAAAAATATCTTATGTATCTTATTAACCTAACTTCTTTACCTAGCTTTCCCCCTTTACACATCCGTTTGTTAGAGGGTGTTCAGGAACGTCCATTTTAGTTAGAGGACATCCCTTACCTTCCCTGCTAAATACCTCTTAACCCTTTAATGTTAAAAATGTATAAAAATAAAATATGGAACTTTCTTGTAGCATATTTCTGTTTCTATGGTGCTTGTAATATTCGTTTCTGCTGTGTGTGTCTGTGATTCAAGTCCATTTAAGTTAGAGAACTTACCCTTTCTGAGAGTGTGAGTGATTTTCCTATTTTTGACTGTTTTCTTTTTCTCCCTTAGCATTATGTCCCAAAAAACAGGAAAGTAAGCATTTAGGCTTTAAGAAGTCTGAAAAATGCAGTAAGAAGATGCCCCTTAGTGATGCACGCACTGTGTGTGTATATTGCTTGGGGCCTGTTCATTTGCAGGAGTCTTGCTCCATTTGCCACAGCTTTAATCAGCGGGTGTGACTGAACACAAAAATAAACTGATTTTGAAAGGCCTTTTGAAAATGCCTTTCTCTGAGGCTATATCTTTTGATCCTTCTGAAAAGCCAACCAAAAGACCTTTATTGGAGCTGAAGCAGAAGGCCCTGAAATTGATGGAGCTGAAGGCTCTGTTGGAGCAGACCTCTTTCCTTGGCTCCAACACCCCTTTGGAGCAGGGAAACTACATTGGCGCTGACAACTTCTACTACTCTTACACACAGGAGCCGATCTTCCATTGAGAAGATTTCTTCTAGGCTCCCTTCTCCACTTTTAGCTACATGTAGGGTCACCTACCCTGTCCACTAGGTCTACCAGGAGTTTATCTGATGAAGACGTGGATAAAGTTGTAGAGAGACTTTTAAAGACACTTGCTCTGGCTAGACTTCCCATGAATCCAAACCCAAAGGAATCTGAGCAGTCTCAAACCCCCCTCTTCTGTTACAGTTCCTCCTCTGATCCGTTCTGCTTTGGAGCCAGAAGATTCCGATATCCACGTTGCGTCTGTGTCTGTCCAGGACCCTCAATCTCCTCTGTTCTGACATCTGCCCTGAGTGTATTTGTGCCTTCGGAGAAGATCATCTCTGGAAGCCAACACTCCTGTGCCAAGTCCGAGGAGACTTATTGGATCTCTTTGGATCCGACCGTGCCTCTTGGGGCCTTGGCACAGGTGAGTTTGGCTCCTACCTCTGCTTCGGAGCTGCTCTCTTCTGCTCCGGAGATTCCCTCGGCTCTGATGACTTGCTTGTCAGATTTTGGGACTTCCTCAGAGCGGAGAGGGTCTGCCTTCGAAGTAATGAGGAGGGCTTTGACTTCTTCACACTCTAGGACACCATCCTTTTTGGTTCTTGCTCCCTCCTCTGGTGAGCTGTCTTTGTCTTCTCACGAGCCCTCTCCACAGGTTTGCAGAGACATTAGGCCTCTGGATGTATCTCAAGATACTGCTGCCTCTTCTGAAACCTCTCCAGAGTATCCCACTGAAGAGGTCCGTCAGAAGAGGACATGCAAGAAGAAGCATCTGGAGTCAACAGAAGAGTCTCTCACATCTGACACCGACCTCGATGAAGCAGATGTGTCCCCATGATCACCTCCTGATGATGTCTCTTTTGAAGACATCCTGGAACTATTAAAACAGAGAGGTGATTGGCAGCCCTCCACCCCTTCAGCTGAGGAGTGCATCTTGCCCATCAACTTCTTGGATGATTCCTCCTTTCGATGAGCTAATAGAATTAATCTCTCAAAAGGCTTGGGAGACCTCAGACCCCAGACACTGTAGACTCTACTCCTAGAAGGCCAAATAAATACATCATGTCGCAAAAGAAAAGGATTTTCTTACAAAAGGTGTAGGAGTTGATGCCATGGTCGTGGTGGAAACCACTAGAAAGGAACTGTCTGAGATGAAGTACCCCTCTATCCATCCTCCTAATAAGGACTCTAGGACCATGGATAGGTATGGGAAGCGTGTCTTCGCATCAGTGACCTTTGCTTTGTGGTCACTGAATTATCTTACTCACCTTACCAGGCTGCAGAGGGACCTGATTAAAGAAGTATCAGACTGCCTCCAAGGAGCTGTAGCTGATGCAGCGGCAGAGAAAGTCAGTGGTCAGCTTGCTACCTTGAATTCAATTGTCAACTCATCCATGAGACTTGTTTCTTATGCAACTGATGGAACAAGTAGGGTAGCAGGCTCAGGTATCTCACTTAGGAAGCAGCCCTGGATGCATCTTTGCGATTTCGTAGAGCCCTTCAAGTCTTCCTTAACGCCCGTTTTGACGGCTTATCCCTTTTTGTGCCAAAAGCGAAGAAAATGCTCACCAGGTGTGAAGAAGAATGTAAGTCCTTGTCTGCCATTGGAGCATATTTTTCCACTCCTACGAGACCTTTTCCCAAGGGTCAAAAAGGTAGTGGGAAGATGTGGTTCAGAAAATCTCAGAGGTCTTACCAAGACAGACAAGGTGAAAGCTATGCCAGAGGCAGAGGGGGGAACAATAACAGAAGATGCCGCCCTCACGGCAGGGGGGCCCTCAAAACCAAGGGTCCAGAAAACCTTTCTTTGGGAGACCTTTCCAACGCCCCTGAAGGAGTGGCCGATTGCTCGCCTCTGGAGGCAGTCTGGGGGGGGGGCATTTGTCCCTGCACCAAGAAACTTGGCTAAAGATAATGAATGACAGATGGGTGCAGGGAATAATATCCACAGGATACAACATCCCCTTCTCCCTTCCTATCCCCAAAAGCAAAGTGGTTCCAGATGTTCCACCCAGTCAAAAGGAACAAGCAACTATACAAATTCAAAAGTTGCTAACAGATAATCATCCAAGAAGTCCCCGCAGGCCAGAGATGATCCGGAACTTACTTAAAATTCTTTTTAGTTCCAAAAAGAACAGGGAACCAGAGCCCCATTGTGGATCTCAACAATCAGAACAAATCAGTAAAGACGACCAAGTTCCAGATGGTGACACTGCAGTCGATATTTCCATTTCTGGAAAAAGACAATTGGATGTGCTCTGTAGACCTTCAGGACGCATACTGCCATATTCGAATGGACAGGCGGTCCTGGAGATTCTTTCGCTTCTGGCTTAGGAGCCAGTCACTTCCAGTTTCGAGCTCTGCTCTTTGGTCTCACTACAGCCCCCAGAGTGTTAAAATGTATGGCAGTGGTAGAATCCGCGTGTTTCCATACTTGGATGACTGGCTCATAACTGCTTTGACCAGGCATCACTTACTCCAATCAAGGGATTATGTCCTTCAACTCTGCTCCTCCCTGGGCATTACCATAAGAATCCGCGTGTTTCCATACTTGGATGACTGGCTCATAACTGCTTTGACCAGGCATCACTTACTCCAATCAAGGGATTATGTTCTTCAACTCTGCTACTCCCTGGGCATTACCGTAAATTACGACAAATCTGTGCTAGAACCATCGCAAACCTTACTTGTTCATAGGAGCAGAGATGAACACTACCGCTCAGATAGCAATTCTTTCACAAGACAGGGTAGACTACCTCTGTCACCATGTCAGAATTCTTGTAAAGAAGTCCAAAGCCACGGCAAAACTAGTTCTCCAGGTCCTGGGGAAAAATGGCTGCTTCCATCATACTAATTTCCCTAGCTTGCCTCCACATAAGGGTTCTTCAGTGGATGCTGTTGCTCAGTGGTCAATCTCAGAACTTGACTGTCTCACAAGATCATGATAACCAATGCCTGCAAGAAAGACCTCCAGTGGTGGATCCACTCACCGTCAGTACTTCGAGGCAGTCCCTTTATTCCTCCACAACCACTGGCTACTGTGACCCATGGATGCTTCCCACATAGGGTGGGGAGGGGGGCATTTTCTGGGGAAGACCGTTCAAGGCATCTGGCAAGATCACGAGGCTCACTTGCATATAAATGTCCTATAGATGAGAGTGGTGCTTCTAGCATTACAAGCATTCCAGGACACTCTTCCTATAGGAACAATTGCAATCCAGACCGACAACATGTCTGTAGTTTGGTATATCAACAAACATGGGGGAATCGGATCATACCCACTTTGTCGAGAAGCTCTCAGCGTCTGGCATTGGGTGATAGCTTCCAATCACTTTCTAATAGCAGCACACATTCTGGGGAAATCCAACGTGATTGCGGACAAGCTGAGCAGAGCCATTCTATGGCCACGAGTGGTCCCTCAATCAGAAAGTAACGGAAGTGATCTTCCACAAATGCGCCCAGCCTTGCTGCGACCTTTTTGCATCACCCAACAATGCCAAATGCTGCAACTACTTCACCCTGATCCCTCCAACGAGGAGTCCCCAAGGGATGCACTTGTTCATGATTGGCCCCAAGGACTTCTTCATGCCTTTCCTCCAATTCCTCAATTCCAAAGCTCCTACAGAAAGCGAGTTTGTTTGAGACGACCATTATCCTAATTTCTCCTTACTGGCCTCATCAAATCTGGTTTCCATTTCTTCAACCTCATCTCTGGGACGAACCCTGGATTCTAGACCCAGTTCTGGACCTTCTGACACACCTGTCTGGGGTGGTTCATCCCAACCTAGATGCCCTGAAATTGGCAGCTTGGCTGCTCCAGTTCCCCTAATTCCCAGGTTTCCATCCCTCTCCAGTCAAGCGTATCATTTTATCATACCATAAAACATCTACTCAAACTTTACAGAAGCAGATGGAAGAAGTTTGTTATATGGGAAGACTGTAAAAAAAATAAATGATTTTACAGCAACCCGTTCATTCCGTGCTACAGTTTTTGTCTGAGATCTTCAGTGATGGCGCAGCGGCAGAACTCAGTTAAAGTTCAACTATCTGCGCACACTAATTTTCATATAGGAGAAAATGACCATCTTGTCATGTCGCATAGACTTTGTAAAGCTTTTTTGAAGGGCACTGTTATGCTAAGGCCTCTATACAAGCATCCAATCCCCTCTTGGGATCTTAATTTCATCTTATCCAACATTATATTTCCCCCCTTTGAGCCCTTGGCCACATGCAATATGAAATATTTCTCATGGAAAACTCTGTTCTTGGTAGCAATTACTTCAGCCAGAAGGGTATCTGAGTTGCAAGCCTTGTCCATTAAAACCTCCTTACCTAATCTTTCGCAAAGATACGGTGTCATTTTGCACTAATCCATCCTTTCTACCCAAGGCGGTAACAGAAAATACCCTTAACCAATCTATAGACCTTCCAATTTTCTTTCGCAACTTTCAAAACGGAGCGTAGTCCTTGCATCTCCTAGAGTTCATAGGCAATTATGTTTCCATTTAGACAGAACTTCGAAATTCAGGAACTCAGACCAGCTTTTCATCTCATATTTTGATACAAGGAAAGGTCATTCAGTTTCAAAGTCACATTATCCAGATGGCTTTCATCCTGTGTGTCCCATATTTACAGTTCTAAAAAGAAAGCCTTCCCAAATGTTGCTAAAGCCAATTCCACTAGATCCCTGGGCACGTCTGCTGCCTTTCATGCTAGACTACCATTAGATAATATCTTTGCAGTGGCTACTTGGGCAAGACCTCATACCTTTATTACTCGTACCTTTATTACTCATTACAAAGTGGATTTGGCCTCTAGGAGTAGAGCCTCCTTTGCATCTCTGGTTCTGAGGAATATTCTGCCATGAACCACCCAAGAGTTCAGTTGCTTGGGACATGGTCCCACACGTGAGAATAAAGATGAGATTGACAACATCACAAAGAAATTGTTCTTACCATAACATTCTAACATTCCATGTGTGTTGTCCGTCTCGTCCTTTAGTCTCACAACCCTCCCTCCTCCCCCTGCCTAAACTCCTGGTAGAGTAATTAACAAATAGGAATTCAGCAGAGCCATATAGCCTCAGAGAATGTACCCTATCAGTCTGATTCTAATTTTATGGCAGTAGGTATATCCATATTTCTGTACATCAGTAAATTGCTACCATGTGAACCCTTTTTATGTGCTGCTGGGGGGCAAACAAGGTCTGAGGTAATTGGGGGAATGCATTATGCGTAAAGAATGAGGCCCATGATCTTTGCTGAAGACCTCGAACTGGAGTATTAGCCGAGACTGATTCGACACACGTGAGAATAAAGGACAAGATGGACAGCACATATGGAACGTTATGGTAAGAACATAACTTCTTTTTTCTTGTTCTATCTTGGCCAGAAAGATTTTTGAATTGGAAGCCCAATATGCCAGGATGTTTGCATCATTTTCACAAGAACAGTGCGTCTTTGAGGACAAGCCCTTTCTTCATGCTCAGAATAGCCTCTGAATTGTCCTTTAATCTGTCTCCATTTTCCCCCAGATCATAGGAAGTAGGTGAAATTTGTATCTGCTAGCTAAAATAGCATGCCATATCAGATAAGGAAATTCATTCAACTGCAGTCATTCAAAAAAGTCAATATTTTATGCAGTCTCACCTTGTAAAAGAAAATAAATGCAACTCCTTTAAGGACAGTGGCTAAGAGCTTTAAATCATGTGACAATCATACTGTCCACTATCTAATGCACTCTGCCATAACTTAGGTCACCCCCTCCCTTTAAAAAAAATATGTAGGATTTAATTTCACTGTTTTGATTACCTAGTACATGTTGCATTGTAGTAGGTTAGTGTGTGTTTATAATGGCTTGTTTATCCATGAATTATATGTACTGTTTTTTCTGTTATTAAATACTCCTGTTGGTTAAGTTTGTAACATCTTGTATTTTATTGCTGTCTTCACTGTCACTGCCCTGGTCATGGGTGAAACGATTCCTTAACAGTTCATACACCCAGTTAAAAAAAAAATTAAATAAGGGAGAGATGATTTTATGCATGACAGACATGCATAGAAGTACTTAAATCAACTTTCCCAAACTGATCATTTGTTTTATTGTCCAAGTTTCCAAATGGTGGCTAACATTATCTTCCTCTGCTGTAAATATAGCAAATCCATGATTGGACAGCTGAAGAGTCGCACTCCCAGTGCAGCTGCTGCACCTACAGTATTCTTTCAAAAATGGTTCTGCCCAGTTTTGTGAATGTGTTGCAGAAAACATCCATATACACATTTTCTATGCAGTGTAAAAGTAAATGCCTAATTCAAAATGAAGACAGGGTTTGCCGTGGCAGTGCTACAAGGCATAATTTAGCTTACCCACCTTGTCAGTTTTGGATCCACTCACTGTACTGTACTTACCCCTTCCATTTTAGGCATAGGTCTTTTTGGTGGTAGTGATACAGTTGTATAAGCACACTTGCAACCGTAGATGTTTGAAAAAATATGATTATTGCTGCAAAAAGGTTCCCCCCTCCTCCCTTCTGGCAGTGCCCATATCATAAACCTGCCATTTTTACTTTGCATAGTTACTGTGACAGTATGTAGTGGTGTACCTAGCTTTTACAGTATGATGTCTGAATTTTCTTTGATACTGCATGCTTTTGAGTCTGGCAAGAGCTGTGCCTTTAATATATTAAACTTTGAATGGGAGCAAGAGATAACTTTCTTTTATTTGGGTCTGGGCACAAAACAAAGTAAAAAAGAAAAACAGAAGATAGTTCATTCAGATTTTCTCCTTTATGGACAGACTTTTGTCTGATAGCCACAGCATGGAAGGTGACCACATGCAGCCTTCAGGCATCAAACTGTTTTTTTCAGATGCAGTCAGCCTGATGTCTATCTGCAGGTAACCCTTATTTATTTTATGGGTGTCCTAGAGGGGAGTGGTCTTGCTTTCAAGATGTATTTTGTTATAGGGAGTACCATAACACAGCTATACTTTGAGCTGTATTCCAGTGAATTGGAAGATGTTTGGATTTGCCAGAAATGTGTTGAATTCCTTTAATTTCTATTTGAAATATTCGTATTGTATAGTTAAAATTAAACTTGGTTCTTGTTTACTTATGTAGCCGGAATCCATCCCTAAAGTGTGGGAGGCACCTTCACAGCTTTCTGTTGATGAGCATCCTGGAAGAGTTGGTGAATCTTTGCCATTTGTAGATTGTGCTACTTGCAACAGTGCACCTCTGGAACATAGCAGATCCCTGCCTGCTGTTATAACACCTTCAGGTATGATATTTTCAATGTATTTGTGATAATTTTCAGCACTGCAGTTTATAACCAGAATGATCGGATTCATCCGGTCTAGCAATCACAATTTGGCAAATTTATTGAACAAATCCACTCAAAGGCAGATGCTTGGTGGTGCTACACTTCTGGATGCCAGACATTATCGGCACACCTTGTCCCTGAGCTTGTAATTTTTCTGCCACTCAAACAATTCAAATATTAATACTTGTTTTCATCGATGCAAACTTCTGTTTTCCTACTTGAGGAATAGCCAGAA
This sequence comes from Protopterus annectens, assembly GCF_019279795.1. NCBI lineage: Eukaryota > Metazoa > Chordata > Ceratodontiformes > Protopteridae > Protopterus > Protopterus annectens. The sequence continues at coordinate 668,829,019 of NC_056743.1, forward strand.
AATATCTGTATGGCCATCAGATTTCTACTCAAAATGCATAGCAAAATTGTCATTGTGCTCCATAGAAACATGATGATATCTTATGTTTATAGCAGTCAAAAATGCTTTGCAACCTGCAGTCACCAAAGGAGAAAACCTTCTCACGTACAGATATGGAAATTAGTGGGAGGGTCCTAGTCACAACTCCAAGTTTCACCAAAAACTTTCAGAAGGACTTGAGCGGGGAAGGTTAACCACAGCTAGACCTCCTTGAAGATAAGTCTGTTTCTGAAGCAGCCTTCCAAGCCATGCAGTTAATGAGCTTATTCTTGACTACTGTAGGATCTAGCCCACATCACTTCTCCCTGTCAGCAGATGATAAGGGAAGTCTTTTTGCAAAGTAGCCTTCCAGAGTACACATGCATAATCAGTGAGGACTCAAGCCTACACCACTTCTCTCATTCACCAGATGGTGAGGGGCTCAACAAAGGTACAGCCATGGGTATCAAACCCAAACGTACTAAGCCTACACCACTTCTCCCATTCACCAGATGGTGAGAGGCTCAACAAAGGAACAGCCATGGGTCTCAAACCCAAAAGTACACAAAATGAGGCAGATGATCAAACAGCACCATGGGTACGTGTAAATCCACTCAAAATGTATTAAGCACATGCTTTCGTCAAAAAGTATACGACTTCATCAGAACAGTGAATACATAACACTCAGTTTAAATACCCTCCCCCAGCAACAGTTAATACATCACATCCTTACCAATTAACTATTTAAAAATGCAGTACACTTGTAAAAAGTTAAAAACCTGTAATACTTTACATAGAATAACCAACAAAAATTAAACTGATTATTGCATAAAATGCAACAATTTAAGTTTCAACAGGGACATAATACTAATCCTTTCATTGAGGACAGGACTAACATTGGCATTCAACTTAATTTGCCACTTTAGTTCTAAAAATTCCAAATATTCCTCTACTGTCCCCCCCCGAGACCCCAAGTCAGCATGGTCTGTTGCACAAAACTTGAATTTTGTATGTGGGAAACATCTGAACATGATTAAATAAAGCATTTTTATTATTCTGTTTGATGTATAAATGTTCATATACACTTTATTTAAGAGCCTTTTTTGTTTTTCCCACATAGAATCCGTCACAGGAATCACATTTAGCAATGTAAACCACCCCTTTTGAAAAACAGTAATACTTATCGGAGTAGATGACCCCAAAATTCTTGATATGAACATTGTCACTTTCCAATATGTGAGGACAGTGGGTACACCTACCACATCTGAAACAACCACTATCTTTATGTGCCTTCCTAGTTGTTTCTAACAAACTCTTAAAACATGCATCATCCTTATATACTATAACTGGTTGGTCACCCATGGTCCTAGTGACCTCCATGTCTAAGGTAAAAAACATCCAACATTTCTCTATGATATTCCTAATATTATAGAAATTAAGTGTATAGTGATTAACAAGGGACCTTGAAAATTTGCCCTGTGTGTCCCTGCTTGGGCTGACTGATGTATTTGCCGCATTAAGCAAGAGCTTGACAAATGTGCCTGATTGCCTTTTAGCTTTGACCTCATTTTCTATTGGATTAACAAATTCCAAGGGATAATCTCTTGTGAGCATCCCACTTAAAATCTCACACACTCTTTGAATTCATCCTCCTCAGAGGTCATTCTGGTAATCCTGACATATTGCCCGCCCCTTGACCAATGCCCTTTTTTGATGCACAGGGTGCCAGCTTCGAAAGTGCAATAGTGTATTTGAATAAGTAGGTTTTATTTTACAGGACATCATTTGTAACCAAACTTTAAGGGTAATGAAGCCCGATAAAGGTGGGAGACTTGTTATCATGAATGTTGCTGATTACAATAGTAAGATGTTTGATTTATTGTACAGTGACACCTATGTTGAAGCTTCTGTTAATGAAATGAACATTGCCTATAGGAATATTGACCTTACAGTGGATGAACTTTTGTTCAATGGGTAAATATGTTTGGAAACTCATGATTTTTTGGATTTGAAATGCCAACCATTTTTGGCATTCCAAAGACCCACAAATCCATTAGTAACCCACCCCTTCATCCAATTGTGGATGCGAAGGCATCTAAAACTTTATGCATAGTTATGTATATTGACAGTAAAGTCAAAGGTATCATGGATCAAAGAAAATGGGTCATCAAAGATTCATGGGACTTTTTAAGTAAAATCAGACCTGAAATGTATCACAATAGTTTGATTATGGTCACCATGAATGTTAAAGACCTCTTTTCTGTGATACCGCACACAGAAGGGTTGGAATGGTTCTATGATTACCTGTGTTTTAACACAGAAATGGGGCATAACACAATTTTAACCTTAAGAACTTGCATGAAACTTGTTCTAGAAAACAACTTCTTGATTTTTGAAGGGCACATTTTCAGGCAAAGACAGGGGGTGGCCATGGGAGCATGTGCGCCAGCATTCGCAAACATAGTTCTGGCCTACTGGGAGGACCAGTTTATTATGAACTCGAAATTCAGAGAGTCGTGGGCTCTATATGGCCGCTACCTGGATGATGTAGTCCTTCTGTGGAAAAGTGGTGTGAAAAGTTGGAATGAGTTTAACCTATATTAATATCACCACAGATTTTTTTAAATTTACAGTTAGTAAAGATGACAACAAGCTTGATTTTCTGGATGTGACCATTATAAAAGATTATACGAGAAAGACTTTTATATCAAAATTGTACAGAAAACCTACTTATTGAAATACACTATTGCACTTTCGAAGCTGGCACCATGTGTATCACAAAAGGGCACTGGTCAAGGGGCAATATGTCAGGTTTGCTAGAATGACCTCTGAGGAGGAGGATTTTCAAAGAGAGTGTGAGATTTTAAGTGGGATGCTCACAAGAAGAGGCTATCACTTGGAATTTGTTACTCCAACAGAAAATGAGGTCAAAGCTAAAAGGCAATCAGGCACATTTGTCAAGCTCTTGTTTAATATGGCAGAGACATCAGTTAGCCCAAGCAGGAGGAGACAGGGCAAATTTTCAAGGGCCCTTGTTATTCCCTATACGCTTAATTTCTATGATATTAGGAATATCATAGAGAAATGTTGGATGGTTTTTACCTCAGACAAGGTCAATAGGACCTTGGGTGACAAACCAGTTATAGTATATAAGAAGGATGCATGTTTTAAGAGTTTGTTAGAAACAACTAGAAAGGTACATAAAGACAGTGGTTGTTTCAGATGTGGTAGGTGTACCCATTGTTCTCACATATTGAAAAGTGACAATGTTCATATCAAGAATTTTGGGGTCATCTACCCCAAGAAGTATTACTGTTTTTCAAAAGGGGTGGTTTACATTGCTAAATGTGGTTCCTGTGATGGATTTTACTTGGGAAAAACAAAAAGGGCTCTTAAAGGGTATATGAACATTTATACGACATCAAACAGAATAATGATGGATAAATGCTTTAATCATGTTCAGATGATGTTTTTCGTGTTTCACTGTTGCAGTCATTCCATTTGGGTAATCTGCTGGCAGATTGCCCTCAGTCGGCCTGAATAACAAAGTCTTGGGTCCTGCGTCAGTTGCTGTCTCTTCCATGATGTCAGGTCATCAGGGGTATAAAACATGCAGCCAACGCCATTTTATTCAGTCTTTCTTGCCGCACAGTGCCCGAAGCAGAAGCAGTTCGTAAGTGCTGGTCGGCCAACTCCTGAAATTTTCGCATTCGAGTTTCAGAACCGAAGTCTTCAACTAAAACTAAGTACCCCATTGGGGAAACTTTTTCTTGCTCCTTACCGATGCCAATAAAAGTTAATTGCATTACTTGTGGGAAGCAAATACCTCATAAGGATTTTCATTTGTACTGTATTCCTTGCCTAGGCCCAGATCATAACATGCCTTGCTGTCGGTTTTGTGCTAGATTTAACCAACGCACTATTAAGCGTCTGTATATTTTTGCTTCTAAATATTTTGGATCAAGATTTAATTACCCTGAAATGTTGTCAGTTAGCAATCCAACTACCGGAATTCACAAAAAAACGCAAAGAAAAAGACAGACACAGACTGTCGAGGTCCAAAACCAACGACAAAACTTCTCCTAAGCCAGTCGCCGGTACTCAGTGAGGCGCTTTCACAGCCCCTGATACCCGCTACTTTTGAGTCGCAGGCCTCTACCGAGATCCATGCGGACTCCGGTATGCCATGAGATTCTCAGAGTATTGAACCCGTGGATGTCTCTCCCTTGGATGGGTCCGGAGCCGCTGAGCAGGCACTGGCTTCTGAGGGTGTTTTCAGACCTCAGAATTAGCACTTCATGCTCAAAATTGGCAGTTAATTACCCAGGACAAGTGGGTATTAAACATAGTATCCCAGGGGTACAGATTTCATTTTCGTACTTTGCCAATTCCAAACGGTTGGCCAGATCTGCCACAAAATCAGTGGGCAGAGGCTCAGAAACAAGTTATGTCTCTCATGGACATGGGGGCTATTCAACTAGTACCAGAAAAGGAAAAAAGGACAAGGTTTTTATTCAAGACTTTTCCTGGTACCCAGAAAAGACCATGCCTGGCGTCCAATACTGGATTTATCGATTTTGAACACATTCCTGGACATTCCAAAATTCAAAATGCTGACTTTACAACAGCTACTGCCTATGCTGGGCAGGAAGACTTGGTTAGTGACTCTAGACTGAAGAGGCATACCTGCATATCCCAATAAGGGAATCGTGCAGAAGATGCCTCCGCTTCAAGGCAGGTTTTTTGCATTACCAATTCTCTGCACTGCCCTTTGGCTTATCTACTGCACCCAGGGTCTTTCCCTTTGGCTTATCTACTGCACCCAGGGTCTTTACAAAGTGCCTGGCACCAGTAATTGCATTCTGCAGACAAAGAAGCATACAAATTTATCCTTATCTGGACGACTGTCTCATTTAAACAGAGGACAAGGACACTCTTCTTCAACATCTGGCATTTGTAAAAAGGCTTCTAACATGCCTAGGGTACACAATAAACAAAAAGAAATCCCAATTGATACCCTCTCAAATAATTACATTCCTGGGTGCAAGCTTGAATACAACTGCCTAGATGACTTACCTTACACCAGACAAACAAAGGCAACTTGACAACATACTTCAAACAAATGGCAATAAAAACCCAGTTATCTGCAAGACATATTCTGCAGGCTTTGGGGTTCATGGCATCCTGCATTCTACTAATTCCATATGCAAGACTGCATATGAGGAAACTTCAATGGTAACTAAAAGGTTTATGGAGCCAACATTGTCACAGTCTGGAAACAATGATTCCTCTCATTCCCTGCCTACAACAGGAGTTTCTTTGGTGGGCAGAGACATGTCACCAAAACAAGGGACTGTCATTCACTCTACCCTCTGCCACCCAAACCCTAACCACAGATGCATCAGACTATGCATGGGGGGCCCACCTGGCAGGGAGATGCATTCAGGGCAAATGGAGCCCAAAACAAATGCATCTGCATATCAACCAGAAAGAGATGCTAGCTTTTCAGAATGCTCTGACAGCCTTCAAGGACGTACTTCATCCAGGACGACTACTGATAAAGATGGACAACACCACAGTTGTGTGGTACATAAACAAGCAGGGAGGTACACATTCCTACGCCCTTTGCAGACTAGCCATGGCATTGTAGAACACAGCTTTGACTTACCAAATACATCTTCAAGCTCAATTCCTGCCAGGAAAACAAAATACTCTGGCAGACGACCTAAGCAGAAATCTTATGGACCCACACAAGTGAAAACTGGATCCACAAATCTTCAGCATGTTAACACAGAAATGGGGGAGCCCAGAAATAGATCTATTTGCCTCTCCCCAAAATGATCAACTAGACAAATTCTGCACAAGGACTTAACACAGACAAGCATGGAAAATGGATGCCCTGTCCGTCAGTTGGAAAAACTTATCAGTCTATGCCTTTCCCCCTCTGCCTCTTCTCTCCAAGGTCTTACTAAAGGTCAGACAGGAAAAACCAAAAATGATCCTAATTGCTCCAGACTGGCCTCGCCAGCACTGGTACCCAATTCTAAGGAATACGTCTCAACTCCCTCCTTGGTACTTGCCTCAAATACCTCATCTACTGTCTCAGCAGAACAGTCAAATTCTGCTCACACCGCTCCAAACTCTGAACCTTGCAGCATGGCTGATCATTTAATTATACAAACAACACCTCTCAGTAAATCTGTGATGTCATTTTGGAAGCCAGAAGGCCTAGTACTAGAAAAGCTTATGCTGATAAATGGAAAAGATTCTGTGCTTGGAACCAAGCACAAAGAACGAACACATCGAAGCCCAATATCCCTCAGATTTTACAATATTTGACTGAGATGCTTGACAAGGGCCTATCTTTTTTTTCAATAAAAATCCATGCCTCTGCCATCTCGGCTCATTACAACACGAGCCTCCCCTCTTTTCTCATCCTCTGCTTAAACAATATCTTAGAGGGGCCAAATATTTAAGGCCTCCCAGAAGATTACCAACTCCTGCATGGGACCTCAATTTTGGGCTGGAAAAACTCACACTGCCTCCTTTTGAGCCAGCAGCTACTGCGGATATAAAATTTTTATCTTGGAAAACAGGTTTCCTCTTGGCAATCACTCCAACAAGAAGGGTTTCAGAACTACAGGCTCTCATGGCTCTGGAGCCTTTTATTGCATTTTACCCGGACAGGGTGTCCCTCAGGACCAATCCTTCTCTTATGCCTAAGGCGCTATCCAGTGTGGCTTTTAACCAAACAATTCACCTGCCAACATTTTACCCAAATCCGCAGAACAAGGGGGAGCAGATTTTGCATTCATTGGACGTACACAGACAACTAAGATTCTTCTTAAACAGGACCAAATCTCTAAGAAAGTTTTAGCAACTACTGGTGGCATTTGCTGCAGGATCAGAGGGGAAGGATATATCAAAGCAGACTATTTCTAAGTGGATAAGCCACTGCATTCATTTCTGCTACTTGCACCATGATAAACCTGTGCCCAAGGGGATCAGGTCACATTGCACCAGGGCTTGCCTCTACCTCAGCAGCTTTTCTCATAGGAGTTACAACCAAAGACATTCTAGAAGCTGCTACTTGGAGCTCTGTTCATACCTTCACAAAGCATTATCATTTGCCTCTCTTCTCCAAGTCCAGGGCAGGCTTTGCCACTGCAGTTCTGCAGGGCTTTATAGCCGCACCTAATACTATTTAGTTCCATCCTCCCATCCATAGCTTTAGGATTCTACCCAAATGTAATGACTGCAACAGTGAAACATGAAGAACATAGTACAGTTGTGTACACTTACTATAAATGTAGATGTTCGAGTGTATTCACTGTTGCAGTCCGTGTTACCCACCCGCCATCCCCCTTTTCTATAACTTATCTTTCCTTCACTATATTCTAAAGCCTTTGTGGTGTATTTGCTTTTAGATGAAGGTAAAGTTTATGTTGCTAAAAGTGCATTTACATATATTTCTGTTTATTTATATATGTATATATTTTTGCTCCCCATTTGGGGGGCACCTGACATCTGGGGCAAGAAAAACTGAATAAAATGGCATCGGCTGCATGTTTTATACCCCTGATGACCTGACGTCATGGAAGAGGAGACCGCAACTGACGCAGGACCCAAGACTTTGTTATTCAGGCCGACTGAGGGCAACCTGCCAGCAGATTACCCAAATGTAATGACTGCAACACTGAATACATTCCTAACATCTACATTTATGGTAAGTGTACACAACTGTACTTTTCCCACACACAAATTCAAGTTTTGTGCAATAGACCATGCTGACTTGGGGTCTCGGGTGTGTGTGTGTGGGGGGGGGGGGGAGTACAGGAATATTTGGAATTTTTAGAACTAAAGTGGCAAATTAAGTTAAATGCCAATGTTAGTCCTGGCCTCAATGAATGAATTAGTATTATGTCCCTGTTAAAACTTAAATCGTATTGTATGCAATAATCACAGTTTAATTTTTGTTGGTTATTCTATGTAAAGTATTATAGGTTTTTAACTTTTTACAAGTGTACTGCATTCTTAAATAGTTAATTGGTAAGGATGTGATGTAATAACTGTTGCTGGGGGGAGGGTATTTAAACTGAGTGTTATGTATTCACTGTTTTGATGAAGTCATATACTTTTTGACGAAAGAGTGTGCTTAACAATAAATTTTGAGTGGATTTACACTTACCCGTGGTGCTGTTTGATCATCTGCCTCATTTTGTGTATAGCCATGGATCTCGCACCTTAGTAGTGTTTTGCAGGTCATAAGTGCAGCCAGATTGGACTAAGCCTCAATCTGCTTGGCAGGATCACCAGACGTGGCCTCTGAAATCACCTGCACAAATATCAGAGATATAATGCAGCCTGAATGGTGATCATGCAGTATTCAGGCCTAGGAGCTGTGTGTGGGTATTTTGGCCTTGAAAGCAGCAGTTTTTTTCATAATTCAGTTTACAAACCTGAGTATGTGGGTGTTGGAACAGAATTTTAGATGTCAGCAATGGGGCAAACACTCAGTGGTAAATTCCTATTGTTGGACTGTAGAATAATGGAATTTTCCTAGCCTTTTTTGATCGACACCCCCTTCCTGCAACAGTGACCTTCATAAGTCCTAACAACTTGCACTTTGCTGATGGGTTGAAAGCTGCTTTTAGTTTCCACACTATTAAATGTTTGTAGTTCCTCTACTGAACGCATTCATACTGCTATTGTGCTCTGTGTAGGGAGAGATTTGATGGATAGGTTTTCCATCATTTGCCACTGGTGATTTCTTTATGTACACAGAATGATCCTGATGCTTCTTCCTTTTTGGATACTCAAAGTGATTTGAAAATACTAGGAAGCATTCCACACACAAGGCCTGTGCCCCCCACTTAAAAACGCATTTTACTACACCACTTAGATATTCATCATATTGATCACCACTGCGGTATCTATCCTGCTAAGGATATAACACTAGGCCAGCTTCAAAAGCTTCAGGGCACCTTCCGTGCACCCAAACTGTTAGGCAGCTTGAGCTGAGCTGACTAAGACAAGTCTGAGTGTGAAGCCCTCTTGAGCTTTACAGCCACCAAAGATTACACCCCTGAGACATTTGAGGATCAACAGTTATCTTGTGTTTTCCTTTGCTGGCTATATGAGTTCCCTTTGGGGGAAACCTTCCATTTTCTTAATTTTGTTGATGTTTTATTACTTTCCTCATCTTTAAAGTTATTTTAAAGTAGGGAGTGTTGTTTTAATGGATGGTCTCAGAACTGTCATGTATTATTTAAATGGAATGCTAATTTTTTCTGTCAGTTTAAAAGTGGTATAAAGTGACTGTAAACTTTTTGCTATGGAGAAATGGTGTTTAATCTGGTGTTGTCTTTTCATTCGTTCCTCAACTGATGGGTTTCGGATTCTATCTCAGATCCCACTCAGATGTATTTACTAGACTCTCTGATCCAACTTGAACTCCTCCCTTTACCCATAATGCCCTGGTCAACCTGTAGTACCACATCTCGTTTGCTGCCATATCCCTACAGGCGCGGATTCTTCTCGCAGCACTTGGGGTGTATTTTTCAATTTCAGTGAGTGCACTTTGTATGCTTTTTTTCCTATAGTCTTACCTATATTCGTCACCTCTTCCTCCCTTACCTAGTTTCATGAACTTCTATCTCGTTAGGGTCATAAATCGTAGTTTTTTTCTCTTCTCAGTTTTTCTACTTAGGGTAGCGCTCAGTACCATTAATTGATAATTCTCTTCCTTTCTTCATGCCCTTTAGTGGATAACTTCTTTACCCTACCATTATTGGTAGCTTATAATAAAGAAAAATTGGGGGGTGGGGGTTATTTCATTCTGTCCTTACAATTTTTTCTTGAAATTATGGCTGATAAATCCACTGGGTTTAGGGAATGCATTTCCTGTGGGCACAAGATCCCCAATTATTTTGCCCACATGCATTGCGTCTATTGTCTAGGTGCTTTGCAGTTCAACACAGACTGTTCCATTTGTGCAGGATTTAATTCTAGGAGCCTTGGTGACCATCATAACAAAGTGGTCCTAAAGGATTTGCTACCATCTTCTTCCTCTTCTGTTTCTGGGGCTCAGAGCCCTGCAAAAACACCTAAGACCTCTTTGAAGGTAAAGTGATCAAGAAAACTGTCTCCAACTTGCTTTCCTAAGTCAGCTCCTTCTTTGGTGCCTTCTACTAATGTTCAAAAAAAATCAGATCTGACTCACTCTGATTTGAAGCAAAAACAGTTGGATTCAACATCCGATGATCCAACACTTTCCCATTCTAAGTTTCCAATGATCCAGTCCCCAGGATTCTCTTTGGAGCTTGTCTCTCCTCAGCTGCATTCTCCCGTCTTACAAGAGATCCTGAGGAGAGAGTCTCTGTCCCAATCTACCACTTCCTCCATCAGGTCCACCGACCCTTTCTGAAGCTCAAGTGGACAGGATGGGGGTCATCCCAGCTCATTCTCCCCATCAGATTAGTGAGCCTCTCCTCTGTTTCTCATACTGTGATTTTCTCCTTCTCTGATCAAACCAATAGTTTTGGATTGGAGAACCTGAGAGTGTTGGCCTCAGATCCAAAGATGGCTAGGTCTTTGACTCTGACTGCTTCACTGACTTGTTTGGCACCAATTCCCAAATTCCCTTGGACCAGGACGAGTCTAAGAGCTGATGCATTTTTGCCGGGTGCAGAGGATTAAGTGCGACTCCAAGGTTGTCAGAGCCATCCTTGCCTCTCTTGCATTCTACATTGGACAACTCCGCTCCAACTCCCGCTTCGAGGTAGAGATCCGGGCAGGGTCAGAACATGGTGGCATCTGGAGCTTCAACACTAGTGTGGCCAGCTATGCCTATTCCCTGTTGTCCTGCTGTTGAGGTGGTGGAGAGGGTCATCTGTCATCCGAAAGAGACTGCTACCCTTTCCTCTTCAGATCCTACAGGCCTATCTCCATTGGATCTGAGCTCTGATCCTCTCAGACCTGTCACACAAGGGACAGCTGGTCCTAGCAACTGTCCAGACAGTTCTCCTTGAGGACTTCCACCTCTCTCCAGACCATCCCACTGAGGAGGCTTTCCCATAAGAGAATGTGCAAGAGGAGATGCATAGACTCCCCTCAGGAGTCTCTCACTGAAGACACTGACCTTGATGAAGGGGAGGGGTCCCCAAGGTCTTCACTGGATGATGTCTCCTTTGGAGACATCTTAGAAATTCTCAGGCAGAACAATGGATGGTTCTCAAATTCCCCTTCTCTGGAGGAGTTAGTGTTCCAGGAAGCTTTTGGGTCCAGCCCATCTACATCTTGGATGACTCCCCTGGCTGATGAACTTATCAATCTAGTATATTCCCAGGCATGGAAGGAGCCAGATACTTTAGAACCAGTTCCCTGTCCTAATACGTTCCTTGCTCCCTCTAAGGACAGGCCACGTTGGAGCAGTGGGGTCCCTGTTGATGCCATGGTGGTAGCAGCAGCCACAAAGGAGGAGCCAGCAGAGCTCTTCTGTCCATCCCACTAACAGAGAGTCCATGGTGTTGGACAGATTCTGGAAGCACATTTATGCCTCCGCAACCTTTGCTTTATGTTCTCTGAAATACTTGCATATTTCACTAGGCTGCAGCAGGATTTGACTAAAAAGCTTTCCCAATCTCTAAGTCCATGTCCATGGATGACTACAAGAAGTCGTCTTGTCCAGGTCTAATGCGTCTGAGTTTAATTTCCCATGTTGCTGAGGGTACCTGACTGCTGGTGAGTTCAGTCATACCCATTAGGGGGCATACCTTGATGTGCTTGTGTTATTTTGAGGAGCATTTCAGGTCTTCATTCATCAATGCTTCCTTTGCTAGATCGTCCTTTTTTGGCCCCACTGTTAAGGAAACAGTTTCCCAGAGTTAACAGGATGGAAAGACCTTGTCTGCCTTAGGGATACGTTTTTATACTCCTCAGTGATTGTTTTCCAGGAGTCAGTGAGGAAGGTAATCAAATGCGGTTTGTTAAACCCCAGGGTCCTTTCCAAGGTTCGCATGGGGATATCTCCCCCAGTGGCAGAAGGGGGGGGGGGAGTGCTAATGGAAGATACTGTCCTTGGCCCACAGAACCAAGGTTTCCAGGACACCTTTTAGGATAAACCCTTTCAGCACTTCTAAAAGGTTGCCAAACAGCCCATTATTGGAGGTAGTGGGTGGCACTTGTCTCTACACTCAGACATCAGTGCAGCAATCACGAAAGATGCTTGGGTGCAGAAAGTCATTTTCAGAGGTCATTTCATACCATTCTCTCAAACTCCTCCAAACAAAAGGAAAAGGTTTGCCGATGTTCCACCCAGTCAGAGGGAGGCAGCAGGCCTGTGGCCCATTTGTACATTCTTCAGTGGACTGTAGCTGTTCACTGGTTAGTTCTTCACCACCCATTGTCCTCACCAGTCAAACTCCCATGGTTTTGCAAAGACGACCTATCTTGGTGGATTCAGTTGGACATAGTTTCCCAAGGCTGCCGTCTTGTTCTTCTGCCCCCAGTAACCACGGATGCCTTCCAACTCTCACAGGACATTTCTTGGGATGGACAGTCCAAGGCACATGGTCCCCAGAAGAGACCAATTCACACATCAATGTCCTAAAGATGAGAGCAGTCCTCCTAGCATTGCAGGCCTTCCAGGATGCCCTTTTTCTTGGAATGATTGCATTTCAAACCAGCAACATATGTGGTTTGGTACATCAACAAACGGGGGGGGGGGCTTCTTATCCCCTTTGAGGAGGCAGTGAGTGATCTTCTCCAGCCTCTTTCTTATAGCAATTCACATTCTGGAGAAATCCAGTGTGCTAGTGGGCAAACTTAGCAGGTCCATTCTGATGCCTCGTGAATGGTCTGTCAGTCAGTTAGTTGCGGGGGGGATTCTCTGTCAGTGGGGTCATCCTTGATGCTATCTCTTTGCATCTCCCCAAAACAGGTGCAGCAGGTTCTTTGCCCCGATCCCTCCCTCCAGGGGAGTAGTCAAGAGATGCTCTAGTCCATGTTTGGCTCTGTGGTCTTTTTTTATGCCTATCCCGTTACCTCCATCATCATCGTCATCATCAGCCCATTTTTTTTTTTTACTTCGTGTCGGGGTATTGTGTCAGCAGCCGCCATCTCTCTCGATTCATTGACACACTGCTGCCTTCTTCAGCACCCATGCCTGTTGCTGATCTCCTCTCACACAATCCCATCCCCCTCTTTGCTGGACCCCCTTGTTTTCTCGTACCTTTTTCCTGTCTCTCCTAAATCATCTTCACCAGATTGCATTCTGTTTTTCTGCATGTGCTCATACCACTGTAATCCTGTTCACACTGTTCTTTTCTGCAATTGGAGCTACTTTTGCTTCTACTGTTATGTCCTCATTTTTTTGTCTGTCCTACCACCCTTCTCAGGCATTTAATTTCCATCACCTTAGCTTTCTCATCTGCTGTGCCTTTACTACCCAGGTTTCTGTACCATACATTAGTCGCACCACTGTTTTGTACACCTTACTTTTCAGCTTCTCTGGCATTCTTCACGTGATATACTATGCCAGTTGGCTGCAGTCCCTCTTAATTCTTGCTTTGACCTCTTTATTCAGACTTCCCTTCTCCTCAACCACCCCTCCCAGGTACTTGAAGCTTTTAAGCTGTTCTGCTATCTTCCCTTCTATCTCAATTCTCACCTTCTTCTGATTTCACGAATTTGCTACCATTCATTGTCTTGTCTGTACTTAGTTTCATCCCATATGCCTTCAATTTTGCATTCCATTCCATTCTCCTATGCTTTGCTGAAGTTCTTGTTCAGAGTCTACCTGTAATGCCATATCGTCCGCATACAGCAACTTCATTGATCTGTCCCTCCAATCTAATTGCTAATGAAGTCTATCGCCAGTATGAACAGCAATGGGTTCAGAGCTGAACCCTGGTGCACACCCACTCCCACTGAGAATCCCTTTGTGAGACCGAACACTACTTGTCATTGAGTCCTTGTACATAGCCTGCACTAATTCTACCAATATTTCTGGGACTTTGAACCACTGCAGTACTGCCCAAATCAGTTTTTTTGGGACCTTGACATTTGGTTTCTCCAAGCCTAGGAATCTCCATTTGGAGTCTCTGCTCATCTGTAGTTTCTTCTCGACTATCCGTCTCACTGCGAACATCAGGTCAGTTGTGCTGCATCCTGATCTGAATCTGAACTGCTCATCTCCATCTTACTCTCTACTACTCTGCTTATTCATTTATCAGTCACCCTCTTCAGAACTCTCATGCATTATGACAGGAGTTTGATACCTCTGTACAGCCCACAGTTGTGGATGCCAGCTTTGTTCTTGTACACTGGCATGAATATGCTTATTCTCCAGTCATCTGGGATATGCCTTTCTATTCCCAAATTCTTTCTGAAGGCACTTTGGTTGAAGAGCACAGTTAGCCTCATTGACCCTTTTTGGCCTTGTCAAGTGAGGTTTCCTTTCTTTTGGTCTTGTCTTTTATATCCTCTCAGGATACTGGACCCCAGTTCAAACCTTCTGTTTCATGTTAATGGGATGGATCATATGGACATTCCAGACCTCCAATTTGACTGCATGGTTTCTGTATTTCAACTGATAGCCAGCCCAGGCTTTCCACCCCAGTCTGACAGATATTGCTATCTTCCCACAAGGCCTGTACCAGGAAGATCTAAAAAGTAAATGGAAGAGATTCTCTGCTTGGGCTCTTCAGACAGAATTGGATCCCTTCAGTGTTCCTACATCTGCTATTCTGGAGTTTTTAGCATCTATTTTTCAAGAGAGAGCTAGTTTCTTTACTATCAAAGTGCAGTTTGCAGCAGTATCAATTTTTCATTCAGTTAAAAACACTTCCTCTTTAGCTTCATCAAAGTTTTACAAGGCTTTCCTTAAAGGTACCTTTTTGCTTAGACCCTTAGTGATGGACCCTACACCATCCTTTGGTTAAACAGTTAAAATGCCAGGTTTGACTCTGAGTCCATTCGAACCATTAGTTACATCTGATTAAATTTTTTATCCTGGAAAACTGCCTTTCTAGCGGCCATTACATCTGCCAGACAAGTTTCTGAATTCCAGCTTCTCTTCCAAATCTCCTTATCTCATCTTCCACAAAAATAAGAGTTACCTTACAGACAAATCTGTCCATCCTTAGCTGAAGTAGCATCAGAGATGAATATTAATCAAGCCATTAATTTGCATGTTTTCTTTCCCAACTTTGCTAATAAAGGTGAATACATACTTCATCTTTTGGATGAACATAGCATTATTATCTCCGTAGAGTGAAAGATTTCAGGAAGTCATAGCAATTTTGTCTCTTTTTTTTTTCTCCCTAACAAATTGGATTCACCAGTTTCTAAAATTACGTTGACTAAATGGGTGACTGATTGCATTCCCTTTGTTTACAGTCAGCGAGGACTGTCCCTATCCAGATGCCCTAAAGCACACTCCACCAGGTCCATGGCTACATCATCCCACTGTGTGGCCTTGAACTTCTGTTGATGACATTTGTGCAGCAACTACTTTGTTTTATGCTCATACTTGTATTGTTTATTACAAACTGGATGTGACCTCCATAAGCAAAGGAGCTGCCTGTGGTTCTGCAGTACTCCAGAATATCCTTCCATGAGAGCCACGCAGTGGTCAGGTGTTTTTTTTTTTACTTGTTGCTTCTTGGGAATGAGTGAAAAGGACAACGTCAGATGTTCGTGTTTCACTGTGGCAGTCCTAACAAATGGGTTGTCCGACTCCCGGTAGCCCTCAGTCTGCCAGAATACCAAAGGTAAGTAAAAAATGATGTCTGTTGGCATCGGTTGTAAAGGACGTCAGGGTGTTCGATACAAAAGGGAGGCAGCCGACATCACTTCCTCAGTCATCCTTGCTGCAGTGCCCGAAGCAGAAGCTTTTCATGCACGAGTGCCGGTCAGAAGTTTACCTTTGTTGGTTTCCGACCTCAAGAGATGAAGTCTACTACAGCTAAGTACCCCGTTGGGGATCCTCTTTTCTTGCCTTAACGAATGTCAGAAAAAGTTAATAATTGCCTTGCCTGTGAAAAGCAGATTCCCCATATAGATTTTCATTACTATTGTATTATTTGTTTAGGCCTTGACCACGACGTTCCCAAGTGTGATCTCTGTGCCTCCTTTAATCTGCATACTATCCATCGTCAGGCTAAGATTTTGGTTAGGCATTTTGGAGTTTGGCCTAAGTTCATTGGTATGGTGTCCGCCGGTCTTCAGGCTTCCGATGTTCCTAAGAAACGTAAGGATAAGGACCGCGACAGGCCTCAGAAACCTAAGTCCTCGGATGAGTTAAGTTGGTCTTCAGTCAAGTGGTAGCCAGTGAGATGCCTTTGCAGTCCCTGCAGTCCACAGATGTACAACCGCAGGCCTTGATAGAGTCTGAGTCCCTTAGGCCTTTGGCCTCTGTTTTGCCTTCCGACCTGCTGCCGGCCGCCTCTTCTGCTGGAGCCAGAGCCGGTAAACTGACTCCGGTGTCCAAGGCCTCCTTTGTGCGTTCTGACAGCAAACTTCTTCCTTCAACCTCTGCTGCAACTTCGGCAGTTGACAGGCCTCCCAAGTCCTTCAGGCTTGCAGGTAAATCTTCCATTCGTAAGCCTGTGAAAAGGCAGGCTCCAGCTGCTTCTCATTCCCCTCAATCCCAAATGGTTAAATGGCTAATGATTTGTTGACTTTTATTAGGGGTTCTCAGCATCCTCCTCCTAAAAGGATTAGGGATGTTTCTTCTGAGGTTTTGTCCTGCTCAGGTTCTGAGTCTTCCAGCATTTCTGCTGATGAAGTGGAATTTTCTCAGGCTTTTTCTCCTTTTGAGGATTCAAATGCAGAGGAGTCCATCCCTTCGGCCTCTCCTCCAGAGCATTTCTCTTTTGGCGATACTTTAAATACCCTCAGGGAACATTTTAAATAGGAAAGTCAGGATTATCCACAATCCAAGAAACGGATTAGGGAGTTTCTGGATTTACCTCAGCATAAGCCTCTTGCTATTCCCCCGTGTTGGAAGTTGTTGATGTTTTTCTGGAAAATTCTTTGTCTCCAAATTCAGTTCCTCCTGCTCCCAGGAAACCTGACAGGTACTACAGAGTCTCTGATTCTCATCTGTTTCTTTTCAGGAATCCCTGGGCGGCTCCAGAGGTTATTTCTCAGGGCCCTAAAGGAGTTAAGGCTACTGTTACCAGGAATCCTGTTCCCTCTGACAGGGAGTCTAGGAACCTAGATAGGTGGGGCAAGAAGGTTTATACCTCTGCCACCCTAGCTATTAGGGCTACCAATTGTCTATTTCATATGCTGAAGTACAAGCAGCACACCTTGGAGGCTATTAAGTCTAGGATAGCAAGTGTACCTCTTTTGGCAGAGAGTAAAGACGTGCAGGATTTACTGAATTCTGCCAGTCTGGTCAGTAAGCATTCTTTGCATTGTGGTTTTGACATCCTTGAGGCCTCCAGCAGGGCTGCAGCTACTGGATCTGTTATTAGGAGGCACGCTTGGCTCAGAGAATAGCCTCTTCCAGAACCTGTCAAGGCTAAGCTTTTGGGTGTACCTTTGCATAAAGACAGTCTTTGTGGCAGCAAAGCAGAGGAGGTACTGAAGAAGATGGAGGATAAGGCCAAGTCCATGCAAACTGTTAAGGATTTTCTGCAAGTTCAACCCCCTCGCTTTAGCAGGAATTACCCTTCCAAGAGTTGGACCTTTCCTGATACCAGCAGACAGAACCATTCCAGGACTAGAGGTTACAAATCTTCTAGGGGGCTTACCCCTCAAAGGTCTAGGTGGTTGGCAGGCTTCCACTTCTAAAGGGGGAAGCTCCAAGCCTGCATCTCAATCAAAACACACTCAATGACTTTTTACAACTTCTGCTTGTTCTTGCTTGCCGGGAGAGTCCTTTAGGGGGAAGGTTGGCCCTTTTTGCAGATGTCTGGGCCACTATCACAGACGACAAATGGGTGCTCAGAACGGTGTCCCTAGGGCACAAGTTTTCTTTCTGCACCTTTCCAGCTTCCAAGGGATTCCCGGACGTTCCTCCAAACCAAAGGGCAGAAGTAGAAAACAGATTTTGTCTCCGTCTCATCTGGGAGCAATAGAATCAGTTCCTGCTCAGCAGGTAGGCCCAGGGTTTTTATTCCAGGTTTTTCCTAGTTAGAAGGTACCTGGTGTCCTGTCCTGGATCTTTCCATTCTGAATTCTTTTCTAGTAATTCCAAAGTTCAAAATGCTCACTCTCCATCAGTTGCTATCACTGTTAGAAAAGGATTCCTGGCTGGTAACCTTGGCTTATCTGCACATTCCCATCAGGGAAAGCTGCAGGCAGTACCTTCGTTTTAGAGTGGGCGAGCAACATTACCAATTCTCTGCACTGCCCTTTGGCTTATCTACTGCTCCCAAAGTCTTCACAAACTGCCTGGCCCCACTCATTGCTTTTTACAGGCAGAAGAAAATTCAGATTTACCCATACTTGGATGACTCTCTTTCAAGCAAGTTCTCAGGAACAGCTATTAAAAGGATCTGGAATTCGTAAAGACTCTTCTCTCTTCCCTGGGTTACACACTCAATGTGGAAAAATCGAAAATGGTACCATCCAAGGAGATAACATTCCTGGGAGCGAGTCTGAACACAGCAGCCCAGATGATATATCTCACCCAGGAGAAGCAGACAAATCTTTCAGTTTACTTCAAGGACTTGGCAAGCGTTTTCCAGCTCCCTGCAAGGATTAACCTGTAAGCTCTGGGATTCATGGCATCTTGTATTTTTATGATGCAAGACTGCATATGAAGAAATTGCAGTGGTACCTCAAGAACATTTGGTGTCAACACACAGAGGACCTGGATGTGATCATTCCCTCTGATTCCATCTCTGCAGCCGGAGTTTTTGTGGTGGGCAACAGCCTGTCTACAAAACAAAGGCATGCCTTTTCGGACACCTCTTACCACTCAAGTTCTGACTACAGACGCATCAGACTACACCTGGGGAGCACACCTGGATGGCAGATGCATACAGGGACGTTGGAACGCACAACAGATGCACCTGCACATAATTCTAAAGGAGTCGATTGCAGTTCAGCAGGCCTTACTAGCTTTCAAGCATCTTCTTTCTCCAGGAACCCTGCTTGTCAGGACAGACAACACCACGGTCATGTGGTACATCAACAAGCAGGGAGGGACTCGCTCTTACCCCCTGTGCAGGCAAAGCATGAATCTTTGGTCCATGGCAGCATCCCTGGACCTGCATCTCCTAGTTCAGTTTCTTCCAGGAAGGCTCAGTGTTTTGGCAGACCAGTTGAGCAGGCAAACTCTTGGTCCTCACGAGTGGCAGCTGAACAGAGCAGTCTTTTACAGCATCATTCAACGTTTGGGCACTCCTCAGGTGGATCTTTTCTCCTCCCCAGACAACCATCTGCTACCTCTCTCTTGCTCCAGAGAGCAGCACAGCAGGGCCTGGAAATTGGATGCTTTGTCCTACCCTTGGATGTTGCTATCAGTGTACGCCTTCCCTCCTCTTCCCAGAGTATTAGTGAAGATCAGGAACGAATGTCCAAGGACTATTCTCATAGCTCCGGACTGGCCCAGACAGCATTGGTATCCGCTGCTTCGCAGTCTCACCCATCTTCCTCCTTGGCATCTTCCTTTGAAACCAGATCTTTTGGTTTAGGAAAGGGGAAATATTCTTCTTCCTCATCTTCAGTCTCTCCATTTGGCAGCATGACTCATTGTATGACTCCTTCCATTTCTTCCTCCCTTTCCCAACAGGTGGTTGATGTGCTGAGGGAGGCCAGGAGGCCTAGCACTAGGAAATCCTATGCTGGCAAATGGGAAAGGTTCTCTCAATGGATGCAGGCTAGAGGGGAGTCTGCTTCTCAACCTACCCTTCCTCTGATCCTGGAATACCTAGCTGATTTGCTTCAGGGTGGTCTTTCTTTTTACTCTGTCAAGATCCATGCTTCAGCCATCTCTGCTCATTGTTCTCTTGAACAGCCCATTTTCTCTCATCCCCTGATGAAAATGTTTCTCAGAGGTGCTTGCAATTTAAAACCTCCCAGAAGAGCACCTACTCCAGCCTGGGATCTTAATTTTGTTCTGGAGAAACTCACTTTTCCTCCTTTTGAGCCAGCTGCCTCTACAGATTTAAAGCTTCTCTCTTGGAAGACTGCCTTCCTCTTGGCTATAACTTTTCAGCAAGGAAGGTTTCGGAGCTGCAAGCTTTGATGGCCGTGGAGCCTTTTCTTATTTTCCATGCAGATGGCCTCTCTGAAGACTAATCCCTCCTTTATGCCTAAGGTGGTTTCCAGCCTGACTCTTAATCACTCCATACATCTTCCTACCTTCTTTCCTAATCCTCGCAGTAGAGGTGAAAGGATCCTACATTCTCTTGATGTACACAGACCGCTCAGGTTTTACCTGGACAGGACTAAGAACCTTCAGCAATCATCACAGTTATTGGTCAGTTTTGCCACTGGAGCCCAGGGCAAGGCCATTTCTAAGCAAACCATTTCTAAATGGATTGCACATTGAATTACTTTATTCCTTTCATGGCAAAGCTCTGCCTCAAGGGGTTAGGACACGTACTACTAGAGCAGCTTCCACTTCTGCAGCCTTTCTAAGGGGTGCCCCTCCTAAAGACACTTTGGAAGCTGCCACATGGTCTTCTGTTCACACTTTCACAAAGCATTATAATTTGCCTCCGTTTTCCAGAGCCAGGACAGGGTTTGCCACTACGGTGTTGCAGGACATTATCTCCAACCCTTGATGCTGTTGGTTCCTCCCCCCTTTTTTTGCTGGGCTTTGGTAATCAACCCATTTGTTAGGACTGCAACAGTGAAACACGAACATAGCACAGTTGTGTACACTTACCATAAATGTAGATGTTAGTGTATTCACTGTTGCAGTCCTGGATGTTCTTCGTGTTTCGCTGTTGCAGTCATTACATTTGGGTTATCTGCTTGCAGGTAGCCCTCAGTCAGCCTGATTAACAAAGTCTTGGGTCCTGCGTCTGTTGCTGTCCCTTCTTCCATGACGTCAGGTCGTCAGGGGTATAAAACATGCAGCTGACGCCATTACATCAGTCTTTCTTGCCGTGCCGTGCACGAAGCAGAAGCAGTTTGCAAGTGAGGGTCGGCAGACTCCTGAAATTTTAGTTTTCGAGTTTCAGAACCGAAGTCTTCAACTAAAGCTAAGTACCCCATTGGGGAAACCTTTTTTCTTGCTCCATACCGATGTCAGTAAAAGTTAATAATTGCATTACTTGTGGAAAGCAAATACCTCTCAAAGATTTTCATTCGTACTGTATTCCTTGCCTAGGCCCTGACCACAATGTACCTTGCTGTCAGTTTTGTGCTTTCATCAGTGCACTATCCGTCATCGGTATATTTTCGCCTCTAAATATTTCAGATGTTTATCGTGTTACCCTGCTGCAGTCATCACACTTGGGTTATCCTGCAGTCAGACGGTCCCGCAGTCGGCCTGAATTCCATAGTCTTGGTCCGGCGTCGGTTGCTGTCACTTCTTCCCAGACGTCAGTGTGCCAGGGGTATATAAGAGGCATCCAACGCCATTTTCTTCAGTCTTTCTTGCCGCGCGGTGTCCGAAGCAGTTCGCAAGTGCCGGTCGGCCGACACCTGAGATTTTCGATTCAAATTTCAGTCCGAAGTCTTCAGTAAAGCTAAGTACCTCGTTGGGGAACCTTTTCTTGTCTCAGTCCGATGTCAGAAAAAGTTAACAATTGCATTTCTTGTGGGAAGCAAATACCTCATAAGGACTTCCATTCCTATTGTATTCCTTGCCTAGGCCCAGACCACGACGTCACAGGTTGTCTGTTTTGTGCTAGGTTTAATAAACGAACTATCAAATGCCGTTTTGACTTGGCACGACATTACTTTGATAGGAAATTTAATTATATCTTGCCATCGGAGCAGCCGACGACCGGCATGCATAAAAAACGCAAGGATAAGGACAGGCAGCCTAGGAACAAGCCAGACTCCGAGGCCTCTGCTGGGTCTGTCGCCGGTTCTCCGGTTTTCATTGAGGTGCCTACGCAGCCCCTGACTACCGCAGAACTGGAACCCCAGACAGCTGCGGTTTCTCAAGCGGAGTCTACTAGGCCAACACAGCCATCTTCATTAGGCTCTTCCGACACCGGAGCAGAAGTAGACCCCGGTGCACTGGAAACACCTTCGGTTGCAGAAGGTGTCTTCAGACCGACTACACTCACCATTAAATCTTACTCTAAACTTAAAACTCCTTTAAAACCAAAGAAGACTGTACATCAGTCTACAGTTCAAGGCCCCATGCCTAAGAAACAGATGCTTAAGATGGCTGAAGATTTGATTACCCTAATCAGGGGTTCCCATCCCCCTCCTGATAAAAGACCAAGACAAGAGGAGGATTCTGCTTCCTCTGACCAGGTTTCTATTTCCTCAGATTCTTCTGAGGAACAGGATTACACTTTTCCACCTTATGAAGACTCTGATGCTGAGGACTCTATTCCCTCAGCATCTCCCCCTGAAGACTACTCCTTTGGGGAAACTTTACATACCATGAGGGAACATTTCCACTGGGAAGGCCAGGGCTACTCTGTAAGAAAAGGCTCCGAGAGTTCCTTTTATTACCCCAGCACAGACCTCTTGCTATCCCTCCAGTTTTAGATATTGTGGATGATGTTTACTTGGAGTCTATTCTAAATCCAGACTCTCTACCTCCTGCTCCAGCCAATCCAGACAGATACTACAGAGTACCTGACTCACACAAATTCCTTTATAAAAGCCCTGTGGCTGACCCAGAAACAATTTCCCAGGGTCCTAAGGGAGCTAAAACTTCTATGGCTAAAAATCATGTGCCCTCTGAAAGAGATTCCAGAGCCCTAGATAGATGGGGAAAGAAAATATACACCTCAGCAACTCTGGCTATGAGAGCATTAAATTGTCAGTTACACATGCTGAAATATCAGCAATTCCTAATGTCTCAATTAAAACAAAAAATGAGCACACATACTGAACAGTCTGAATTCAAGGAAATGCAGGATCTGTTGCATGCAGCTGAACAGGTGGGCAAACATACTTTACAATGCGGATTTGATTCATTGGAAGCTTCCTGTAGAGCAGCTGTTACTGGCTCTGTCATACGTAGACATGCTTGGTTAAAAGAACAAACCCTTCCTAATCATGTTAAAGCAAAATTATTGGATGCACCTTTACAGCAGGATGTATTATTTGGTGTCAAAGCAGAAGAGGTTTTAAAGAAAATGGAGGATAAGGCAAAGTCTATGCAGATGGTCAAGGATTTTTTGCAGGTACAACCCCCTCGTTTCAGCAGAAATTGGCCAACAAAATACTGGTCCTTTCCAGCTTCTGACAGATCACAGAGGGGCAAATACAGACGCCCAAGGGGTAGAGGTCGGTCACAAGGCCCTTACAAACCTCGCCAATGGGGTACTGCTACCCAGAAAGGAGAAGACAGGCCCCAAGCTAGCAGAAGACAAACACAATGACTCAGTCCTCAAACTACCAAGCAAATCTCTCCTGGCAGCTCCCTTGGGAGGAAAATTAGCATTTTTTTGCAGACAACTGGCACTTCATCACAAAAGACAAATGGGTCCTAAACATTGTCTCTCAAGGATACAGATTCCACTTTCATACCTTACCAAGGATAAAAGGAATGCCAAACCTGCCACCAAATCAATGGGCAGAGGCACAAAAACAAATTACAGCTCTCATGGACATGAGAGCCATTCAACAGGTACCTACACAGAAGCAAGGACAAGGATTTTACTCAAGACTCTTTCTAGTCCCAAGAAAGGACAAAGCATGGAGACCCATTCTGGATCTTTCAATTCTGAACACCTATCTGCAAGTACCAAAATTCAAGATGCTAACTCCATGCTGGGCAAGAATGCTTGGCTAGTAACGTTGGACTTCAAGGAGGCATACCTGCATGTCCCTATCAGACAAAATTGCAGAAGATACCTCCGCTTCATTGCAGGTTCAACACATTATCAGTTCTCTGCACTGCCCTTTTGCTTATCTACTGTGCCCAGGGTCTTCACAAAATGCCTGGCACCAGTAATTGCATATTGCAGACAAAGAGGAATTCAAATATGCCCATACCTGGACGACTGCCTTATTCAAGCAGAAAGCAAAGACATTCTTTTAAAGCATCTGGCATTTGTCAAACACCTTCTAAGTTGCCTAGGGTACACAGTAAACGAAAAGAAATCAAAACTAGTGCCCTCACAAAACATAATATTTCTGGGTGCCAGCTTGAATACAACGGCCCAGATGGCTTATCTCATGCCAGACAAGCAACAGCAGCTGACTCAATATTTCAAAATAATGGCAACAAAGACCCAACTCCCTGCAAGAAAAATTCTGCAGGCCTTGGGATTCATGGCATCTTGCATACTACTAATACCATTTGCAAAACTGCATATGAGGAAATTACAATGGTACCTGAAAAGCGTATGGACTCAGCACAACCACAGCTTGAAAACAATGATACCACTCATTCCCTGCCTTCAACAGGAGTTTCTATGGTGGGCACAGGCATGTAACCTCAACAAGGGTCAGCCTTTCACCTTACCCACAGCCAGGCAAACTATGACAACAGATGCATCGGACTATGCCTGGGGAGCACACATGGCAGGACAGTGCATTCAGGGCAAATGGACTACAGATCAGAGGCATCTGCATATCAATCAAAAAGAAATGCTAGCAGTACAGAATGCCCTAACAGCTTTCAAGGACCTCTTACACCCAGGACAACTAATAATAAAGACGGACAATACCACAGTAATATGGTACATAAGCAAGGGGGCACACATTCCTACCCTCTATGCAAGCAAGCAATGACCTTGTGGAACACTGCACTGTCTTACCAGGTTCAATTACAAGCACAATTCCTGCCAGGAAAGAAAAACACATTGGCAGACGACCTAAGCAGAAACATCATGGATCCACACGAGTGGAAACTAGATCCACAAGTATTTGCAATGATAGCTCAAAAATGGGGATGCCCAGACATAGATCTGTTTGCAAGCCCCCACAACTAGCAACTTCAAAAATTTTGCACAAGGACATTCCATCCACAAGCTTGGAGAGTGGACGCCCTCTCATTCAGTTGGAAAACATTTACAGTGTATGCCTTTCCTCCACTGCCTCTTCTAGCAAAGGTACTGCTGAAAGTCAGATTAGAGAGGCCACAAATGATACTCATTGCACCAGACTGGCCACGCCAGCATTGGTATCCAATTCTAAGGAACATGGCCCACGGCCCACCATGGATTTTACAACAGATTCCTCACCTGCTCACCCAGCGAGACAATCAGATTCTACACAGCCAGCTCAAGACTTTAAACCTGGCTGTATGGCAAATTACCTAAACAACCATTCAACACCTCTATCCAAAGCTGTTATGGATGTCATTCTGGAGGCCAGAAGGCCCAGCACCAGGAAAACCTATTCAGACAAATGGAAAAGATTTTGCGCCTGGAACCAGGCTAAAGGCCAAAATCCAATGGATCCAAACATTCCTCAGATTCTACAATATTTAACTGAGATATTGCACAAAGGACGTTCCTTTTCATCTATTAAGATCCACGCCTCAGCAATTTCAGCTCATTACAACACGGATCCTCCTTTATTCTCACATCCACTCCTAAGACAGTACCTCAGAGAGGCTAAGAACATAAGACCGCCAAGGAGAGCACCAACACCTACTTGGGATCTCAACTTTGTTCTGGAAAAGCTTACACTGCCACCCTTTGAACCAGCTTTTTCAGCTGATTTAAAATTTCTTTCATGGAAAACTGCCCTGCTACTAGCAATAACCTCAGCTAGAAGAGTCCCAGAGCTACAGGCACTAATGGCAGTGGAGCCTTTCCTCATTTTTCATCAAGACAGAGTCTCTCTACGAACTAACCCTTCCTTTATGCCAAAAGTGGTATCCAGTGTGGCCCTTAACCAAACCATTCATTTTCCCACCTTTTTCCCAAATCCCCAGAACAAAGGAGAAAGATTCATGCACTCTTTGGACATTCACAAGCAATTACGTTACTACTTGGATAAAACTAAGGCTTTCAGAAAATCTGACCAGCGACCAGCTCTTTGTAGCCTATGCTACAGGATCACAAGGAAAAGCTATCTCAAAACAGACCATTTCTAAATGGATAGGACATTGCATACGTTTCTGCTACACGCATCATGGGAAACCGGTACCTGCTAACATTAGGTCCCACTCCACCAGGGCTACAGCTACATCAGCAGCCTTTCTCAGGGGAGTACCAACCAAGGATATTCTGGAAGCTGCGACTTGGAGTTCAGTGCACACCTTCACCAAACACCATCACTTACCTCTATATTCTAAGACTAGAGCTGGTTTTGCTACTGCAGTTTTGCAGGGCCTACTAGCTTCTTCTAACCCTGTTTAACTCCACCTCCCATCCTTAGCTTTGGGATTCAACCCAAGTATGATGACTGCAGCAGGGTAACACGATGAACATAGTACAGTTTTGTACCTACCATAAATGTAGATGTTCGAGTGTTCACCCTGCTGCAGTCCAGGTTACCCTCCCTCCATCCCCTCTGTACTAGCTGAACTTTTCTATACCACTCTATCCTATACAACCTCTGTGGTGTATTTGCTTGTGCCTAAAGGTATTGTTTATTTTTATCTAGCTATATATACATACATTGTGCCTACCTATTGGGGGCACCTGACATCTGGGGCAAGAAAAACTGAAGAAAATGGCGTCGGATGCCTCTTGTATACCCCTGGCGCATTGACGTCAGGGAAGAAGCTACAGCAACTGACGCCGGACCAAGACTTTGGAATTCAGGCCGACTGCGGGACTGCCTGACGGCAGGATAACCCAAGTGTGATGACTGCAGCAGGGTGAACACTTGAACATCTACATTTATGGTAGGTACAAAACTGTACTTTCTCAGTTAAATTATCCTGAAATGTTGGCGGTTAGCCATCCAACTACTGGGATTCTGAAAAAAACGCAAAGATAAAGACAGATACAGGCCGCCTAGGCCCAAAGCTGCAGACGACACTTCTCCTAAGCCAGTCGCCAGTTCACCGGTACTCATTGAGGCACATGTTCATCGTGCATACAGCTGCAGTAATCACAGATGGGTTCTCTGCCGTCAGGTGGTCCCTCGGTCAGCCGAATTCCAAAGTCTTGGTCCGGCGTCAGTTGTTGTCGCTTTCTCTTCTGACGTCAGTGAGGCCAGAGTATATAAGACACAGCCGACGCCATGTTCTTCGGTCTTTTTTGCCGCGCGGTGCCCGAAGCAGAAGCAGTTCGCAAGTGCCGGTTGGCCAGCTCCTGAATTACGAAAATTTTGGGAACCGAAGTCTTCATTAAAGCTAAGTACCCCGTTGGGGAACCTTTTCTTGCCTCAGACCGAGGTCAGAAAAAGTTAATAATTGTATTTCTTGTGGGAAGCAAATACCGCATAAGGATTTCCATTCCCTCTGCATACCTTGTTTAGGCCCAGACCACGACGTCTCGGGCTGTCGCTTTTGCGCTACCTTCAATAAATGCACTATTAAACGTCGGGCGGAGTTCGCCCAACACTATTTTGGTAAAGCTTTCGATTATAAGATGTCGTCGGACTCTCCGACTACCGTTTTGTCCAAAAAACGCAAGGAGAAGGACCGACATGCGAGGCCTGCGGTCCCCGCCGACACCACGCCAAAACAGGCTACACGTGGTCCGGTTCTCAGCGAGACGCCTTTGCAGTCCCTGATTACCGACGACACTCCTTTGGCGGTGTCCTCTGTACCCGAGACCGCTGGGACCTCGGCCCTTTCCCAGAGTACAACCGCCGAAGCCTTTGCTAATGTTGAGCCTACTAATGTGGACAGGTCCACCTCCACCCATGGTGTCTTTAGACACTCATCTTCTTTTTCTATTAAGGCCTTTACTAAATCCAAAGCAGCCAGGCATCCCAAGAGGCCTGTTGCCCAGGGCCCATCCCCAGGCCCCATGCCTAAAAAACAGATGCTTAAAATGGCTGAGGATTTAATTACTCTTATCAGAGGTACTCAACCCCCTCCAGACAAGAGACCCAGAGTAGAGGAAGATTCTCCCTCTTCTGATCAGGGATCCATTTTATCAGAACATTCTGATGTAGAGGAACACTCTTACTCCCCTTTTGAGGATTCGGATGCAGAGCAGTCCATCCCTTCTGTGTCCCCTCCTGAGGATTTTTCCTTTGGGGAAACCTTGCACACCTTGAGGGAACACTTCCATTAGGAAGGCCAAGACTTTTCAGATTCTAAGAAAAGACTTAGGGAATTTCTTTTGTTACCTCTACACAGACCTCTGGCGATACCCCCTGTTTTGGACATACTTGATGATGTTTATTCGGAGGCTTGCCTTAACCCGGATTCTCTGCCTCCTGCACCAGTCAAACCTGATAGGTACTACAGAGTACCTAACTCTCACCAATTTCTCTTCAAAAGCCATAATGCTGACCCTGAAACCATTTCACAAGGCCCCAAGGGATTGAAGGCCTCCACTGCCAAGAACCCTCTTCCTGCAGAAAGAGAGTCAAGATCTTTAGAAAGGTGGGGAAAAAGGTATATACCTCGGCCACCCTAGCCATGAGGGCCTTAAATTGTCAGTCTCATATGCTTAAATATCAACAGTTCCTGTTATCACAATTAAGGAATAAAATGTCTCAACCTGAACAACCAGATTTGAAGGAGTTACAGGATATGATGCATAGTGCAGAGCAAGTGGGTAAACATACTTTACAATGTGGTTATGATGCCCTAGAGGCCTCAAGTAGAGCGGCTGCTACAGGATCAGTCATTCGCAGACATGCCTGGCTTAGAGAACAAAACTTGCCTGATCATGTGAAAGCTAAACTTCTAGATGCTACTTTACAAAAGGATGTGCTGTTTGGTACTAATGCTGAGGAGATACTTCGGAAAATGGAGGAAAAAGCCAAATCTATGCAAACTGTCAAAGCCTTTTTACAGGTCCAACCTCCACGTTTTAGCAGAAATTGGCCTTCAGAAAACTGGTCCTTTCCAGCCACTGACAAGCCCCAAAGAGGTAGATACAGGCGCACAAGGGGCAGAGGGCAATCACAAGGATCATATAGAGGCCGACAATGGCAAACTCCAGCACCAAGAGGTGGCGAGGACAGTGCACAATAATACAGGAAGCAAACCCAATGACTCCCTGATTTCCATGCCAAGCATGTCTCAGCTGGCAGCACCTTTGGGAGGAAAGCTAGCATTATTTGCAGGCAATTGGCATATTGTCACAACAGACAGATGGATCCTGGACATTATAAACAGAGGCTACAAATTTCAATTTCACACTCTTCCAAAAATGAGAGGCATGCCAAACCTGCCACTGAATCAAAGGGCAGAGGCACAACTACAAATTTCAAAGCTCTTAAGCATGAGAGCTATTCAAGAGGTACCTACTCACGAACAAGGTCAAGGTTTCTATTCAAGACTTTTTCTGGTACCAAGGAAAGGAACCGACTGGAGACCCATTTTGGACTTATCTATCCTAAACACATTTCTACTCGTACCAAAATTCTTCCCATGCTGGGCAAGGGGTTTTGGCTGGTAACATTGGACCTCAAGGAGGCATACCTGCATGTCCCAATCAGACAAAGCTGCAGAAGATACCTCAGATTTCTTGCAGGTTCAATCCACTATCAATTCTCTGCATTTCCCTTTGGCTTATCTACTGCGCCCAGAGTATTCACAAAGTGCCTGGCATCAGTGATTGCCTACTGCAGACTTCAAGGGATACAAATTTACCCTTATTTGGACGACTGCCTGATCCAAGCGGACAGCAAGCACATACTTCTGGAACATCTAGCATATGTGACACGGTTAATGCATGCTCTGGGATACACAATCAACAAAGAGAAATCAAGGCTAACACCATCTCAGAAAGTAATTTTCCTGGGTGCCAACTTGGACACAAACACCCAGATGGCCTACCTTACGCCAGAAAAACAGGGGCAACTATCTCAGTACTTCAAAATACTAGAAAAAAGTACCAGGCTTACTGCAAGGAAAATCCTGCAGGCTCTGGGATTCATGGCATCTTGCATTCTTTTAATCCCATGTGCAAAGCTGCATATGAGGAAACTTCAATGGTACCTAAAAAACCTATGGTCTCAACACAGTCACAGTTTGGAAACAATAATACCAATAATCCCATGTTTGCAAAAGGAATTTCTATGGTGGGCCCAAGCATGTCAAGCAAACACAGGCCTCCCATTCTGCAAGCCTCAAGCAAAGCAAGTTATCACAACAGACGCCTCAGATTACGCTGGGGCACATGACGGACAGGTGCATCCAGGGCAAATGGTCCCAAAAGGAAAAGCACCTTCACATCAATCAAAAAGAAATGCTAGCAGTAATAAATGCAATTACAGCTTTCAAGGACTTCCTGCATCGAGGACTATTACTAATAAGAACAGACAACACCACAGTAATGTGGTACATAAACAAACAAGGAGAAACACATTCATACCCCTTGTGCAGACTAGCCATGACTCTTTGGAACTTGGCTCTGGAATGGCAAATCGAACTTCAAGCACAGTACCTGCCAGGATTGGAAAACACGCTGGCAGACAATTTAAGCAGAAATATGACAGATCCACACAAATGGAAGTTACATCCTCAGGTGTTTACAGAAATAATCCAAGCGTGGGGGAGGCCAGACATGGATCTTTTTGCCTCCCACAGGAATCATCAATTGGAAAAGTTTTGTTTGAGGACCTTTCATCCAAAGGCCTGGAGAGCGGACGCCCTTTCATTCAGGTGGACAGCATGGACAGTTTACGCATTTCCACCTCTGCCTCTTCTGCCCAAGGTGCTTTTGAAAGCAAGAGCAGACAGACCGAAGATGATACTGATTGCTCCAGATTGGCCAAGGCAACACTGGTACCCACTGCTGAGGAGCCTAACACATACTCCCCCCTGGTCCCTGCCTCTAATGCCTCTTTTGCTGACTCAGCACAGCTACAAAACTCTTCACAGTCAGCTGAAAACACTCAATCTCTCTGCATGGAAAATTCCTTAACACCACAACAGACCCTACTCTCCAAGGAGGTGCAGGATGTCATTTTGGAGGCCAGAAGGCCATCTACTAGAAAAGCTTACTCCGCAAAATGGAAGCGGTTTTGTTCTTGGAATGAGAAAAAAGGCCAGGACCCTAGAAAACTGAACTTGCCACAGGTATTACAGTATCTAGCTGAGCTGCTGAACAGTGGACTTTCATTTTCTTCCATAAAAATCCATGCCTCAGCCATTTCTGCAGAATTCAACACGGATCCTCCTTTATTTTCTCACCCACTCTTACGACAGTTCCTCAGAGGGGCTAAGAATATAAGACCACCAAGGAGACAACCAATACCAGCCTGGGAACTTAATTACATACTAGAAAAGTTAACATTGCCTCCTTTTGAACCAGCTGCCTCAACAGATTTGCAATATTTGTCCTGGAAAACTGCCTTCCTTCTGGCTATCACTTCAGCTCGTAGAGTTTTGGAACTACAGGCCCTCATTGCGGTGCAGCCCTTTCTCATTTTCCATCAGGACAGGGTTGCCCTTCGTACCAACCCATCATTTATGCCTAAAGTGGTATCCAGGGTAGCTTTAAATCAAGCCATACACCTTCCTACCTTTTACCCCAATCCTCAAAACAAAGGGGAAAGGCTACTACATTCTTTAGACATCCATAGGCAGTTACGTTACTATTTGGACAGAACAAAGTCCTTCAGGAAATCAGAACAACTCTCTGTGTCCTATGCTGTAGGGGCTCAAGGGAAGCCAGTTTCCAAGCAGACTATTTCAAAGTGGATAGGCCACTGCATACGGTTTTGTTATTCCTATCATGGGAAATCTGTTCCTACAGGTATCAGATCACACCCCACCAGGGCCACAGCTACCTCTACAGCCTTCCTCAGAGGAGTTCCTACCAAAGATATTTTGGAGGCAGCCACTTGGAGTTCTGTACATACCTTCACAAAACACTACCACCTGCCTTTATATTCCAGAACAAGAGCAGGCTTTGCCACTGCTGTTTTGCAGGGCATTCTGGCTCAACCCAGTTCCTCCTAGTACCTACCACCCTGTGCGTTGCTTTGGGACTCTACCCATCTGTGATTACTGCAGCTGTATGCACGATGAACATAGTACAGTTTTGTACCTACCATAAATGTAGATGTTAGAGTGCTAATACAGCTGCAGTACAGGTTTCCCTCCCTCCTTCCCCACTTGGTAAAGGCATGGGGCCTAACAACCCCTTCATACAACCTGACTGGGTTATCCTCCTTTGGTTTATTTGCTTGCAACCACTTATTTTGGATTATATTGCATTGCTTGTATATATACATATAAGCATAGTTTATGTATTGCCTTCCTTCTGGGGGCACCTGACATCTGGGGCAAGAAAGACTGAAGAACATGGCGTCGGCTGTGTCTTATATACTCTGGCCTCATTGACGTCAGAAGAGAAAGCGACAGCAACCGACGCCGGACCAAGACTTTGGAATTCGGCCGACCGAGGGACCGCCTGACGGCAGAGAACCCATCTGTGATTACTGCAGCTGTATTAGCACTCGAACATCTACATTTATGGTAGGTACAAAACTGTACTTTTTGCAGCCCATGATACCCGATGCTTCTGATTCGCAGGCCTCTACTGAGACCCATTCGGAGTCCGGTATGCTGCAAGATGCTTCAACTGTGGAACCTGCGGTAGTCTCTACCTTGGATGGGTCCAGAGCCACTGTGCAGGCACCGGCATCTGAGGGGTGTGTTCAGGCCTACGGACTTGCATATTAAACCAACGCCTCCTTCTTCATTTAGGCCTACGTCTCGAACCATGCCTAAGAAACCGACTCCCAGGCTACTTGCTCAGGCCTCTATGCCTAAAAAACAAATAAGAATAGCTGAAGATCTTATAACTCTAATCAGGGGAAGCCAACCTCCCCCTTCTAGGAGACCTAGGACTGAAGTTGTTTATGAATCTTCTGACCAGGATTCTGATTTTTCTGATTCTTCTGATGATCTGGATTTACCCTTATCTACTTGTGAGGATTCTAATGCAGAGGACTCTAGTCCCTCTGCTTCCCCTGCAGAGGATTTTTCTTTTGGTAAAACTTTACATACTCTAAGGGAACATTTCCACTGGGAAAGCTAGGATTTTTCTGATTCAAAAAAGAGGCTTAGGGATTTCTTACTCCTGCCTCAGCATAGTTCTTTAGCCATACCTCCTGCACTAGACCTTGTTGATTATGCCTTTTCGGAATCTAGTTTGGCCCCGGATTCTTTGCCTCCTGCTCCCAGAAAACCTGACAGATATTACAGGGTTCCTGATTCACCCAAGTTCCTTTTTAAAAATCCTATTGTGGATCCAGAGGCTATTTCACAGGGACCCAAGGGCATTAAGGCTTCTACTGCTAAAAATCCTACCCCTTCTGATAAGAGACTCCAGGATGCTGGATAGATGGGGTAAAAAGGTTTACACTTCTGCAACCTTGGCTATTAGGGCTTTAAACTGCCAGTTTCATATGTTAAAGTATCAGCAACATGTTATTGGATTGCTTAAACAAAAAATTATAATTCCTGACTGTGCTGAAAATAAAGAATTACAGGGTTTAATGCATTCTGCTGAACAGGTTGGAAAACATACTTTGCAATGTGGATTTGATTCACTAGCGGCCTCTTCCAGTGCTGCTGTTACTGGGTCTGTGCTGAGAAGGCATGCTTGGCTTAAGGAGCAATCTTTGACTGATCATGTTAAAGCTAAACTGTTGGATGCTCCCTTAAATCAGGACCGCCTGTTTAGCAACAAAGCTGAGGAAGTTCTTAAAAAGATGGAAGATAAAGCTAAATCTATGCAAACTGTTAAAGATTTCTTTCAAGTTCAGCCTCCTAGATTTAGTAGGCACTGGCCCTCTAAGAATTGGTCCTTTCCAGCCCCTTCCTGGTCTTCTCAAGCCAAACCCAGACACAGCAGAAACCTCAGGTTTCAGTCCCAGGGGACACACAAGACTAAGCAGTGGGGGGGGGGGGGTCCTCATCCAAATCTGGGAGTAGTAAGACTGGAAAACTGTCTCAATGACTTGCTTTTAAAACTTCCAAGCAGTTCCCAACTGAATGCTCCTTTAGGCGGAAAGATTGGTCTGCAGGCCAAAAACTGGGAACTCATTACCCAGGACAAATGGGTTTTAAATATAGTGTCCCAAGGATACAAATTTCACTTCCACATACTTCCAACACCAAGTAGGTGGCCAGAGCTACACCCAAATCAGTGGGCAGAGGCCCAAAATTAAGTACTCTCTCTCTTAAGTATGGGGGCTATTCAGTTGGTACCAGAAGAGGAAAGGGGACATGGTTTCTATTCGAGACTTTTCCTGGTACCCAGAAAAGGCAATACATGGAGCCGTATCCTGGATCTTTCTACTCTAAACACCTTTCTGGTGATTCCAAAATTCAAGATGCTGACTCTTCACCAGCTGCTTCCTATGCTAGGCAAAGATGCATGGTTGGCAACACTAGACTTAAAAGAAGCATACCTGCACATCCCTATCAGGGAGTCTTGGAGAAGATACCTACGCTTCAAAGCAGGCTACATGTACCATCAGTTCTCTGCACTGCCCTTTGGCTTATCTACTGCGCCCAGGGTATTCTCAAAGTGCCTAGCTCCAGTCATTGCATTTTGCATGCAAAGTAATATTCAAATATACCCATACCTGGACGATTGTCTAATTCTGACAAAAAGCCAGGACATACTTTTGAATCATCTGGCATTTATAAAGGGTGCTGACTTGTCTGGGGTACACCATAAATAAAAAGAAAAAGAAATCACACCTGGTACCCTGTCAACAAATTATATTCCTGGGAGCAAGCTTGTATACAACTTCCCAGATGGCTTTCCTCACACCAGAGAAATGGATTCATTTGACAACCTACTTCAAACAAGTGGCCACAAAAACCTTGCAATCTGCAAGGCAAATACTGCAAGCCTTGGGGTTCATGGCCTCTTGCATTCATCTAATTCCATATGCAACACTGCATATGAGGAAACTACAATGGTATCTCAAAAGCCTATGGTGTCAACATTCACAGGATCTAGAAGCAATGATTCCTAACATACCTTGCCTTCGCCTAGAGTTCCTTTGGTGGGCAGAGGCCTGCCACCAAAACAGGGGACTACCATTCACACTACCCCCTGCCACCCAAACCTTATCAGATGCATCAGACTATGCATGGGAGCTCACCTGGCAGGGAACTGCATTCAGGGCAAATGGAACACAAGTCAAATGCACCTGCACATAAATCAAAAGGAAATGTACAGAATGCTCTGACAGCCTTCAAGGACCACATTTTTCCAGGACAACTTATGGTAAAGATGGACAACACCACTGTCATGTGGTACATAAACAAGCAGGGGGGTGCACATTCTTACCCCCTCTGCAGACTGGCCATGACATTGTGGAACACAGCCTTGAGCTACCAAGTGAATCTACAAGCTCAATTCCTGCCAGGAAAACTAAATATACTAGCAGATGGACTAAGCAGAAGCCTCATGGACCCACACGAGTGGAAACGGGATCCAAAGATTTTCAACATGTTGACAAGCAAATGGGGGAGCCCAGATATAGATCTGTTTGCCTCCCCCCCCCCCAGAATTATCAATTGGACAAATTTTGCACAAGGATTCCCCACAAGTTAGCTTGGAAAGTGGATGCTCTATCCTTCAGCTGGAAAAAACTATCAGTTTATGCCTTTCCTCCTCTCCCTCTGCTCTCCAAGGTATTAATAAAGATCCAACAGGACAAGCCAAGGACGATTTTAATTGCACCAGACTGGCCACGCCGACACTGGTACCCCCGCCTGCGCAGTGTGTCACTCTTGGCCCCATGGCACCTGCCTCAGATTCCTTCCCTGTTGTCTCAGCAGGAGAACCGGATTCTGCACCCTCAGCTGCAAACCCTGAACCTAGTAGCCTGGCTAATTACCTAATCAATCCTTTACCACCCCTCAGTAAATCAGTGATGGATATCATTTTAGAGGCAAGGAGACCTAGTACTAGAAAATCTTATGCTGCAAAATGGAAATAATTTTGTGCTTGGAACCAGTCTCAAGGGAGGAGTGCAGCAGCAGTGCCCAATTTACCTCGGATTCTACAATATTTGACTGAGATGCTTCATAAGGGTTTGTCCTTTTCCTCCATCAAAATTCATGCCTCAGCCATTTCAGCTCATTATAGCACAGAGCCTCCCCTCTTCTCTCATCCTGCTGAAGCAGTTCCTCAAAGGGGCCAAAATGTAAGGCCACCCAGGAGAGCTTCTGCTCCTGCCTGGGACCTTAACTTTGTCTTGGAGAAACTCGCTCTTCCTCCTTTCGAGCCAGCTGCTACTGCAGATTTAAAATTCCTTTCCTGGAAGACAGCTTTCCTTTTAGCAATCACTTCTGCAAGAAGGGTATCTGAATTTTCCCTAGATTTGCTGTTCTGAACTGTTTGTAAGTTTCTTGGAGGTCATTGTTTGCTTGGGCTAAAGGGAAGTCTCTGTGTTCATCAGTGGCAGTGATCAACATTGAGCAGCCTGCCTGCCCCTGTGGGAGTGGTTACTACCTTGAAACTGTAGTTTTATTGGCCATTTTGGGTCAATTCCAAACTCCTTGATCTCCCTCTCTTAAAACCCTCTTTTGGGCGGTTTTGCGCATAGCGCAACATCGGGCAGCGCCACCTAATTGGGTTTAAACTATTCCTGGCTCCACAAAGTCTGCTCTTCACTTTTTCCCTTAGAATTGCTCTATCTCTCAAATTAAACACCATATTCTCATTCTAAGGCCCCTCACTGGTCCAAATAAGTAATCTTACAAGTTAGCACTAATAAAGCATAAGCACTACTTACTCTTATACTCTACGATTACCTTGTCCCCTATTGGTCCGTTTTAATTCAGTTCCCTATATTACTCTAGCATGTCCAAAGGTCAGTCAGTGGTTTCCTCTCCAGTCCAGCTGGTGAATCTGGGAATTTTGAGGCAATGTTACAACTGTCTCATGTACACGGACAACCCTCTCCTCCTCCAAACAGTTTCAAATATATGTGAGAGATGCAACCATATAGCCAAACTGGAAGCTGAGCTCTCTCATCTCAAAACTGGTGTAACCAGTCAGGAGGAGAAGGTAACCTCACACAACACAATTCCAGTATCAGATAGTCCCACCACAACAGCGAACCAAACACATAAAAACACAAAAACATACTTGGAGGCTCTAAATAAAAATCTACCTAAGCAGCAGAGACCTCCAAAGCAGACATCCAAGCAAACACTACCCCAAAACAAAACATGTACAACACACAGCACACAAAGTCAGTGTGCCAAGCAGTCACAGCCCTTAAGGCTGAATAACACACCTGATACCCTTGTAATAGGTGACTCTATTGTCAGACACACTGACGTCCCGCTCACCAGGCTGAATAAAGAGAAGATCACAGTGAGCTGCCTGTCTGGCGCTAGGATCCACCACATAACGCAAGCACTCAGGTCACTCCAAAGCAAATACAAATATGACTCCGTCATTGTACATGCTGGCGTGAATGACCTGAGACGTACCTCCCTCGACTACATGAAGAGAGACATAGAGGAGCTCTCTGATCATGTAGCCCAGGCCAGTATGACCCTGACCTTGAGCAGCATCTTACCCTCACCTAGAATGATGCCACAGTATAAAGACAAAATTATCGATTTTAACAATTGGCTAAAATTTTGGTTTCATTCAAAGGGGATCCAGTGTCTGTCAGCCTGGGATGAAATGCTCGACAAGCCACATTGCTTCGCTAGGGACGGCTTGCACCTGTCACCCCTGGGCTTTCGGATATTGGCAAAGGCTCTTGCCACCCCCATAGTGCCTTTTTTAGGCAAGGCTCAAAAGTCAAACCCACCTCCATAGACAGGACAAGGAACAAGAAACTAAGGGTAATGCTGCTAAACACCAGAAGTCTTAACCTCAAGATGCATGCACTCGAAGCTCTCCTCAGTATGGAGAACATCGATATCTGTGCAGTGACAGAAACCTGGTTCAAGGCTCCAGAGAGCACCCCAGCACTACCAGGTTATACCTCATATCATGCTTTTCGACCCCAAAACCCGGACCGAACCACAAAAGGAGGGGGAGTTTCCATATTTATCAAGGATATCCACACCTCCAGGTTAGTGGCAGTGCCACACGGGTATCAGAGACCATCCATGTGCAACTGACAGTGGGCAAGACTGCTTTTCAGTTTATAGCATCCTACAGACCACCCTCTCAAAGTCAGGAATCCCACTCGGCTTTCCTGAAAACATTGAAGAACACTAAGATCTCTCCGAACACCATTATATTGGGTGACTTCAACTACCCAAACATAGACTGGGAGCATTACTCAAGCCCCAGCACCTTAGCCCAAAGGTTCCTGGAATTTATAAACTCAAATGCTATGGAACAACTAGTCACCACTCCCACAAGAGGGGAAAACATACTAGACCTGATCATTACCAACATGGGGACTTTATGCTCCATACCAGAAGTATATCCCTCATTGGTAAGATCAGACCATAAATTAATTTCACTGGATATCCACATCCCGACCCCACCCCCAGCCCAGAGAACCACAGTGAAAAACTTCTCAAAAGCGAACTTCACACTTCTCAAAACTGAAGTGGAATCCTTCAAGGCCCCAGGGCCAGTGGAAACTATGGCCCAAACTGCAAAATCCTATATAAACGCATTCTATGGACATCTCCAGGAATGCATGGATCATGCTATTCCAAACAAAATCGACCCAATCATCCAAAGGCAGGCATCCAGTCTGGTGGACCCCAGCCATAAATAAACTGTACAACAGAAGGAGGAAGCTACTATATGATAGAGCAAAATCCCTAAAAGGGAAAGCATCTCTGATCAGTACTAGCAAAAAATTACGATCCCTCATAAAATCCTCCAAGGCCAGCTTCGAGAGAAAAATTGCACAGGACACTAAAGACAATCATAAGGCTTTTTTCAGTTATGTTAGGAACCTGGGATGCAACTCCCAGACTTGTTCTGAGTTGATTCTAAATGACAAAAAATACACTGAACCCACAGACATCGTCAATATCCTGGCAGACAGGTTCAGTGCAAACTTCTCCACCCCCCCCCAAAAGAGCAAGTATCTATCCCGGCAGAGTGCAGCCTCCCAAACATCTCTGATGCTCAGGTGAAGGCCGCCCTCTCCAAAGCAAAAAACACTGCTTCCATGGGACCAGATGGCATCCCGGGTTGCGACCTACATGAACTCCAAGAAGAACTAATCCCTCAAGTAAAACTGCTGTACAATCTCAGCCTCACTACAGGATATGTGCCCAAAGAATGGCGTACAGCAACAGTGGTCCCACTCCACAAAGGTGGCGCCTCTGCGGACCCTGGAAACTATCGCCCCATAAGCCTGACTAGCCTAGTATGCAAGGCTATGGAGAGGATCATCATGGAACTCATAAACAAATACATTGGGGACCTACAGACACTAGATCCTACCCAATTTGGCTTTGTCAAGGGCAGATCCTGCCTTTTGAACCTGGTCGACTTCTTCGAAGCAGTCACCAAGGCCATAGATGAAGGGAAGGTAGTCCACACAGCCTATCTGGACCTCGCAAAGGCATTTGACACGATACCCCACTCGGGCATCATAGATAAGCTATCCAGCCTAAATATAAACCCCTATGTCACAAGATGGGTCGCAAACTGGCTCAGACAGAACCCACAGAGTCAGAGTTGCTGGAGCCATATCAGACTCGAAACCGGACACAAGTGGCGTCCCACAAGGTTCTGTCCTGGGACCTCTCTTGTTCGGTATTTACTTTTCTGAGGTACAGGCCAACGTGCGAGGACTGTGGCTCACCAAGTTCGCAGATGACTGCAAACTGGGTGCCATAATCGACTCTCCAGCTGACACAAACATCCTTCAAAAAGGTCTCGCAGAGACGGATAACTGGTGCCAGAGCCATGGTCTAAAGCTAAATGCCAAAAAGTGTATAGTCATACCCTTTGGCAAAAACAATGTGCCCACAAATTACCACATAGGTGGTAACCCATTAAGTACAGAGAAAGTAATTGGGGATCTGGGGACCCAAGTTGATAGCAATCTCTCCTTTGACAACCACATTGCCATAGTGGTTAGAAAGACCTTCTACATAGCCCACCTCATCATGAAAGGATTCACGTCTAGATCAAGAGAGGTAATCGTGCCCCTTTATTCATCCCTCATCAGGCCCATCATAGAATACAATGCCCCCTTTGGGATGTACCTTACCCGACACCTGCAGCAATTAGAAAGACCCCAAAAGTACCTCACCAGGAGGATCAAGGGACTCAAACAGATGCCATATGCTGCTCGGTTAAAAAAACTCCAGCTCTACTCAGTTGCATACTGCCTAATTCGAGGCGATCTATGTCTGACATGTAAAGCTATGTCCAACCCAGAATTAATGGACATGCTCCACCTCAGTAAATCTAAATCCCTTAGAGCCACGCGATCGAGGGACTTGAACCTCAGCACAGAAATAAATAGAACAAGCTGGAGGGACAGATTCATAACCCAGAGGCTCCCTTCCCTCTGGCATAGAATTCCAATTCATGTTAGGCAGAGTACCTCACTGACACTCTTCAAGAAGAATCTTGATGAGTGGATGGGGGATCGTAGGTTTGTCCCAGGGATTACTTCCGTGTCACTATTAGAGGCACAGTAAACTAAACTTTAAAAAGGGCACAGTATACTCAAATCAAGGGGTGGCGTAAGCCAAACACAATCGGGCTAGGCTTATAAATGCCCCAGGGCAGATAGCCTAGTATGAACCTATGATACGGAGGAGGCTGGACATCCTATGTATCCAAGAGATGAGATGGAAGGACAGTGCAGCAAAGCCACTTGGCTTGGGATCCAGACTCTACTACTCATGAGGGGGAGAGGCTAGAAATGGTGTAGGACTTGTGGTGAAAGAGAGGCTTCAGAAGGCAGTGAGGGATATCATCACAATTAGTGGCAGACTTATAGCAATCAGACTGCAGTGTAATGATAGGGCAGTTTTCATAATCCCAGCCTATGCCCCACAGCATGGTTGTGATAGTGAGGAAAAGAGTGCACTCAGGCAGTGGTTGCAGGACCTACTAGATAAAGCAGGACAACATGAATTGGTGTTAATGGGTAACTTGAATGCCCATATCAGGACAGTCAGAATAGGATATGAGGACTGCCTGAGTCCATATGGGTAGGGCAACAGGATTAAAAAAGGAGAAGCCATTCTAGACTTCTGTCTGGCAAATGGCTTGATAGTAGCCACCACATGGCTCAGAAAGAGAGACAGTCATAAGATCACATACAAGAGTAGCCAAAATGCAAGTCAAGTAGACCTAACTCTTAGTAAGGAAAAGACAGTGGGGTAGAATCCATGATTGCAAAGTCATCCTCAGTGAAACAGCAGGCCCACAGCATAAACCACTAGTTGCCACAATCAGCTGCAAACAGTGCTTATAGAAGTCTCTAAGGTCAACAGAAACCAGGCTGAAGACCTGGAATTAATCCCTATGATTATGATGACATTAATCCCTACGTCACTCGATGGGTTGCCAGCTGGCTTACTGACAGAACCCACACTGTAAAAGTAGCTGACTCCAAATCCAGCTCCAGACAAGTGACAAGTGGAGTACCTCAGGGTTCAGTCCTGGGACCGCTCTTGTTTGGCATCTACTTCTCTGAAGTATAGGCCAACACTAAGAGACTTTGGCTAAGAAAGTTCACAGATGACTGCAAACTGGGAGCCATTATTGAATCCCCAAATGATGTGGATACTCTACAAAAGGGCCTTACAGAAACAGATACTTGGTGCCAGAGCCATGGGCTCAAGCTCAATGCCAAGAAATGTATAGTTATCCCCTCTGGGGAAAAAACATGTACCCATGAATTACTACATAGGTGGCAGTACACTAAACACCAAAAGTGTGATAAGAGACTTAGGGACACAGGTGGACAGTAGTCTCACTTTCGATAACCACATCGCCACAACAGTCAGGCAATCCTTCTATGTGGCACACCTTATCACTAAGAGCTTTTTATCCAGAAAAAAGGAGGTCATTGTCCCACTATACTCATCCTCATTAGACTCATTATAAAATACAACGCCCCATTTGTTATGTACCTCTCAAGACATCTGTAACAACTGGAAAGGCAACAGAAATACCTCACTAAAAGAATCACAGGCCTAATGCAGATGCCCTATGCTGACCCCCTTAAAAAAAACTCCAGCTATACTCTTATCACATATCGTCTACTCAGAGGCGATCTCTGCTTAACATACAATGCCATGTCAAACACAGAGCTGTTGGACATGCTGCATTTAAAGAAATCCCAATCCCTCAGAGCCACACGCTCCAGGGATCTAAACCTTGTCATCACAATAAACAAAACATGCTGGAGGGATAGGTTCCTGACCCAGAGACTCCCCAGACTCTGGAATAGACTGCCGATACATGTCAAGCAGAGCGCCTCCTTGGCCCTCTTGAAAAGGGACCTTGACGACTGGATGGGAGAAAGGAAATTCATCCCAGGATCACATCAGTTGCCCTGCTAGACAGGGGTCCAGGGCAGTAAATATTGTCGAAATAAATAGCCAAGGAATTGTTATGGCTAGGCTTGTATAGGCCCTAGGGCCGATAGCCTAGTACCAACCTATGAACCTATTACAGGCCCTTATGGCAGTGGAGCCTTTCATCTTGCATGTGGAGAGGATGTCTCTCAGAACCAATCCCTCCTTCATGCCCAAGGTGGTATCCAGTTTGGCTCTTAATCAGTCCATTCATTTGCCTACCTTCTTCCCTAACCTACAGAACTAAGGGGAACTGATATTGCACTCCTTAGATGTGCACAGACAACTTAGTTTCTACTTGGACTGGACTAAACCGCAAAGGATATCTGAACAACTGCTGGTGGCATTTGCTGCAGGGACAGAGGGGAAAGCTATTTCAAAGCAAACCATTTAAAATGGATAGGCCACTGCATTAATTTCTGCTATAAGCACCATGGAAAACCTATCCCACAGGGCATCAGACCCCATTCAACCAGGGTTGCATCTACCTCTACAGCCTTTCTCAGAGGCGTCCCTACAAT
Organism: Protopterus annectens; assembly: GCF_019279795.1. Taxonomy (NCBI): domain Eukaryota; kingdom Metazoa; phylum Chordata; order Ceratodontiformes; family Protopteridae; genus Protopterus; species Protopterus annectens. Next base: position 668,872,216 of record NC_056743.1, read on the forward strand.
GGTCATCCTAGAAGCTGCTACATCGAGTTCTGTACATACTTTCACCAAGCATTATCATTTGCCAATTTTCTCTAAAACCAGAGCTGGCTTTGCCACTGCAGTCTTGCAGGGCCTTATAGCTGGTCCTAGTTCTATTTAAATTTCTCCTCCCAACCTTAGCTTTGGGAATCTACCCAAATGTAATGACTGCAACAGTGAAACACGAACATAGTACAGTTGTGTACACTTACCACAAATGTAGATGTTCGAGTGTATTCACTGTTGCAGTCCTGGTTACCCTCCCTCCAGCCCCCTTTCTTCTTTTGGCTGTACCTCTACTCTCCCTTACTATGCTCAAAACACTTTTTGGTGTATTTGCTTTTTTGTTGGAGGTATATCCTTGTTTTATACTTTTAATTGCTTCCCATTAGGGGGGCACCTGACATCTGGGGCAAGAAAAACAGATGTAATGACATCGGCTGCATGTTTTATACCCCTGATGACCTGACGTCATGGAAGAAGGGACAAAAACCGACACTGGACCCAAGACTTTGTTAATCAGGCCGACTGAGGACTACCTGCAAGCAGATAACCCAAATGTAATGACTGCAACAGTGAAATACACTCAACATCTACATTTATGGTAAGTGTGCACAACTATACTTTTCCCTCCCTCCTTCCCCCTTTTTGTGGTCCTCTCCTATTCTCCTTTCCTGAGGTACAGGCTTAATTTGTTATTTGTCAAATTGTTTTTTGGTTTAAGCCTTATTTTCTGGGAGGGCTCCTTCCTGACTGTTATGGCAAGAAAGACTGAGGAAGTGACATCGGCTGCCTCCTTTTGTATCGGACGCCCTGACATCCTTTACAACTGATGGCAACCAATGTAATTTTTACTTACCTTTGGTATTCTGGCCGACTGATGGCTACCGGGAGCCAGATAACCCATTTGTTAGGACTGCAGCAGTGAATACACTCTAACATCTACATTTATGGTAAGTGTACACAACTGTACTATATTACAGTTTTGTGCTCACCATAACTATGCATATCTGTTGTCCATTTTCATTCTTCCTCAACTCCCCACCCTCCATCCCTCTTCCATTTAGCTACTCAAGTGACTTTGATTGTTGTGAAACCTTTTTTCTAGGCTTGAGCCCAGTCTTCTGATAATAGCCCTCCTTTTGTCTTAGTCAGTGGTTAGTGCTACCTATTGCTTATAAGGCTGAAACTCTGAGGTATTGCAGGTTGACCAGGGCATTATGGGTAAAGGGAGATCATCAGAAGTTGGATTTGAGGGTGTAGCAAATATGGCCAAGTTGGATCCAAAGTTGGATCCAAAACCCATCAGTTGAGGAAGAATGAAAATGGACAACACAAATGCATGGTTATGGTGAGTACATAACCTTAATTTTTACTTTTGTGGGGCTTGCATAGTGTTGTAAAGTGCCTTTTACTGTGTTTTTCTGTCAAAGAAAAAAAAAAGAAAAGTTCTGTGGATTGATATTTACTCGCTGTCGCTGCCTGCCTTTCCCAGAAAAGAGGCACCATTTTCGACTTGACCATGGAGCAGACTACTGGTCCCATGGTTGGTCCTCTTCCCCAGCCACAAAAAGAAAACAATTAAACAGTGTTTGCCACCACAGCAGATTAGCAGGTTGCCTCACCTGCAGATGTGGTGACTCTGTTTTAGACATTTGTTACACCTCGGGCCACTGGTCTTTTGCCCCAGATCCCTCTAGTGTATCACCTACAGCCACTGTGGAACGAGGGTTAGCCACTTTCACTACAACTGTCAAGGTTCCCTCAGTGGGCAAGGAAGAGCCACTCTTGTTCCTGGGAGAAGGGAACAGGGAAGGGTTCTCTCTTGTTACAGAATGCTGTGTGCATCACTGGGGAAGCTGTTGCTGCCATTAGTAACATGGTTGGTCCCATTTTTCTTGTCAAAAAGAAACACAAATCCAAGCATATATCTATTACTCCTCAATTTTATTTGGCAAAGAGTAGATTACTGGGTCTGGCTCAGAGTCTAATTCAGGATCTGATGTTGTCCTTTCCATTCTTCATGAATGGGTCTAGGAACTGATCCTCAGATCTGACTCTGCTGCATATACAAGACTGGATCCAATTCTTAAGCGCCTCTCTCTACCCATAATACTCTACTGTGTTTCTGACTCCTCAGATCTCGTTTGCTGCCATAGTTGCAAGATGGAAAGATCCAATCTCGAGTGTCTTTTAGAACGTTTTTCTGTTAATTCTAGTACTAATTTCTTCTCATTACTTTTAAACTTAATTCCTTCCTCCCTCAGCTACTCGCAGACGTTAGGGTTTTTCCCCCCAATTACTGTTCTGTTCTCCCACTTGTACCAGTAGTGGTACTTCACTGGCACTCTTTCCAAGTTTTTTTTATAATTTTATATATTTCTAGTTCTCCTTAAAATACTTGTAAGGAAACAAGTTTTTTTTTATATATGTTTAGCTTTTCAGATTAAAATCTACTGTAGATTAAATTTTAACCTTCCTATTAGACTTAGTGTTTAAAACCCTTTTCTATTTTCTCTTTAGGGTTTACTGTCTGCCTGCTGCCTTAATGTCTGAGAAACTCATGCCAGAAAAACCTATGTGTTTTAAGAAATGCAGTTCCTGTGGGCATAAGATTCCTAATTCTGATGTCTACAAGAAGTGGGTATACTGTCTAGGAGCTGCCCACATGGAGTTTCCATGCGCTGTTTGAGCAACTTTTAATCCAAGGGCCCTCTCTGATTGTAGAAACAAGTTATACTGAAAGGATTACTTCCTTTCTGGGGCTTAAATGCCCTCAAAACAGTCTCGAGTGGTTTCAGAGCCAAGGAAAAGACACCATCTGAAAAGTTTCTCAGAGCTATCTGAAAAGTTGTGAAAGGTCTCAGATCAGACTTCATCAGATCTGAGGCCTATTGGGCCACCTATGGATCATCAATAACCTTCGGATCTCAGCCCCTACTACCAGTTCTCCCCTTCCATCCACCTCTTTCTCGGATCCCAGATGCTCAGATCCAATGAGTAGAGGCTGTATGCCAGAATTCGTATTGAAGCCAGCGTCCCCAGCTCTGCCTTCCCAATTATTTCAAACGCCTCTGCAAAGCCCTCTAGGCCAACATCCACCACATCGTCTAGGCCTTCAAGGAGTTTGACAGAAGCAGACATGGACGGGATGATGCGGAGATTCCTTTAGGATCAGATCCAGATGGGGGTTCTGCCAGCTCCATCCCATCTCAGATCCGTGAGAACACCTCCCCAACCGATGCTGTCTCCTCCTCCGATCTGACCTGCGGTTTTGGAGTCCCATTATTCAAGATCCCTGAGAAGTTCAGCATCTGATCTGAGGTGGCTCCCTTCCTCTATTCCAGCTGTGTCCTTCACCAGTCCTGTTTTGATACCTTCTGACCAGAGTGTGTCTTTTATCTGGAAGGTTGGTGCCCGGCCCAAGCGGTTGGGTTTGGGTACCATTTTGTTGGATCCTTCCCTTCTCAGTGCCTTGACCTTTGACAGCTCAGATCCAATTCTCTCCTGATAGCTCAGATCCAAGGTTATTCCCTGCCTCCCTTCTTCAGCTGCTTTGGCTCCAAGGAAGTGGGAGAGTCTTCCCTGGGTCCATCAGCCTTTCAGGTAGTAAAAAGGGATTTCTCTCTGCATAAAGAGCTGTCCTCTCTAGTCTCTGATCCTGTCCCTAGCCCCTCATCAAGACCGAGCTCTGAGCCCATCATTTTTGCTCCTCAGGTTCAGCCAGGTCAGGGAACTCTCCACGTTCCCCAGATGGATTCCTCTTTTCTTCCGACACCTTTCCAGAGAACCCTGCAGAAGAGGTACCTCTGAAGGCAATGTGTTAAGAGGAGGCATATAGACTCCCCTATGGAGTCTCTCATGGAGGATACTGTTTTTGATGAAGGGGGAAGGATCCTTCCAATCACCACCTGACGTGTCCTTTGGGGATATCCTAGAAATCCTCCCAACAGAAAGGTGGCTGGTCTTTCCAAACTTCTCCTGAGGAATCAGTGTTTCTGGAGGCTGTTGGGGCTGACACATCTACGTCTTGGGTGACCCAACCCCCCCCTCCCCCCCAACGGATGAGCCTATTGATCTGGTTTCCTGCTGGGCTTGGAAGGAACCAGACACTGTTGAGCTCATCCCCAAGTGCCCGGATAAGTTCCTAGTTCCCCCTTCAGAGTGCTGGAGCAAGGAAATACCAGTTGATGAAATAGTTGCGGTAGCAACAAAGCTCCTGTGTCCATCCACCAAACAGGGAGTCCAGAGCAATTTAGAGATTTGGAAAGTGCATATGTTAAGTTGTCAATCTCGCCTTCATTCTTGCTTGATGGGTTCGGAGCCGATCCCTCGGCTCCGACTCGGCACTTGCTAAGCTCGAGAGTCACTTTTACCAGCTCGAGGCAGCCCCATATCCCATGATGCAAGGCGGTAAGTACCCAGATCTCGTTTGCCGCTTCGCTTATGAGGTCCTCCTTTTACCAGCTCCTGGTAAGTGATTCACTTTATTAATATTAAAGCCCCTTTTGTTAAAAAAATACTTTATTGTTAGTTATAATTTAATTATTTAGATTTCCTGACAGAAAATCCCTGTCTCTTTAATATTTTTAGTCAAACTTTACCCATCCCATCCCTCCCTGTTAGGGTGTGTGTGTGTTTATTTTTAGAATACCTTTTGGTATTTTCTTTAATTTAAATTTTTGACTGGTGTGTGTGTGTGTTTTAAGCACCATGTCAAAGGAGAGGGTCTCAGGTTTTAAGAAGTGTGACTCGTGCTGTCAGAAGATGTCTCTGACAGATGGTCACACTTCTTGCCTGTATTGCCTGGGGCCTCTTCACCTGCAGGACTCCTGTGCTATTTGTCATTCCTTCAGCCAGAGAGTCCTGCAGGAAAGACGCAACAAGCTGATACTCAGGGGCCTTCTTAAGCCGGAGGGCTCTCCGGCTAAGTCGGCTCCGTCAAAATCAGCAAAATCTTCCAAGGCCCAGGCTTCTGTGTCTAAGCCTGCGGCCTCGGCCCGACTTCGTTCGAGTCGATATCGGCTCCGGCTGGAGCCGGTTCTGGCTTAAAGCCTTCGGCACCGATGGCTATCGGTGCCGAATCTGCATCGACCACTTCGGTGTCGGCTCCGATCGGTTCCGACACCCATGTGGCACAGGCATCGGTGTCGGCTCCGATCGGCTCCGACACCGTTACTTTGGTGGCTGTATCGGCTCCGGCTGGAGCCGATACATCGAGGCTTCCTGTCTGCTCCGAGAAGTCGGCTCCGACAGGATCTTTAGTATCGGTTCCGATGGCTCATTCCAGGAAGAGGTCGAGGTCTCCTTCCTTGGAGCCGATACTTTCGGCTCTGGCTTCACCTCTTCTTCGGAACGGAGCCATTGGAGCCGATCTTCAAGGTCATCCAGACTGTCAGATCATGACCTAGAGAGAGTGGTCAGTAGATTACTTAAGTCACAGGTACTGGCCCAAATGTTACATAGTCCGTCTCAACAGACGACTGTTGGTCCACACCCCGTTACAATTCCTCCTTCAACTCTACCCCAGAGCTTGGAGTTGGGGTCTTCGGGAACGGTTACTGCTACGGCTGGAGGACGGATACCCCTTCTGTTCCTTCAGCCTGTACTCTTATCTCCTCTTCGAGACCTTCCTTAGAGGGATTCGGTGGTCGGGCTTCCATGGTCTCCTCCGAGGGGGTGAGTGGCATCGGACCCTTGTCCGAGCCCGCTCTTCCCCTTGGAGCCTCGGCCTTGGTGAGCTCGGCTCCGACATCTGCCTCGGAGACTTCCTTCGGTGGTCCCTGGAGTTCCTAGTTCTTCGAACGGGTTCTCTCGGACCTGCCTGGGAGGGAGCATTCGAGGTGATGAAGAGTGTGCTGGCCACTGGTATCAGTCAGCAGTCTGTTCCCGTAGCTCCTCCCTCTATAGTACCTGTTGACATCTCTGCCACTTCTCTTGCTACAGGACCCAGAGATCCTCCGCCTTAGGTTTCCCCATTGGGAATTTCCCCTCTTCCGAGGATTCTCCTGATGTTTCGGGAGATCCTCCTAGGAAGAGGACTTGTAAGAGGAAGCATGTAGACTCCCCCCGAGTCTGTCACTTCGGATACTGACTTTGATGAGTCAGAGGGATCCCTAGATCCCCTCTGAGGATGTCTCCTTCTCAGACATCCTAGAACTCCTGAAACAGAGGGGAAACTGGCCCACCAACAATCCCTCTGAGGATGAGTCAGTATACCTAGAGGCGTTTGGATCTCGGCCCTCCACCTCCTGGGTGTCTCCGCCTTTCGACCCCTTATGCAGGTTATTGCACGAAGTGGGCAGCTCCTGACTCTGTAGAGCCAGTCCCTAGGAGGCCTTCAAAATTTATCACTGCCCTGTGACAAGCAATTCCTCACCAAGGGTGTCCCGCTGATGCCATGGTGGTGGCTGCGGCCACCAAAAGGAACTTGCAGATCCTTCCGTGCCCGACCATCCACCTAATAAGGACTCTAGGACCATGGATAGGTACAGTAAGCGGATGTTTTCCTCAGCGACCTTTGCTATGCTCGCTGAATTACCTATGTCACTTCACCAGACTCCAGAGGGATATCCTTAAGGAGCTGGGTGAAGTAGTTCAGGATCCTACAGCTGCAGGGGCTCAAGAAAAATTGCTTCGCAGCTAGGAACCCTCAATTCCATTGCAAACTCCTCCATGCGGCTAATATCTTATGCTGCGGATGGAGCGAGTAGAGCCGCAGGTACAGGTGTGGCTCTTAGACGCCAAGCCTGGATGCGGCTATGTGATTTTATGGATCCCTTTAAGGCGTCCTTCACAAATTCTCCCTTTGATGGGTCAGCTTTGTTTGGCCCTCAGGTGAAGGAAACCTTGACCAGGTGCGAGCAGGACGGCAAGACTCTTTCTGCTGTTGGAGTCCGTTTTCCACCCTTCTAGACCTTATCCCAAAGGACAGAAAGGTGGGAAAATGTGGTTCCGTAAATCCCAAGGAGTCACGCCGGATTCACGTGGTCAGTTTACCCCTAGAGGCAGAGGGGTAACAACAACAGACGCCGCTCTAGAGGCAGAGGGGTCCAAAACCAGGGAAACAGAGAGCCTCTCTGACAAGCCCTTTCAGCATCCCTGAGGTGTTGCCCGGCTGTCCCTCCTTGGAGGCAGTCGGGGGAAGATTATCACTGTACCCAGAAGCCTGGCATTCCCTCACTCAAGACAGATGGGTACAGTCGATCATATCCAAGGGTTACATAATTCCTTTCGAGGAAAGTCCCTTCCCTCAAATTCCTTTCCAGATGTACCACCGGTCTAAGGGAAATTGCAGAGTTAGAAGTCTCAAAACTACTGCAAAAGAGAGCCATTCAGCCAGTTACAATAGACCATTCAGAGCCCGGAATCTACTCAAGGTTCTTTTTGGTCCCCAAAGACGGGAGACTGGAGACCAATATTGGATCTCAGCAGACTCAACAAGTCTGTCAGGAAGACAAGATTCCGAATGGTCACTCTTCAGTCAATTCTGCCCTTCTTACAGAAGGACAACTGGATGTGCTCAATAGATCTTCAGGATGCGTACTATCACATCAAAATTCACAGACGCCCAGGAGATTTCTCCGCCGGCTGGGGTCCAGTCATTTCCAGTTCAGAGCCCTGCCCTTTGGTCTCACTACAGCCCCCAGAGTGTTCACCAAATGCATGGCAGTGGTCACTGCTCACCTGAGACATCAAGGATTCCAGGTGTTTCCGTATCTCGACGACTGGCTCCTGTCAGCCACCACCAGGCATCAGCTTATACAAGCCAGGGATTACACAATAAACCTTTGTTCTCATTTGGGCATCTCGATCAACTTCGAAAAGTCATCCTTATTGCCCTGCCAGTCTATTACCTTCATAGGCGCAAACTTAAACACTGTTCGGATGTCAGCTACCCTTACAGATCAAAGAGTTTCAGACATTGAGTCATGTCAGGATCATTCTGGCCAACAAGAAAGTACAGGCCAGAATGGTTCTAAAGGTATTAGGTCTCATGGCTGCGGCCATTACTCTTCTTCCCCTGGCTCGATTCTACATGCGCCTTCTTCAGTGGATGCTGTTCACACAATGGTCATACCAACAACTTCCGATGCGTCACCAGATTCTGGTGACACAGACATGCAAAGAGCATCTTGCCTGGTGGATCACATCTCCTCAGGTTCACCAAGGCAGGTACTTTGTACCCCCATCCCCGATAGCCACTGTCACCACAGATGCCTCCTTGATCGGGTGGGGGGGTCATTATCAGGGCAGGATGGTTCATGGGACGTGGCAGCCGTTCGAGTACCATCTGCACATAAATGTCCTGGAGATGAGAGCAGTGCTTTTAACGTTGCAAGCCCTCAACGACTTTCTTCCCGTAGGGACAATTGCAGTCCACACAGACAACATGTCTGTAGTTTGGTATATCAACAAACAGGGCGGAACCAAGTCCTACCCCTTGTGTCGAAGCGCTCAGACTATGGCAATGGGCGATCTCCTCTCATCGGTTTCTGGTAGCAACGCATATCCCTGGGAAAACCAACATTGTAGCGGACAGATTGAGCAGAGCTATTCTCATGCCTCACGAGTGGTCTCTCAAGCAATCTATAGCGGAAGAGATTTTTCTGGAATGGGGTCGTCCATGTTGCGATCTTTTGCTACTCCCCAAAACAGCAAATGTCCAGACTTCTTCTGCCTCTTCCTCTATCAGGCCATCCCCCAGAGACGCTCTGACCCAGGATTGGCCCCAGGGACTTCTTTATGCCTTCCTCCATTTCCTCTGATCCCTCAGGTTATCCAGAAAGCTACCGCTTTGAGAGCCAAATTGATTCTCATTGCCCCTTACTGGCCTCGACAAGTTTGGTTCCGTTCCTCCATCATCACCTTTTGGTGCAGCCGTGGCATCTGGACCCAGTGCCAGATCTTCTGATTCACCAATCGGGTCAGCTGCACCGGTCAATCCCTTCTCTCAACCTCACAGCATGGTTGCTCCACTTCCTTCCTTAGCCAGGCTTCCTTTGATCTCTAACCCAGTTAGAGACATCATAGTAGCTTCACTAAAATCCTCTACCAGGAGGATTTATACAAGCAAATGGAAACGTTTCTCTTATTGGGCTAAGGCCAAGAATATTGATCCTTTTACTGCCCCTGTTCAGGCAGTCCTGGACTTCTTAGCAGAGATTTTTCATGCAGGCTCCTCTTCTTCCACAGTCAGAGTTCAATTGGCTGCTATCTCCAACTTTCATGTCGGGGTCGCAGATCATAATATTATGTCCCATAGGCTCTGCAGGGCCTTCTTGAAAGGAATTTTCCTACTAAAGCCTCCAATCAGGAATCCTCCTCCTCAGTGGGATCTAAATTTAGTGCTGACATCCTTGATTCTTCCCCTTCGAGCCAGCTGTTTCTTGTTCCCTGAAACATCTTTCTTGGAAAACTTTATTCTTAGTGGCTATTACATCTGCCAGGAGGGTGTCTGAACTTCATGCTCTTCGGTTCGACCCCTATTTGGTTTTTCACAAAGACAGAGTATCTTTGAGAACTAACCCAACCTTTTTGCCTAAGGTCGCTTCAAAGAACAATTTGAATCAATCCATTGATCTCCTGTATTTTTCCTAACTATTCAGATAGGGCTGAACAAAAGCTACATTATCTTGATGTCCACCGTCAACTTAGATATTATTTGGACAGAACAAAAAATTTAGAAAATCTGATCAACTTTTTGTTTCCTATGCGGATAATAAAAAGGCCTTCCTGTTTCTAAAGTGACCTTGTCCAGATGGCTTTCTTCGGTCATCTCTGAAATTTATACTCAGGGGAAAACAGCTGTGCTCAAAACCTAAAGCATATTCAACTAGGAGCTTAGCTACTTCTACAGCTTTTCAAGCTAGACTTCCTTTGGACACTATTTGTGCAGCGCCACTTGGGCCACTCCTCACACTTTTGTTTCCCATTACAAATTGGACTTGGCCTCCAGGGACAGAGCCAGTTTTGGCTCTACAGTCCTCAAGAGTTTGTTCCATTGAGCCACCCAGGATAGAGGTGCTAGGACGCGGTCCCATCAAGCAAGAATGAAGGCGAGATTGACAACTTAACATTAAGAAGTTATGTACCTACCATAACGTTCCATGTTAGTTGTCTTCTCTCGCCTTCTTTCTTGCGACCCTCCCTCCTTCCCCCTGGCCTGGACAGACCTTGTTATAAGAAACTGTTATGCTTAAGACCATTCAGACCTGGTCCTTATTCCATCTGTAAGTTTCTTTCTTCCTTTTGGAAGTATTTTATGCTTGGTGCTATTGCCCTTTGTCATCAAACGAGATCTGGGTACTTACCGCCTTGCATCATGGGATATGGGGCTGCCTCGAGCTGGTAAAAGTGACTCTCGAGCTTAGCAAGTGCCGAGTCGGAGCCGAGGGATCGGCTCCGAACCCATCAAGCAAGAAAGAAGGCGAGAGAAGACAACTAACATGGAACGTTATGGTAGGTACATAACTTCTTATTACATCTCAGCCACATTTGCTCCAAGGTCATTAAATTGCCTGGCACATTTTACTCACTTAGAGAGATTTCATCAGGGAGCTTCCAAACTCTCTAAGTTCATGTCTGGGGAGGATCTCAAGAAGGTTTCTTTTCAACTGGCTACTCTTTCGTTTATTGCCAATTCATTGATGAGGCAGAGGGTGCCACATGAGGAGCCAGTTCTGGAATAACCATTAGGAGACATGCCTGGATGAGGCTATAAGACTTTGTGGAACCCTTCAAGGCATCTCCTGTTAATGCCCCCTTTGATGGCTCCTCCTTGTTTGGGCCATCAGTGAAAGACACGCTCACCCACCGCAAGCATGAGGAAAAGACCCTTTCTGTCATTGGCATCAAGTTTTCTAACCCTCAGTGTTCATTCTGTAGAACCCAGTGAGGTAAGAATGTGGTTTCGGAAATTTCAGGGACCCTTTCAGGACTTGCACAGGACTACTTCCTCCAGAGGCAGAGGAGGAGCAGGTTTCAGTGGTAGACATGACCCCAGGGGCAAAGGGGATTTGCAAAACCAGGGCTTCGTAGACTCGTCCTCTGATGGGCCCTTTCATTTCCCCTGAAGCATTGCTCGACTGTCCATCTCTGGAGGCAGTTGTGTGTTGTTCTTTGCACCTGGACAAATATCTCAAAAATGCATGGGTGCTAAATATCATATCCAGAGGTTACTGCATACCCTTTTCCCTTCCACCTCCTGTCCAAAGGTGGGTCAACTCCCCGACATTCCACCCAGTCAGAGGGAATATGCAGCTCAAGAAATTCAAAAGCTGCTACAAGAGAGTCATCCAGGAGTTCCCACTTGAACAGATAGGATTTGGAATTTATTCTTGCTTCTTTTTAGTGCCAAAGAAAAGTGGACCTAAGACCAATTCTGGGTCTAAGCAATTTAAATCTGTATGTAAAGAAGTTAGTTCCGAATGGTCATTGTTCCCTCCATCCTGCCTCTTCTGCACAAGGACAATTGGATGTGCTCTATAGATCTCCAGGATGCATACTATTACATCAAAATAGATGCTCCAGGAGAATCCTGTACTTTTGGCTAAGAGCCAATCACTACCAATTCAGAACACTGCTCTTTGGACGTAGCACAGCCCGTGGGTTCTTCACCAGATAGCTGCATGGCTGTCTGGTAGCTCTCTTGAAACTCAGAGGATTCCAGGTGTTTCTCTATCTTGATATCTGGCCTTTCACTGCCCTAAACAGGCATCAACTTCAACAAGCCATGGATTACTTGCTTCAGATCTCCAACTCCCTAGGCATCACAGTAAACCTTTCCAAATCAAAGCTGACTCTCCAGTAGAGAGTCTGGAATTCATAGGAACTCAGTTGGATAATACGACCCAAGTGGTATCATTACATCTTCATCACATTGCATCACATCATTGAGAAATCCAGTGCAGGACTTATTGTGTCGTCCGTCCCACCCAGGAAAACTAATGGTACGAGCTGTTGGGTCAGTGTCAGCTGCCATTCTCCTAGATTTCCTTCCATTCCAGTGTTGCAGTATTCTTCTTCCTTTCCGGTTTGTCCAGTGGGGAATTCCTAAGTTTTTCAGTCTATTTAGGTGCGTTGGATGTCTTGATGTGGCTGCAGGAACGTGGGCCATAAAAGTGATGTCTGCACACACCAGCCTTCAGAACATTTCAGCCGCCAGTCGTACACCAGGTGCTCCTGCTACTCGTGGACATCTGATGAAAAAAATTCAGCTAAGTATCCCGTTGGTGATCCTTTCAGTCCTATTTTTTATATATAGTCTGTTCATGTCATCCGGAAAAGGCAAGTGTAAGTGTGGCCGGCAGATTCCCCACAGAGACACCCACGACCAGTGCCTCTTTTGTTTGGGTAAGGAACACGACCACGAGAACTGCCCTTTTTGTCAAGCGTTTGTACCCAAGACTTGCGTCACCATTTGCAGGCTCTAAACCTTTATCTAGGGAACCAGTGGTTTAAAACAAATTACGTTAAGGATGGAAGCTGAGCCCAGTGCTCCATCAGAACTGCCTAAGAGGACCAAGATCTTGCGGCTTAGTTCTTCTGCTGCGCCTCTAACACCTGTACCTCAGGCTGTGGCCGACATCGGCCTGGCTGAGGACTCAGCTTCTGCCAGTCAGGATAAAGCAGGTACCGATCAGGGGGCTGCACAATCCCAAGCAGACAGTATGTCCATAGAGGTTTTACTGGCATCTGTCTTAGACTCCAGGGGAGGGGGCACCAGCGCACTCAGTAGCTCCATCGGATTCCGCCGATGCCATCCCTACATCTGACTCGAGGGCTTCTAGTCAGACGCTAGCTAAGCCTCTCAAGAAAAAAAAAGACAAAACATCTCTGTCCTCCATCTGAAAGCATGCCTGATTGCAAGCCTTCAGCCAAAGTCTAATCTGAAGAAGTTTACTTCATTTGATCTTCAACCTGTGGGAATACGGATCCGTATCGGATCCAAGCCGGCAAAGATTACTAGCATCAGCTCCGAGTTCCAGACCCCTCCCCTTACCCATAATACACCTCCCTTACCTTCCATCCCCAGATCTCGTTTGCCGCTGTTTGTGAAAGCATAGTGTCTCTGGAGCTCCAGTTAGCAGGGTATTTTTCTTGGATTGTAAGTTTAATAATTTTTGTTTTATTAGCCGTTTTAGATCAGCGTAGGTACCCTTTCTCCCCTCCCATCACCTTTGTGTCATGTGTAGGCTTGTAGTAGTTAGTTTGTCTGTGTGTCCCCCCTCCCCCTTCTAGTCAGTTTAGTGTGTGGTAAGTGGGTGTGTGCTTAAGTTTTAAGTGGAAAGTTTTTCATTTCTTTCCCCAGTATGACTGAAAAGCTACTTTTAAACGTTGCAGAGTGTGGCCATACGCTGTCCCCAGCGGATGACCACACACTGTGTACTGAGTTTATGTGTGGCCCACCTTAATGTTGACTGTGCCATCTGTGTGGGGTTCAACCCCCAGGCTTTGAAAGACAGGCCAAATTGGACCTTAAGGGGCTTCTTCCTGCCACTGTTCCTCCCTCCTCTGCTTCAGTCACGGCGGCTGCTTCTCCCACTTCTCTGCCTCTGGTCTCCACTCCTTCCCAGGCTGGGACTCATACGCGTGCTTCTAAGTCTGCGGTAGCACAGCAGAGGAGGGGTAGAGAGCAGTTGAGAGAGTTGAGGACAAAAGAGAAGAGGCAGAGGTCTCTGGACCTCGCATCACCCAGTAAATCCGCTTGGATCCGTGACTCCCCTCGGCTCCAATCTCCGAGGTTCTCCCTAGAGCCAGAGGAGGCATGCCCAGTCTCCCGGGCCTTAGCTTCCCGACCAGCCAGGTCGGAGTCTGTGGCCTCATCTCGGTCCACCCGGTCTCTCTCGGACATGGATCTGGATAAGATGATGCACTTTATCTGTATGAAGATCCAGATGGGGGTGGACTTGCCAGCCCCCCCCCCCCCTTCAGGAGATGACAGCTCGCTTCCCTTTTTTCAGCCTATTACTCCTTCCCAGATCTGACCTTCGGCTTCAAAGTTCTCGGATCTGAGGTTGGCCTTGGTCGGGGCATCAGCGCCGACGGTCCTCAACACCGACAGCTGCCTAGAGCATCTCGGATCCGACCAGTTTGGATCCGAGCTGCTCTAGGAGCCGGTGCCTGGGATCCGACCAATTTGGATCCGAGCTGCTCTAGGAGACGGTGCCTGGGGGTCGGATCCGAGGGAGAGGAACGTTTACCATCGGCTCAGACATTGTCTGTCCACGTTTCTTGTCTTGGAGCTCTGGCCACTTCGGGTCTGGCTCTGTTTCTCGCATCGGACCCTTGGAGACTGGCCTCCTTATTGGCTTCACAGGAGGTCTGCTCTACTTCAGCGTTCGATGTGGTACGGGTCCTCTCTATCGGATCGAGGTCCCTGACCGCTGTCTGTGTTTCTGGAGACCACCTGCACGGGCCCGTCTACTTCTTGGGTGCCCCCCCCCCCCCGCGTGCGGATCCTTTAGTGGATTTGATCACCTCGCGGGCGTGGAAGGAACCTGATACCATGTAGCAGATCCCCAAGCACCCCAGTAAGGTTTTGAGTCTCCCTATAGACAGGCCTTCCTGGAACAAGGGCTCCTCTGTAGATGCCATGGTGGTAGCAGCAGCCATGAAGAGGGAACTATCTCAGGAACGTTACTCGGTCCACCCTTCTGACTGAGAGTCTCTGATGATGGACTGGCTAGGATAGCAGGTGTATGCTTCAGCTACCTTTTCAATAAGGGCACTGAACTACTTGGCCCATGTCACAAGACTCCAACTCGACCTGGAGAAGGAGCTGGAGGAGTCTCCACCCAGGTCCATGTTGCAGGACAAGGCTTTGTTCTCTGCGAAAATGTTCTTTTAAAAAATGTGAAACAGTATGATTCTTGTGATTATATATTTATGGTTTTAAGATAAGGTAGTATGTTCATCTATAGAAATTAAGAGTTATGGTTTTAGGTAGTTGTATTGCTTTAACTAGGAATTAATTGATTAATAAATTAGGTAATACTTAGGTGTTGGGTCTATTTAAAGTAAGGGCGGGAACTTTGAAAATGACTCTGATGTTTCCGTGGTAGGAAATGAAAGCGCTAAGTTCGTTTTTACATTTTTGTGTGAAATCAGTTTGTTTTTTGTGTTAAAATAAACTATTGGTATTTTAACTGAGCTTCATTATTGAGGAGACCTTATTTGGGCTTGGAATTCAATTGAAGTTTTTGGTGGAGTCTCTGTGAAAATGGCCACTTTGAGAGCAGTATCGAATACATCCATACTACAACTCTCCCATGCAACGGAAGGAGTGGCTGGGTCCGGAGTGTCCGTGAGGCGTAACGCCTGGCTCAGGTTGTGCCAGTTTACCGAACCCTTTAAGGCATCCTTTGCCAATTCGCCTTATGACGGCTTGACTCTGTTCGGTAAGACCGTCAAGGAGACGCTAGTCCAGAGTGAGAAGGATGGGATGACACTGTCTGCTGTCGGGATCCGCTTCTCTAACCCTCAAAGGTCCTTTTCCAGGAACCAGAGAGGGCAAAATATGTGGTTCTGGAAGTCTCAGTATTCCCGGGACACTCAGGGCTCTTCTTCCTCCAGAGGCAGAGGGGGACAGAATGGACATCGGCCCAGAGGCCGAGGGGGTCCTTGAAACTTGGGGTCTTGAATCTTTCTCTGACAGACCCGGGCAGCAACCCTGAGGGATTGCCCGACTGCTCTACTCTGAAGGCAGTCAGGGGACGATTGTCCTTGCACCCAGTGGCTTGGGAGTCCATAACGGACTGCTGGGCACTGCAAATCATATCCAGAGGATATTCAATCCCCTTCGTGGGTTCTCCAACCCCTCCCAAACACTTCCCGGATGTTCCACCCATGCAAAGGGAGGCAGCAGCACAGGAAATTTCCAAGCTGCTAGGAAAACAAGCCATCAAAACCGTCCCCCCAGATCAGTCCAGATCGGGCTTCTACTCCTGGTTCCTTTTGGTGCCAAAGAAAACTGTAGACTTAAGGCCCATTCTGGACCTTTCTACCCTGAACCTGTCAGTGGCCAAAGAAAAGTTCTGGATGATCTCACTACAGTCCATCATGCCGTACCTGCAAGAGAGCGACTGGATGTGCTTGTTAGATGGTTATGTTGTGGTTATGCTTACTATCACATAAAATGCACAGAAGCTCCAGGAGGTTCCTCCGCTTCCGGCTAGGGGCAGTCATTACCAATTTTGAGCCCTATCCTTTGGTCTCACCACAGCTGCCAGGGTGTTTACCAAAGGGATGGCAGTGGTAGCTGCTCACCTAAGGCTTAAGGGGATTCAGGTCTCTCCGTACCTGGACAATTGGCTCTTCACTGCTCCAACCAGGCGTCTACTTTTCCAAACCAGGGACTACTTTGACACTTGCCCTGAGTTTGGGTATCGCAATCAACACATCCAAATCTCTACTAGAGCCTGTACAGGTGATAGACTACATTGGTGCCAGGATAGACACACTCCAGGGCAAAGTGTTCCTGACCTCGGAGTGAGTTCAAAACCTCAAGATGCATGTCTCCCTAATTTACCATTCTCACCTCCCGACAGTGGAATCTGTATTGAAGGCCCTAGGCTCGATGGCGGCGACCATAACTCTCCTTCCATGTGCCTGACTACACATGCGGATTCTTCAGTGGACTTTGGCGGTTCAGTGGTCCCTGTTGGATTTACCACTAACCTATCCTATCCACCTAAGTCAAGTGTGTCGGTATTCCCCCATATGGTGGATGAGTTCTCTGGACATTTTGGAGGGACGACCCTTCATTCCAGCCCCGGCCCAAGCCACAGTGACCACGGGTGCCTCCCAACTCTGGTGGGGGAGCATTGTTCGGGCAGGACAGTCCAAGGCCTTTAGTCCCCCATGGAGACCAGTTTGCATATCAATGTCAGTCCTTCTAGTGCTGCAGGCCCTTCATGCCTTTCTTCCTCTAGGGACGATTGCTATTCAGTCAGACAACATGTCAGTAGTCTGGTACATCATCAAACAGGGAGGGGACCAGATCTTGCCCCCTTTTTCAGGAGGCCATGAGAGAGTGGGAATGGACTATCTCCACTGGTCAATTTCTTATTGCAATGCACATTCCGGGACGGTCCAACATTCTAGCGGACAGGCTAAGATGGACCATTCTGATGCCTTATGAGTGATCTCTGAATCCGTCAGTAGCTGAACAGATCTTCAGCGAGTAGGGTCAACCTTGCTGCAATCTCTTCACATCTCCTTCCAGTGCGAAGTGCAGCAAGTTTTTCGCTCTGAACCCCCCACCGGGGGAGTCTCCCAGAGACGCTCTAGTTCATGCTAGGCCTCCCGGTCTTCTGTATGCTTACCCTCCAGTCACTCTCATCCTGAGGTTTCTGCAGAAAGCTTGTTGAGTAGGGGAACAAGGTGATCCTCACTGCCCCATTCTGGCCTTGCCAGGTATGGCTTCCCTTCCTTTGGTCTCACCTTCTGGCTCCACCTTGGATCTTAGATCCCTTTCAGGATCTGATTTCACACCCATCGGGGGTGCCTCATCCAAATCTGGAAAGCCTGAAGCTCACAGCTTGGCTGCTTCGGTTCCCGTGATTGCTAGGAGACTCTGACTTTCCTCCTCAGTTAAGTCTATTTTGGTAGCTGCTCATAAGTCTTCAACCAGAAAGGTTTATCACAGCAAGTGGAAACGTTTTTCAATTTGGGCCTCTCAGAGGAATTTAGATCCTTTCACGGCTCCTATTTCTGCTATTCTTGATTTCATAGCTGATATTTTCCAGCACGGAGCTAGTTCTACTGTCAAAGTTCAATTGGCTGCCATTTCTCATTTTCATGTGGGTGAGAATTCTGCATCCTTGGCATCTTCTGGACTGTGTAAAGCCTTTATTAAAGACACTTTTTTGCTACACCCCCCGGTCAAAGATCCTGTCCCTCCGTGGGACCTTACTATGGTTCTTCAAGCTCTGGTCGCTCCGTCTTTCGAGCCTGCCGCTACTGTTGATCTAAAATTTCTGTCGTAGAAAATAGCTTTTCTGGTCACTATTACCTCTGCTAGGAGGGTCTCAGAATTGCAGGCCTTGTCCATAAAATTCCTGTACATGATTTTTCATAAAGATCATTTCTCTTTGCACCAATCCATCCTTTCTCCCTAAGGTGGCATCACCAGTCAATATCAATCAGGCTATAAATTTGCCTGTGTTCTTTCCCAATTTTACAAACAGAATGGAATGCAAACTACTCATGTTGGATTTTCACAGACAGCTATGATCCTATTTACACAGGACAAAAAATTTTCATAAATCTGATCAATTGTTTGTTTCATTCTGTAGAACCAGTTTCCAAGGTCATGATAGCGAGATGGATTTCTTCATTGATCCTGCAGGTCTACAAGTACAAAGGCATGGCTCCTCCAGGTCAGGTTAAAGCTCATTCCACCAGGTCCATGGCTACATCTGCAGCTTTCTAGTCTAGGGTGTCTTTAGATGACATTTGCTCGGCAGCTACTTGGTCCTCATCTCATAAATTTTATCTCCCATTATAAATTGGATTTGGCATCTAGGAGGAGAGCATCCTTTGGCTCCGCGGTGCTCATGAATATCCTTCTATGAGGGCCACCCAGGAGTTTAGTAGCTGGGGACTCTGTCCCACAGGTTGAAGTTCAAATGAAGTAAACTACTTCAGATAAAGAAGTTATGTACTCACCATAACATTCCATCTGAGTAGTTGTACTTCATTTGTCTTCAGTCATCCCTCCCTCCTTCCCCCGGACCTTTGGCGCATGTTCAGCCTATGGGCTGTAAGTATAGGTCACAAGTATGTTATCAGGTCAGGTTATAAGTGTAAGTTCAGCAAACTCTATCTGGGAATGGAAGGCAAGGGAAGTGTATTATGGGTAAGGGGAGGAGTCTGGAGCTCGGAGCTGATGCTAGTAATCTTTGCCGGCTCGGATCCGTATTCCCACAGTTTGAAGACAAATGAAGTACAACTACTCAGATGGAACATTATGCTGAGTACATAACTTCTTTTTTAATGCCTTTATGGCTCTACGTCCTACTACTACTACAGGAAGCCCTAACAGTGCTCCTACCCTCCTAAGCCCTAGACCTCATGCTTCAGTTACTGAAAGGAGGGTAGAAGAAGTGGAAGAGGAACTCTGACTCCTCAGAGGATTCCCTCTCCTACTCACAGATCTCCTCCCCCTGGCTCTATTGAGTCTGACTCCCCAGTGGAGGATTTAACTTTTGGGGAAACTATCAGCAAAATGAAAGGCCAGTTTAAGTGAGAATCCACTGACATGACTGAAGTGCAGAAGAGATTTTATGACCTCATACAGATGGACTCCCCCAGTCCTTCTGCTGTCCGTCCTGTTCTGCTGGCCTTCCTGGATGCTATTTTTTCTGCATCGATCAACCCTGACTCCCAACCTCCAGCCCCACGCAGGGCAGGCAGACTGTACAAAGTCCCTGAAACAGAGAAATTTCTACTTAAGTGCCCTCTAGCAGACCCAGCCACTATCTCCTTTTCCATTGATAGGGCTTTCAAGCTCCTCCCAACTACAACAATTTTTCCAGCTGACAAGAACAGCAAGACAGTGGAACAGCTGGGGAAGAAAATATACACATCCACCACCCTGTCTTTCAGGGCCACAAACTACCAGACTCACATGACTAAATACTCCTTAGCCCTGTTGGACAAAGCTATTAAGGAACTGGCTGACATCCCAGACTGTGCAGCCAAAGCTTCTCTATCCTCCCTGCTAGCACTCCTCTCTCAAGTGAATAGACACTCCATAAGATGCAGTTATGATGCAACTGAAGCCTCAGCTTGGTCAGCTGTATCAGCTTCTGATTTAATGAGATACTGTTGGTTACTTCTCCAGCCCCTCCCTGACAATGTCAGGGCTAAGCTTACTGATGCCTCTTTAGATCACTCTGCCTTGTTTGCTGGGAAAGTGGCTGACCTCTTCAAGTCCCTGCAATAAAAAGGAAAAAAGGAATTGCAGGACCTCAAACACCTGCTAGTCTTGCCCATCCCCAAGTTCCATAGGAACTACCCTGCCAAGACGCAATTCATCAGGGAACCTTCTCTGCCTGCGGTTGCCTCCAGGCCCAGGAGACCTCCTAGAAAACAGCTCCTTCCGGCTAGAGCTTCCCCATCCTCAAGCCAGAGGCCCCCCTTTTCAAGATAGGGCCAAGTAGTGTCCGACTACCTGCCAACCTCATTTCTCACCCCTCCCACATCCCTACCCCTGTCTGCCCGTCTCTCACTGTCTCCCTGTTTGGTCCCACATTATCTCAGACAAATGGGTTCTTTCCATCATCCAGAATGGCTACTTTATGACCTGGATCACCCTCCCCCCAGTAAGGTTAGGCACTCCACAGCCACCCACAATTCAACTACCCCTCCTACAACTAGTACTGCAAACTCTGCTGGTGGAAGGCACTATAGAACCAGTACCTATAGAAACAAAAGGAAGATGACTCTACTCCAGAATCTTTCTGGTCCCCAGAAAAAATGGGCCATGGAGGCCTATACTAGATCTCTTGCGCCTCAACCCTTTCCTAAAAGTTCCTACCTTCAGAATGCTCACTTTCCCCACCCTCTTCTCCTTCCTCCTACCCCAAGGTTTCATGGCAACCATGGACATAAAGAATGCTTATCTGCACATACCAAAAAAGCTCACCTTCAGGAAATACCTGAGGTTTTTGCTGGTCTTATCCCATTTTCAATTCTGTGGCTTGCCCTTTGGGCTTTCCACTGCACCCATGGTATTTACAAAATGTCTGACTCCAGTCATGGCTTACTGCAGGACAAAGGGTATCCACATATTCCCTTACCTAGACGACCTGCTAATTCATGCAGACAATCAAAAGACCCCCCTCCTTCACATTCAGGCCCTTCTATACCTCTTGCAGTCTCTAGGATTTCGAATAAATTTCCCAAAATCCCACCTGGAGCCCTCACAGGACATTGTTTTCCTGCATTGCAGACTATGGACAGACCTGATGAAGGCCTTCCTGCTACCAGACAAGGTGGTGTCATTGACAGACCACCTACTTTGCACCCTTCAATCATCAGAACTGACAGCAAGGCAGTTCCTGAGACTTCTGGGTTACATGGCAGCCACCATACTCATGCTGCCGTTAGTAAGACTGCACATGAGGAAACTGCAGTGGTATCTTCGGTCAGTTTGTGGTGACTGCACTCCCATTTCCTGGAATTCAGGGTCCCCCTTCTTCCCTGCTTGAAACAGGAATTTCAATGGTGGATGGCTCAGGTGGCCAGAACCCAGACCTCCCTCTCCAACCACCCACACCCACCTAGATCATGCATACAGAAGCTTCAGATGTGGGACGGGGAGCAACACTAGGACAAAGACAAGTGCAGGGTTTGTGGACAGACGCGCACAAACTAGAGCACATAAATGTCAGAGAGATGAGGGCAATCCTCCTTGCTCTACAAGCCTTCCAGCTCTGCCTAAAGCAAGGCGCTCTCAAGATATTCACTGACAACACCACAGTCCTGTGGTATGTCAACAAACCGGGAGGAACCAAATCCTACCTCCTATGTAGACTAGCTCTGCAGGTGTGGTAACTGGCCACCTCACAGGGAATCACCCTGCAAGCAGCCTACATACCCTCCCTGCACAACTCCCAGCAGAGTATCTAAGCAGGACCATCTCAAACAACCACAAATGGATGCTTCACAGAGATATTTTCCTCTATCTGGTCCACAGGTGGGGTACACCTCAAATAGACCTGTTTGCCTCCTCCATAAACAGGCAACTTCCTGGTTTCTGCACCAGGACACCCGACCCCAAGGCACTGGCAACAGATGCCTTCTCAATGTCCTGAAAGGGGAAATTTATGTATCCCTTCCCCCTCTTCCCCCCGATTCAAAAGGTGCTGCCGAAAATTCAGCAAGACTCGCCAAAAATCTTGCTGGTGACTCCTACTGGCCAAGAAGGTATTGGTTCCCCCCTTCTCCTTCATTTGTCCAAGGGCAGTCACCACAAGTTACCCCTCTCAGTGGACCTGCTCATACAGCACAAGGGATCACAGCTATACCCACAGTGGCAGACCCTACACCTCACCCTGTGGGTTGATAGGATTCTGATCCCCTTTAGACAAGGATATGATCATTCTCCTGCAGGAGGCCAGGAAACCTAACACAAGAAAATCTTCTTTCTCAAAGTGGAAAAGGTTTTCTATTTGGTGTCACACAAGTCAGTTGGACCCGCTGGAAAGCGACATCCCTCTTATCCTGTCTTACATGTGTGACCTACTGCAGGCAGGCCTGGCCTACTCAGCTTTAAAGGCATACTTGTCTGCAATTTCTGCCCGTCTCTGCTGGATCCACCCCTAGCATCCAGACTTCCTGCAAAACGCTTCCTGAAAGATTTGCTTCACCTGAGACCTCCCAGAAAACCATCCCCTCCTCCTTGGGATTTTAACTGTGTATTAGGAAAAACTCACCCTAGCTTCCTTTGAGCCAGCAAATACAGCCTCCCTAAAATTTTGCACATGGAAGACTGTTTTACTGGTGGCTCTGACCTCAGCTTGGAGGGGGCTCAGAGCTGCAAGCTCTGATGGCGACACCACCTTTTCTGATCTTCCATCTCGACAGGGTTACTCTTAGAACTAACCTGTCCTTCATGCCCAAGGTAGTGAATAACCCCTCTCTGAACCAGACCATACATCTGCCCATCTTTTTCCCCAGTCCGCAGGGAGATGGTGAGAGAGTACTTTTCTGCCTAGATGTACACAAACAGATTAGGTTTCATCTACACAAATCTAACGCAATTAGGAAATCTGACCAAGTGTTTGTCTCCTTCCACCCTAGAGCCCTGGTTAAAGCAGTGACCGAACAGACCATTTCGGCCTGGATTTCCAGGGCCATTTACTTCTGTTACTCGTACCATGGGAAAACTTGCAGGGCAATATTAAAGCGCACTCCACCAGAGCTTTGGCCTCTTCTGGAGCCGCCTTTAAGTGACTAGACACCAGCTCGATCCTTGAGGCAGCTACTTGGTCCTCTATGCACACTTTCACCAAGCATTACAAGCTGGATCACATCTCTAGGGCCAGGGCAGGATTTGCCAGTGCTATCCTTCATGGATTCCTGGAAACTTTTTCCAGACCACCACCCAAGTCTGTGAGCTTTGGTACTCACCCACATGTAGAATACTGCAACATTGGAATAAGACATAGGAAAGTTTTGTAAAATCTTACCATAACCATAGATGTCCTCCTCTTCCATGTTGCAGTATTCCTTCCCTCCTCCCTTTCCCTCTTGTCAGGTTGCACTTGCTCTCCTGGGTGACACTGGATGGACTGTGTCCTACTAGAACTGGCTCCAACTGGGGCTTTCCCTGTTCTGAGGGCTTGTGCGTGCAGACATCACTTTTATGGCCATGCTCCTGCAGCCATGTCAAGCATCCGACGCACCTAGGAGGACTGAAAACCTTTGGAATCCTGGCCGGATGAACTGGAAAGGAAGAAGGATAAACCCCACATGTAGAATACTGCAACATGGAAGAGAAAGACATCTATGGTTTTAGTAAGATTATATACAACTTTCCTTTCTTCTAGCAAGAATCTTTATGTGAATCCTTCAGTGGACACTGGCAGTTCAGTGGTCCATTATTTTACCAGTTTCCATCATTTCCCATAAAACTTCCTCCAGTTTGCAGACGTCATGTTCACTGGTGTATCCAGGTCAGACTTCTTTCTGGGCAGACCTTTCCCTCTTCCTCGCCCAATAGCCGTAGTGACCATGGAAGCTACCATCTGTGGTGGTGGCAGGGGCATTTCATGGGAATGATGGTCCAAGGCACGTGCTACCCTTAGAGACCAAGTTGCATATCAATGTCTTAGAGATGAGAGCAGTCCTCCTAATGTTGCAAGCCTTTCAGAACAGTCTTCCTGTAGGGAATATTGCAGTCCGTATGGACAACTTGTCAGTGTTCTGGTACATCAACAAACAAGGAGGAACCTATTCCTACCCGTTGTGCAGAGAGGCCATGAAAGTCTGGGAATGGGCGATCTCTTCAGATTGCTTTCTTATTGCAACACACACACTGGGGAAAACCAGCGAGCTAACTCTGCAGGTCCATTCTGATTCCTCATGAGTGGTCCCTCAGTCATACAGTAGTGAATATGATCTGCAGCAGCTGGGGCCAACCTTGCTGTGACCTATTTGCTTCTCCCCTCAACAAGTACTTCACTCTGATCCCCCTCTTTGGGGAGTCACTGGGGGATGCTCTGGTTCACTATTGGCTTCCCTGTCTGTATGCTTACCCCCCCCCCCCACACACACACACACACACACACACACACACACACTGATCCAGAACTTTCTACAGAAAGCAAGCAGGCTGAAGAGCTCTGTCATCCTCATTGCCCCCTTCTGGCCTTGGCAGGTATGGTTCCTTTTCCTCTGGTCTCACTTGAGCCATCTTCCAATGGATACTGGAGCTCAGTCAGGATTGCTTATTTCATCCATCAGAAATGCAACATCCCAGTCTCCACACCCTCAAACTGACCCCATGGTTTCTCCACTTCCAGTGATAGCAAGACAGTCCAGGCTCGCTTCCCCAGTTTGTGACATTGTCTTGGCCTCCCAGAAGGCCTCCACCAAGAAAATCTACAGAAGCAAATGGAAAAGGTTTTCTATTTGGGCTTCCAGGCAGAATATTGACTCCTTTTCAGCACTTACTTCAGCCATCTTTCTATCTGTCACTACCCTTTTTAAGGAAGGGGCTAGTTTCTTTACTATCAAACTTCAGTTGCCTGCCA
Source organism: Protopterus annectens (assembly GCF_019279795.1). NCBI lineage: Eukaryota > Metazoa > Chordata > Ceratodontiformes > Protopteridae > Protopterus > Protopterus annectens. The sequence goes on from NC_056743.1 coordinate 668,897,001, forward strand.
TTTCCAACTTCCACGCAGGAAATGAATCCTTCTCCCTGGCTTCTTCTAGGTTGTATAAAGCCTTCATGAAGGGAATTTTCTTCCTTAGACCTCCAATAAAGGATCCCTCACCTCCTTGGGATCAGATGACGGTCCTTCAGGGTTTAAATCTAAAACCTTTTCAACCAGTAGACACATGCAATATGAAGCTTGTTTCTTGGAAAATTATTGTTTTAACCGGGAAAAGCTGAAAAAAGTAGTAGTAGTAGTAGCTATCTCTTTAGCTAAAAGAATTTCTGAGCTCCAAGCCTTATCTGCTAAGCCCCCTTGCATTATTTTCCACAAAGATGGGGTGTCCCTATGGACCAATCCTTCTTTTCTGTCTAAGGTGGCTACAAAGACTTAACATTAACCAGTCCATCCAGTTACCAGTTTTCTTTCCGAACTTTGCTAATAAGGGCAAATACCTGCTTCACCTTCTTGATGTTTACAGACAATTACGTTTTTACCTTCACAAAACAAAACCGTACAGGAGGTCTGGTCAGCTGTTTATATCCTTTTCCCCTAACCACTTGGGTCAAGCAGTTTCCAAAATTACTCTGGCCAAATGGATTATTGATTGTATATCATTGATTTATGGTACAAAAAGGTTCGGAATTGCTTTGTCCTCCTAGGGCTCATTCCACTAGATCCATGGGTACATCATCTGATTTTTCCTCAAGATCATCCATTGACGACGTCTGGGCTGCAGCCACTTGATCCAAGACTCATGCCTTTATTCCACATTACAAATTAGACATTGTCTCCAGAAGCAGAGCTTCCTTTGGTTCGACAGTGCTCTGGCATATTCATTTACAGTGCCTCCTGAGAGTTACATAGCTGGGGACTCTGACCTATTCGTGAGGAAGAATGAGAAGGACGACGTCAGATTTAGAAGTTATGTACTTACCATAACTTGACATCTGTGTTGTCCATTTTCATTCTTCCTCACCTTCCCTCCCAGCCATCCCACAGCCCTGTCACTCCTTGAAGCTTCTGTCAGATGACATTGGAAACTTTGCACTCTTGGTTTGAGCCTCATGCCTTCTTTCCCGTATCTGTCTGATTTCTATAATAAGTGAGCTGTTAAGCAGCAAACTCTATCTGAAGAGTTAGAGAGAGAGTAGAGCATTATAGGTAGAGGAAGAAGCTCAAGAATTGGATACAAAGTCTTGTATAAGCAGCCAAGTCATATCCGGAGATTGGATCCTAGTCCCATTCGTAAGGAAGAATGAAAATGGACAACACAGATGCCAAGTTATGTTAAGTATAAAACTTCTAATTATTGATACTTGTAGTAAAAGAAAGAATAGTTCCTCTTTTCCTGAAGAGATTCAAGATCCTGAACCAGAACAGGAAGGTGCAGGAACAGTTACTGCCCCCCTTTCAAATTTCTGATGTAGACTGTGAGGGGTGCTGAGTTCAAGTATTCTTGTGAGAATTTCTGTTCCTCTGAGACTGTTGCTAGAATATGCCAGTGTTTTCAGTAGGAGAACACTGAGGTTTCTCAGTCCCTCAGAAAATACTATGAGTTGTTACTGAAGGATTTTCCGGAACCTACACCCATTCCTGCTGTTCTGTCTGCTTTGAGGATGTGTGCATCACTGCCTGCAATTTTCATGATAGCCAGGATGCATAAAGTTCCTCAGTCTTTAAAATTGTTGTACACTGTTCGCAAATCTGACCCAGCAGGTATAATTTTAGTTGAACCCACTGTTGCTAAGCGCACAGTTAATTCCAGTCCCACTGTTTCTGATAAGAATGAGAAAATTATTGATAGGTATGGGAGAAAGTGTATAGTTCTACAACTTTGATTTTTAGAATTTTGAATTGTCTGGTTCATATGTTAGTTTGTCCTGACAAATTGTAAACGTATGAAGAATGTTTTATCTGTAGTTTGTTTTTGTGAGGAAAAATCTGCTTAAATAACTTTCTTCTTCTGCACAAGTCACTACTCATTGCTTACAGCGTGTGTATGACTTTAGTTGTACAAGGGCTATGGCCACTGGTACGTTTTCAGGAGGTTTGCATGGCTGCATTCTCAGAACCCCACAGATGATAAAAATGAGATTTAAAATTTTCCTGTGGAAAAAGATTTAGTGTTTGCCCCCTGTACTGCAGAAGTGATCAAAAGTGTGCATTAAAGTAGAAGATGATACAGGGAATAATGCTTCAGATTGTCCAAGGGATTTTCTATCTCATCATCCTGTTTTGGGGGGAAAAGCAGAATAAACAATCTGAACAAAATACAGGTAAGCAGCCATTTAAAGTCTCTAACTTCCCAAAACCAAGGACAGGTCCAGCATATCCAAATGATTATTCAAAAGACTTTGTGAACCTTTCCCACCCTGGCCCCTTTTTTCTTCTTCCAGAAAATCTGAATCTCCATTTTCCTCTTTGGCAGTAGATAGTTTCAGGAAAATGGGTTCTGAAAGTTGTTCATTAAAGTGGCATATGATAGTGGGAAGAAATTCCTCCTTTACAAGGGATCTTTCTTCATCCTGCAGATCAGACTCTATTTCCACCGGTTCTTCATCACATGTTGTCCCAAGGAGTGATAGAACTAGATGTTGTTCGTGTTTCACTGTTGGTCATTACATTTGGGTAATCTGCTGGCAGGTTGCCCTCAGCTGGCCTGATTAACAGTCACGGGTCCTGCGTCAGTTGCTGTCTCTTCTTCCATGACGTCAGGTCAGGGGTATAAAACATGCAGCCGACGCCATTACGTCAGTCTTTCTTGCCGTGCGGTGCCCGAAGCAGAAGCAGTTCGCAAGTGCAGGTTGCCCGACTCCTGAAACTTTTGTTTTTGAGTTTCAGAACCAAAGTCCTCAACTTAAAGCTAAGTACCCCGTTGGGGAAACTTTTTCGTGCTCCTTCCCGATGTCAGTAAAAGTTAATAATTGCATTAATTGTGGAAAGCAAGTACATCATAAAGCTTTTCATTTGTACTGTATTCTTTGCCTAGGCCCTGACCACGACGTACCTTGCTGTCGGTTTTGTGCTTTATTTAATCTGCGCATTATCCGTTATCGGTACATTTTTGCCTCTAAATATTTCGGTTCTCAGTTTAATTATCCAGAAATGACATCTGTTAGCCATCCGACTACCTGGGATTCCGAAAAAACGCAAAGATAAAGACAGAGACAGGCCAAGGCCCAAAATTGCCGACAACGCTTCTCCTAAGTCAGTCGCCAGTTCGCCGGTACTCAGTGAGGCGCCTTCGCAGCCCCTGATACCGCTACTTCTGACTCAAAGGCCTCTACTGAGACCCATTCCGAGTCCGGTATGCCGTGAGATGCTTCACCTATGGAACCCGCGGGTGTCTCTACCTTGGATGGGTCCGGAGCCGCTGTGCAGGCACCGGCTTCTGAGGGTGTATTCAGACCTACAGACTTGCATATTAAACAGACGCCTCCTTCTTTACTTGGGCCTAAATCTCGAACCATGCCTAAAAAAATGACGCCCAGGCCACATACTCAGGCTTCTATGCCTAAATAACAAGTAAGAATGGCTGAAGATCTAATAACTCTAATCAGGGGTAGCCAACCCCCCCCCCCCCATTCTAAGAGGCCTAAGACTGAAGTTGATTATGAATCTTCTGACCAGGATTCTGTTTTTTCTGATTCTTCTGATGATCTGGATTTGTCCTTATCTACTTATGAAGATTCTGATGCAGATAACTCCATTCCCTCTGCTTCTCCCAAGGATTTTTCTTTTTGGGGAAACCTTACATACTCTAAGGGAGCATTTCCACTGGGAAAGCCAGTATTTTTCTGATTCAAAAAAGAGACTTAGGGATTTTCTTCTCCTACCTCAGCATAGGCCTTTAGCTATTCCTCCTGTGCTAGACATTGTTGCTTTTTTGGAATCTAGTTTGGCCCCTGATTCCTTGCCTCCTGGTCCCAGAAAACCTGACTGATACTACAAGGTCCCTGAGTCCCACAAGTTCCTTTTTAAAAATCCTATTGCAGATCCAGAGACTGTTTCACAGCGGCCCAAAGGCATTAAGGCTTCTACTGCCAAAAATCCTACCTCTTCCGATAGAGACTCAAGGGCGCTGGATAGATGGGATAAGAAGGTTTACACTTCTGCAACCTTGGCCATTAGGGCTTTAAACTGCCAGTTTCATATGTTAAAGTATCAGCAACATGTTATTGGACTGCTTAAACAGAAAATGATGTTGATTCTTGACTGTGTGGAAAATAAAGAATTACAGGATTTAATGCATTTTGCTGAACAAGTTGGAAAACATACTTTGCAGTGTGGTTTTGATTCATTAGAGGCCTCTTGCAGGGCTGCTGTTACTGGGTCTATGCTGAGAAGGCATGCTTGGCTTAAGGAGCAGTATTTGCCTGATCATGTTAAAGCTAAATTGTTGGATGCTCCCTTAAATCAAGACTGCCTGTTTGGCAACAAGGCTGAGGAAGTTCTTAAAAAGATGGAAGATAAAGCTAAATCTACGCAAACTGTCAAAGATTTCTTACAAGTTCAGCCTCCTAGATTTAGTAGGCACTGGACCTCTAAGAATTGGTCCTTTCCAGCCCCTTCCAGGTCTTCTCAAGCCAAACCCAGACACAGCAGAAACCTCAGGTTTCAGTCCCAGGGGACACACAGGACTAAGCAATGGGGGGCCTCCACTTCCAAATCTGGGAGTAATAAGACTCCTCCCTATGGTAAACTGTCTCAATGACTTCCTTTTAAAATTTCCAAGCACTTATCAACTGACTGCCCCTTTGGGGGGAACGATTGCTCTTCATGCAAAGAATTGGGAACTCATTACCCCAGGACACATGGGTTTTAAATAGTGTCCCAGGGATGCATATTTGACTTCCACACGTTGCCAACACCAAGCGGGTGGCCGGACCTACCCCAAATCAGTGAGCAGAGGCCCAAAAACAAGTACTTTCTCTCTTAAGCATGGGGGCTATTCAACTGGTACCAGAAGAGGAAAAGGGACAAGGTTTCTATTCGAGACTTTTCCTGGTACCCAGAAAAGACAATTCATGGCGTCCTATCATGAACCTGTCTACTCTAAACACCTTTTTGGAGATTCCAAAATTCAAGATGCTGACTCTCTTCACCAATTACTTCCTATGCTAGGCAAAGATGCCTGGTTGGCAACACTAGATTTAAAAGAAGCATACCTGCACATCCCAATCAGGGAATCTTGCAGAAGATACGCTTCAAAGCAGACTACACGCACTATCAGTTCTCTGCACTGCCCTTTAGCTTATCTACTGCGCCCAGGGTATTCACAAAGTGCCTAGCTCCAGTTATTGCATTTTGCAGGCAAAGAAATATTCAAATGTACCCATACCTGGACGATTGTCTAATTCAGGCAGAAAGCCAGGTCAAACTTTTGAATCATCTGGCCTTTGTACAAAGGGTTCTAACTTGTCTGGTGTACACCTTAAACGAAAAGAAATCACACCTGGTACCCTGTCAAATTATATTCCTGGGAGCAAGCTTGAATACAACTTCCCAGATGGCTTACCTCACGCCAGTAAAACTAATTCATTTGACAACCTACTTCAAACAAATGGCCACAAAAACACTGCTATATCTGCAAGACAAGTACTGCATTCCTTGGGGTTCATGGCCTCCTGCATTCTTCTAATTCCATATGCAAAATTGCATATGAGGAAACTACAGTGGTATCTAAACAGCCTATGGTGTCAACATTCGCAGGATCTAGCAGCGGTGATTCCTATCTTACCTTGCCTACGCCGAGAGTTTCTTTGGTGGGCAGAGGCCTGTCACCAAAACAAGGGACTACCTTTCACACCACCCCCTGACACCCAAACCCTAACAACAGACTCATCAAATTATGCATGGGGGCTCACCTGGCAGGGAAGTGCATTCAGGGCAAATGGAACCCAAGTTAAATGCACCTGCATATCAATCAAAAAGAAATGTTAGCTGTACAGAATACTCTGACAGCCTTCAAGGACCACATTCTTCCAGGACATCTAATGGTAAAGATGGACAACACCACTGTTATGTGGTACATAAACAAGCAGGGGGGTACACATTCTTACACCCTCTGCAGACTAGCCATGGCATTGTGGAACACAGCCTTGAGCTACCAAGTGCTCCTACAAGCTCAATTCCTGCCAAGAAAATTAAATACACTGGCAGACGGATTAAGCAGAAACCTCATGGACCTACACGAGTGGAAACTGGAACCAAAGATTTTCAACATGTTGACAAGCAAATGGGGGAGCCCAGATATAGACATGTTTGCCTCTCCGCAGAACTACCAGTTGGACAAATTTGTGCACAAGGACTCACCACAAACAAGCCTGGAAAGTGAATGCTCTGTCCTTCAGCTGGAAAAACCAGTCTATGCCTTCCCCCGTCTGCTCTCCATAGTACTTCTAAAAATCAAACAGGACAAATCAAGGATGATTTTGATTGCTCCAGACTGGCCGCGCCAACACTGGTACCCCCTCCTGCGCAGTGTCACGTTTATCCCCATGGCACCTGCCTCAGACTTCTTCCCTATTGTCTCAGCAGGAGAACCAGATTCTGCACCCTCAGCTTCTAACACTGAACCTTGCAGCCTGGCTAATTACATAATTTCTCCTTTACCATCCCTCAGTAAACCTGTGATGGATATCATTGTAGAGGCAAGGAGGCATAGTACTAGAAAATCTTATGCTGCAAAATGGAAAAGATTCTGTGCCTGGAACCACTCTCAAGGGATGAGCACAGCAGCGCTCAATTTACCTCAGATTTTACAATACTTAACTGAGATGCTTCACAAGGGCCTGTCTTTTTCCTCCATTAAAATCCACGCCTCAGCCATTTCAGCTCATTATAACACAGGACCTCCCCTCTTCTCTCATCCACTGCTCAGGCAGTTTCTCAGAGGGGCCAGAAATTTGAGACCACCCAGGAGAGCTCCAACCCCAGCTTGGGAACTTAACTTTGTTTTGGAGAAACTCACTCTACCTCCTTTCGAGCCAGCTGCTACTGCAGACTTAAAATTTCTTTCTTGGAAAACAGCTTTCCTTTTAGAAATCACTTCAGCTAGAAGGGTATCTGAATTACAGGCCCTTATGGCAGTGGAGCCTTTCATCATCTTTCATGCGGACAGGGTGTCCCTCAGAACCAATCCATCCTTCATGCCCAAGGTGGTATCCATTGTGGCTCTTAATCAGTCCATTCATTTGCCAACCTTCTTTCCCAGTCCACAGAACAAAGGGGACTGGATACTGCATTCCTTAGATGTGCACAGACAACTTAAGTTTCTACTTGGACAGACTAAACCTCAAAGGAAATCTGAACTGCTGGTGGCATTTGCTGCAGGGGCAGAAAGGAAGGCTATTTCAAAGCAAACCATTTCTAAATGGATAGGCCATTGCATTCATTTCTGCTATAAGCACCATGAAAAACCTATCCCCCAGGGGATCAGGCCTCACTTCACCAGGGCTGCGTCTACCTCTACAGCCTTTCTCAGAGCCATCCCTACCAGGGACATCCTAGAAGCTGCTACCTGGAGTTCTGTACATACTTTCGCCAAGCATTATCATTTGCCAATTTTCTCTAAATCCAGAGCTGGCTTTGCCACTGCAGTCTTGCAGGGCCTTATAGCTGTTCCTAATGCTATCTGAATTCCTCCTCCCAACCATAGCTTTGGGAATCTACCCAAATGTAATGACTGCAACAGTGAAACACACAGAACATAGTACAGTTGTGTACATTTACCATAAATGTAGATGTTCGAGTGTATTCACTGTTGCAGTCCTGGTTACCCTCCCTCCAGCTCCCTAACTTCTTTTGGCTATACCTCTACTTTCCTTTACTGTGCTTAAAAGCCTTTTTGGTGTATTTGCTTTTTTGTTGGAGGTATATCATTGTACTTTTATATTTAATTGCTTCCCATTACGGGGGCCACCTGACATCTGGGGCAAGAAAAACTGATGTAATGGTCCTGGCTGCATGTTTTATACCCCTGACGACCTGACATCATGAAAGAAGGGACAGCAACGGACGCAGGACCCAAGACTTTGTTAATCAGGCTGACTGAGGGCTACCTGCAAGCAGATAATCCAAATGTAATGACTGCAACAGTGAATACACTCCAACATCTACATTTATGTTAAGTGTACACAACTGTACTTTATCCTAACATGCCTCTACTCTGGGCTTCAAGTTCTGAGGTCTGTGCGTGCTGCAGTCACATTTAAGGACCCTATTTTATGCCCCTACATGTGATGTCGCATCTACAGCAGCCAGGCAAAAGCTTTTGTATAGGAGTCGACGTCAGATCGCCTGAGGTGGAAAATCCCACACCAAAGTGAATACTGCAACATGGAAGAGGACATCTGTGGTTATGGTAAGATTTTACACAACTATTCTTTTGTGGCTTCTTTAAGTGCTTTTAATGCCTTTTTGAAAGGAACTTTTCCTTTACAATCACCTATCTGAGATCTAGTACCTTCTTGGGATATTACCATCTTGCTACTTGCATTAACTTAACTCCCGCTTTGAATGAGCAGCATCAGTTGATTTGAAGTTTCTCTCTTGGAAAATAATTTTTGTAGTAGCTGGTCAGCCAGGCAGATTTCAGAGCTTCGACCACTACCTACAAACGTCCCTATCTGGTATTACATAAAGATAGAGATGTTCTTTGTGTTTCACTGTTGCAGTCATCACTTATGGGTTATCCCTGTTGGGTAGCCCTCGGCCCGCCCGAATACCAGAGTAAATGTTTCCTTCCTGTGTCGGCTGTTCTGTGAGTGTGGCTTATGTCAGGTTGTCAGGGCTATAAAGGGAGATAGCCAATGCCATTGCATCAGTCTTACTTGCCATGCAGTCCAAAGCAGAAGCAGTTTTGGGAGTGCATTGTTCGACCATTGCCAGAGTGAGGACAACCGTCTAAAGCTAAGTACCCCATTAGGGAATCTTTTCTTGACTTAAACTGATGTCAGAGACGGTTAATAACCGTCTCAGTTGTGGGAAAGCAGATCCCACAATGAGACTTTCATTCTGTCTGTGTATCTTGTTTAGGGCTAGACCACGACGTTCCAGGGTGTCTGTTCTGTGTGCCCTCTTTAATGCTCTAACTATAAGAAGAGCAGCTGATATTGTAGCGAGGCATTTTAGTCCGTCTTTCCCTCAACGCGAAATGGCATTGGTCTCTCAGGCAGTTACTGACTTATCTAGGAAGAAAAAGGACAAGGATCAGGATAGGCCTCTAAAAGTTAGGCCCTCTGACGACTCTGGACAACAGTCAACTTTTACTCAAAGCAAGGCTACAGCTGAAATCAGTAAGGTGCCTTCCCAGTGTTGACTACAGCCGATGAACCATTACAGGCCCCTAATGAAACCCATTCCAGAATCCGGTATGCTGCCGGATCAGCCTCCTTCTGGGATATCGTTGTTTTCCTCATGTGGTTAGGTCCAGAGCCACTTTGCAGACACCAGCTTCCACTGAGACCCCACCGACATCCAAAGTCAGGATTAGACCGACGACAACGCCGCCAGTCAAATTTACTCTGTATAAGGCAACTTGACCCATCTAGGCCCAAGCCTAAACCTACCCCCAAAAAGGTCCCTTCTCAGGGCCCCAGACACCAACCTACTACTAGCCAGCCTGCTCCTTAGTCGCAACAACTGCTCAGAATGGTAGAAGACCTGATGACTCTGCTCAGGGGTAGCCAACCTCACCCTCCCACACCACCCAAAAGAAAAAGACACCTTCCCAGAGGTCTTCAATGACCAAGAATCAATAGATTCTGTTCTAGAGGAGTCTGATATGGAACACCAGCCTTTAGCAACATTTGAGGACTCTGATGCTCCCATTCCGTCTGCCTCTCCCCCCTGTGGACCTTTGCTTTGGGGAAACCCTAAATACCCTCAAAGAACATTTTTAGTGGGAGGCCCAGGACTACCCCCAGTCTAAAAAGGGACTAAGGGAATTTCTTGATTTGCCTCAACATAAGCAACTGGCCATTCCTCTTAGCCTGGATGTAGTAGAGGATGTTTTTCTAGAATCTGCATTCTCTCCAGATTCTCTCCCTCCAGCACCCAGGAAAACCTGACCAATACTAAAGGGTGCAAGACTCACACAAATACCTATTTAAAAACCCTACTGCTGACCCTGAAGTAATTACTCAAGGCCCTAAGGGAGCTAGGGCAAGCTCTTCAAAAAAAAAAAAAAAAAAAACCATCTCAGCTGACAAAGCAGAGCTTTAGACAGGATGGGTAAAAAGTTTACACCTAAGGTTCAGAGCAGGGTCCCAGCACTTTCAGTTCTCCGCACTGCCTATCCAATGCTGCCAGAGTCTTTACAATGTGCTTGGCTCCAGTCATTGTGTACTGCACACAGAGAACCATACACATTTACTCCTACGTCGATGACTGCCTCATTCAGGCAGAAACCAATGAAAAGCTTCTACAGGATCTCTCCTTTGTGCAGACCCTACTGACCTCACTGGGATTCACCATCAACCTGGAGAAATCCCAGCTGCGACCCACATGAAAGATTGCCTTCCTGGGCACCCTACTAGACACATACACACAAATGCCCCCCCCCCCCTTTAGAAGCAGACTTTTCTTCAGTCCTACTTCCACCAGCTGGCACACAAGACCCACATCTTAGCCAGGAAAATAATGCAAGCCCTGGGATACATGGCCTCCTGCATCCTGCTGGTACCCCTTGCCAGATTGCATATGAGGAAACTGCAGTGGTACCTAAGGAGCCTCTGGTGCCACCACTCCCAGTCTCTGGAGCAACAACTCCCACTAATTCCTTGCTTATGGAAGGAGCTCCTCTGGTGGTCCCAGGCTTACTCTCTGAACAAGGGCCTTCCTTTTTTCTTTTGGCCACACAAGCAAACCTTGACCACAGATGCCTCAGACATTGCCTGGGGAAGCCCACACAGGAACTCTGCAAACCCAGGCCTTTTGAGAACAGGAGATTCTAGGTCTGCAGATCAGTTTGAAAGAGATGCTAGCAGTGCAAGAGCTGTCCTAACCTTTCAAGACCATCTGTCACCCGGGGTACTCTTAATCAGGACAGACAACACTACTGTCATGTGGTACATCAAGAAACAGGGGGGCACTCATTCTTACCCTCTGTATCGCCTTGCCATGGAAATCTGGCAGTCCGCTTCGAATCTCGGACTGCATCTCATAGCTCAATACCTCCCAGGGAAGCAAAACACCCTGGCAGATCACTTAAGCAGACAGATCATGGATCCCCACGTGTGGCAGTTGCACAGGGAGACCTTCTTGCATATCAGTTGCATCTGGGAGGAACCAGACATAGACCTTTTCGCAAGCTACCAGAACCATCAGCTGACCAAATTCTGCTCAAGACAGTTCCACCCAAAAGCCTGGAGGGGTGGACACCCTCTCCTTCCACTGGGGCAGCCTGTTTGTGTATGCCTTTCCCCCACTTCCTCTGATACCCAAGGTACTACTCAAGATCAGAGAGGAAGGACCAAGGGCTATCCTGATTGCCCCAGATTGGCCAAGGCATCAAAGGTACCATATGCTCCTGAGCATGAGCTTGCACCCTCCCTTTCCCCTGCCCTCTACAGCAGACAGTCTTACACAACAAGGAGGGAAGCTCCTGCATCTAAGCCTTGCCACATTCAAGTTAACAGCATGGCTGATTCCTCAAAGACCGGTAACACTGCAGCCCTCAACAGTCAGGTGTTAGACATTATTGAGGCTGCTCATAGACCCAGCACCAGGAAATCTTATTCCTCTAAGTGGAAGAGATTCACCTGCTGGTGTTCCAGCAGGGGCGCCTCCAGCACTAAAGCCTCTTTACCACTGGTTCTGGACTACCTGACAGAGCTCCTCCATAAGGGTTCGTCTTACTCCACTATCAAGACACATGCTTCGGCTATCTCAGTCTACGTCCAGGCAGATCAGCCTTTATTCTCTCAACACCTCTTGAAGCAGTTCCTCAGAGGCATGGGTCACATCAGACCATTTGGAAGGCCACCTGCACCGGCTTGAGATGAAAACTTTGTTCTGGAAAAGCTGACTCTAGCCCCTTTTGAGCCAGCTTCCTCAGCAGATCTCAAATGCCTCTCTTGGAAAACTACCCTTTTGCTAGCCATCACTTCTTATGGCCACTGAGCCCTTCATCATCTTCCATGCAGACAGGGTCTCTCTAAGAACCAACCCCTCCTTTATGCCTAAGGTTGTCTTTGATGTAACCCTCACCCAGGCCATACACCTACCTATTTTCTTTCCTAAACCAACAAGTAGAGGGGGGAGAATTTTGCATACCTTAGATGTGCACAGACAGTTGAGATTTTACCTTGACAGGACCAAATCAATCAGGAAAACTGACCAACTCCTGTTTCATTCGCCCCTGGGGCAGAGGGGAAACCCATTTCTAAGCAGACCATTTCCAAATGGATCTCTCATTGCATACATTTCTGCTATACCTTCCATGGAAAGACTCCTCCCAAAACCGTCAAATTCCATTCCACAAGACCAAGCCTCTACCTCCACAGCCTTTCTGAGGGGGGTTCCTATCAAGGATATTCTGGAAGCTGCTACTTGGACATTTATCCACACTTTCACCAAGCACTTCCAGCTGGCTATATTCTCCAAAACCAGGGCAGAATTTGCATCTGCAGTCCTGCAGGGCATGCTAGCATCCCCATAATTTATACAGCTTCCTCCACCCAATCCTCAGCTTTGGGATTCTTCCCACAAGTGATGACTACAACAGTGAAACACGAAGGATATAGTACAGTTGTATACACTTACCATAAATGTAGATATTGACTGTTGCAGTCCTGTTTTCCTCCCACCTACCCCCTTTCTTGCCTAATGTATATATCTTATCTAGGGCTCCAACCCTTTGGGGGGCAAGAAAAAACTGATGTCAGCTGTCTCCCTTTATAGCCCTGACGACCTGACGTCAGCCACACTCACAGAACAGCTGATGCAGCAGGGGAAACCCTTACTCTGGTATTTGGGCTGGCCAAGGGCTACCCAGCAGGGATAACCCACAAGTGATGACTGCAACAGTGAATATACTTGAACATATACAAATTTATGTTAAGTGTACACAGCTGTACTTTCCCTTGAACTAATGCATAATTCTTTCCTTAGGTGGCAACCAAGACTATTTTAAATTAGGCAGTAAATCTGCCAGTCTTTTTCCCCAAATTCTCAAACAAAGGTGAATAGATTTTACATTTGGGGAATGCTCATTGATTCTCTGTCTTCATAGGACAAAGCAGTTCAAAAAGTCTGATCCAGCTGAGTGTTGCTTTCTCGAGACTCAAATTAGGAAAACCAAAGGTTACTCTTTCCAGTTGGTTATCAAACTGCTTTTCTTTTTTTCTGTGATAAAAATGTGTTGCCCCTATAGTCTAAACTAAAAGCTCACTCCACAAAGGCAATGGCCATGTCAACAGTCTTTACTAGCAGGCTGTCTATAGATGACAGTTGTGCTGCTGCAACTTGGTCAACACTTTATACCTTTGTGTCTCATTGCATACTGGATGCACAGTCCAGATCGCATTCTTCACTGATTCCACCATTCTCAGGAATATTTTTTACTGATGGCACCCAGGTAAAACAGCTTGGGAATCAGTCCCATGTGTTGAATCGGATGAAAATAGCACCTAACAGAAAAGTTTTGTACTTGTCATGACAGTAGATGCATGTTGTCTGGTTTTCATGTGGTTCTGCCTCCTTCCAAATTGACACACATGGGCTTTTGGTGACCATGTAGTTTATAGTACACTCTGTCTGTGAACAGTCCTAACAGACTACCTTCCAGTCCTACTTTTTACCCTTATACTAGGTTTAGTCTTGAATGTAAATCGCTATAGATTGTTAGTGAGGCAAAATCTATCTTTGGTACTAAGGTGGAGTGGAGGGAATTGTGGTTGGGAGGAGTCAGAGCCCTGGATCCGAGAAGCTTCAGAATCTGTGCCAAGGTCTAATCCAATCAGATCAAGCAATCCATTTGTTGAACAGGACGAAAATCAGACAACATGGATCTATCAGTATCCTTCCATGTTATTAGCGTTATTTGCTTAAGGGATCTCCTGCCAAGGATAGCCCAACGTCCAGCTAGTACATCAAACCTTTAGTTCCTGCAGGCATCCGAGATAATATGTATGCTCCCCATGCAAAGTATAGAACATAAAGGTGAAGTACAGACACACACACTCTGAACAGTTTTGCCACCATTCCAAATGCCTTTGTTGAATGTTGGGTTAAACGCCCTTCTGTGCTTGTTACCAAGCCATATTTTCAGATAAGTGCCCTGTTGTGGTTCTTCTCTTGTCTTCTATTCTGTTTTTTTATGGTTATTGTGTTCATGCCATCCAGAAAACTTCCCACAGAAAAAGAAACAAAAAAAAGCATATTTCCTCTGTTAAGGGATTTCACTCGGGCTTTATTTAATTCTTTGATGGCCTTGATCCCTCCTCAAGGGGTCTCTCTGTGCCTGCTGTTCCTTGGGTCTCCCACGCCACTCAAGAGGCCTAGGGAATTGGATTCCCCAGATGAGGACCTGGGCTTACTGTTCCAAATCCCTTCCCCCTTGGACAAATGTTCAGAAGAGGGAAGACTCCATAAGTCCATATTCCCCATTGGAGGACCTCAGGGTTTCCATTGCCTGTTTGATGGATTATTTTAAGTGGGATTGTTCTCAAGTTTCTGAAATTCAGAAAAGGTATGAGCTGCAACAGATGGAGTCGTCTCTAAGCCATCTGCTATTCCTCCTGTTCTGGCTGCCCTTCTGGATACTTTCTCAGCAACGTTGGTAGCCCCTGACTCTCAGCCCTTGCACCCAAGAAGCCAGATGGACTCTCTAAAGTGCCTAAGGAATGCAAATTTCTTTGCAACTACCCTTCTTTAGTGTTTGTTTCCTGTGATGTTGCCATCTACCAAACTGTTGCCTTCTTATAAGGATAGTAGGTCTATGAAAATCCTGGGCAAAAAAAGTTTATACTGCTGCCACTTTATCCTTTAGGGCCATCAGCTGTCAGACTCATATGACCAGATATGTTTTGGGCCTCCTTTCTGAGGTGGTTTCTGACCTTACTGACTGAGTGGAAAGCTTCCGCCCTTTCCCTGCTGGGCTGTACTACTCAAGTTGCCTGGCATTCACTTAAATGCAGCTGATGCCTATTCCAGGGCTGCTCCTTTGGTTCATTTTATGAGGCATTTTTCTTGGCTTTGTCTTCAGGCTTTCCCTGATGAGATTAAGGCCAAACTTTTGGATGTTCCCATTGGAAAAAAAACTTTTTGGATATGCTGCAGCTGAACTTTTCAAGTCCTGAAACATACTTTTGTTTCTCCTATTCCCAAATTTCAGAGAAGTTATCCCTCTGAGTCTGCTTTGGTATGTAGACAGTCTTGCACTCCTAATGTCAAGAAAGGTTTTAGGCATGTGCCTTCTGGTAAGTTTACTCAGACTCCTGCCACCCAGAAACCTGCTTTCCAGGACAAGCCAGATTCTGTTTGACAGTTTGCTTCCTCCTGCCCTCGGCCAGGTTCCCTTGTCCCTCCGTCTGTCCTTGTCTCTTCTAGATTGGCTACAGATCACTTCAGACTCTTGGGTTCTGTCCATTAACCATCATGAATATTTCATAGTTTGGAGGTCCCATCTTCCCTTATGAGGCATTCCTCAGCCTCCTCAAGAACAGCTTCCTCATTTCCCAGATGTTCCTCACTTTTTTTATTTTGCTCAGGGCACCATTCAAGCTGTGCCTCCTGCTCAGGAAGGGAAGAGATTTTTCTCTAAAATGTTTGATCCCATGAAAGGAGAGCACTCTGAGACCAATTGTGGATCTTTCCTGGCTGAACTCCTTTCTCAAGTTTCCTTCCTTTCTGATGTTATCTCTGCAGATATTTCCTCCTTTTTTACCCCAGACTGTTCTGGTATCTGAATCTCAAGGATGCATACCTTCACATCCTCTTCCATCCTCTCTTCAGGAAATGTGAGGCCTCATCACTGTTGAATATTGAGGGTAAGGACTTTATTTAGAGCTAGCGGAGTTAGCCCTTGCAATCAGCTGAGCCAAATAGACTTGGGTAAAGTCCAGTACCATAGCCATGTTAGTTGTAGGTCCCCATATGTGACCCAGTATAATCATACCATATACTTGAAATGTGTTGGAGTCGCTCACAGTTCAGCCCAACACCATATTCATTGGTGATTTTGACTATCCCACTATAAACTGAGATGCATACATACACAATCATAGGTTCATAGGTAGGTACTAGGCTATCGGCCCTAGGGCCCATACAAGCCTAGCCAAAAAATGTACCCTGGCTTTCTCCACCCAAGAAAATTATTTTCCTGTGCCCCTGTCGAGCAGAGCCACAGAAGTGATCCCCGGGGTGAATTTCCCATTTCCCATCCAATCATCAAGATTTTTCTTGAGTGCTAATGAGGAGCTCTGTTTGACATAGATAGGTAGTCTGTTCCAGAGTATGGGAAGTCTCTGGGACAGGAATCTATCCCTCCAGCATGTTCTGTTTATTGTGGTGACAAGGTTAAGGTCCCTAGAGCGTGTAGCTCGGAGGGATTGGGATTTCTTTAAGTGGAGCATGTCCAACAGCTCTGGGTTTGACATAGCTTTGTATGTTGGGCAGAGATCACCCCTGAGTAGGCGATATGCGATGGAGTAAAGCTGTAGCTTTTTGAGACTGTCTGCATAGGGCATCTGTTTGAGGCCAGTAATCATCTTTGTGAGGTATTTCTGTGGTCTTTCCAGTTGTTGTAGATGTCTTGTGAGGTACATACCAAAAGGGGCGTTGTACTCTATAATGGGTCTAATGAGTGATGAGTAGAGGGGAACAATGACATCTTTTTTTCTGGATGAGAATCCTTTTGTGATGAGATGAGCCACGTAGAAGGATTTCCTGACCACTGTGGCAATGTGATTATCAAAGGAGAGACTACTGTCCACCTGTGTCCCAAGGTCTCATCACATTTTCGGCATTAAGTAGACTACCAGCTATGTGGTAGTTTATGGGTACAGAGTTTTTACCAAAGGGGATGACGATACACTTTTTAGCATTGAGCTTCAGGCCATGGCTTTGACACCAGTAACATGCAGTCTCAAAGATTTCTGTTTTTTGTCAATGCAGACACCATGGAAGAGCTAGTGTGCACACCTACTAAGGTGCAAATATCCTGGATCTGGTTCAGACAAATGTGGAGGAATGTTGCACCCCTCTTGTGTAATGTCCTTATTGGTCATATCAAATCACAAAGCAGTAGTCCTTGAAATAAATGTAAAGGCTGAACAGCGAGCAAACCCCAGAACCTTTAAAAATGTATGTTAAGTTGTCAATCTCGCCTTCATTCTTGCTGGATGGGTTCGGAGCCGATCCTCGGCTCCGACTCGGCACTTGCTTTAGCTTGAGAACTCCTTTTACCAGCTCGAGGCAACCCTATATCCCATGATGCAAGGCGGAACTACCTCAGATCTCGTTTGCCGCTTAGCGAAAGAGGTCTCCTTTGCCAGCTGAGGTAAGTTGTTTTTTTGTCAAAAACAAGCTTAGTTAGGGATTTATTTCCCTTTTTTCCCCTTTCATAGTGTGTAGTGTGTCTACAACCCACCCTATCCCCTTATAGTAAAAAAAAAAAAAAAAAAAAAAAAGTTTTAAATTCTGTTATATTTCTAAAACAGTTAAGTTAGGCCTAGACCCCATTGGTTAATCCCTTCCTGTGTGTCTGTGTATTGGGGATTAATTGTGTGTTTGTTGGGGTGTGTGTGACTTTCTTCCTTAGAACTATGTCAAAGGAAGGCAAGGTCTCAGGCTTCAAGAAGTGTGACTCGTGCTGTCAGAAAATGTCTCTGACAGACGGTCACACTTCTTGTGTTTACTGCCTGGGGCCTTTGCACCTGCAGGACTCCTGTGCTTTGTGTCACTCTTTTAGCCAGAGAGTCCTGCAGGAACGGAGGAATAAGTTGATCCTCCGTGGCTTACTTAAGCCAGAAGGTTCTCCCTCTAAAACAGGGTCTGGTAAACCTTCTAAGCCACCGAAGGTTCAGGCTACAGTATCCAAGCCTCCTCTGGTGGCTCCGTCGGAGCCGAGATCGGCTCTGGCTGGAACCGATCTATCTGCTTCCAAAGTAGTGGGTTCGGCACCGATTGGTTCCGACACCCGGTCTACTGTGGCCTTGTCGGCTCCGGCTGGAGCTGACACCTTATCCAGCATCGGAGCCGAGAAACCTTCGGCTCCATCTGGAATTCAGGGGACTTCGGCTCCGATGACTTCGTCCCGAAAGAGATCTCGGTCCCCTTCGTTGCAGAGTATCCACTCGGCTCCGGGGTCTCCTCTTTTGTCGGAGCGGAGCCATCGGAGCCGATCTTCGAGATCTTCCAGGCTGTCTGACCACGACTTAGAGAGGGTGGTAAGCAGGCTGTTGAAGTCGCAGGCACTGGCCCAAATGCTCCATAGCCCGTCTCAGCAGACTTTGGCTATTGTTTCACCCCTTGAACTTCCTCCTCCGACTCCACACCAGAGTTCGGAGCTGGAGCTTCTCGGGACAGCGACTGTTTCGGCACCGGAGCCGATACATCCTTCGGTTCCGTCGTCCTCGGCTCCGATCTCCTCCTTGAGGCCTTCGTTGGAGGGATCCGGTCGTCGGGTTTCCCTTGTCGGCTCCGAGGGGGCTAGTGGCATCGGACCCTTGTCCGACCCCACTCTCCCTCTTGGGGCTTCGGCTTTGGTAAGCTCGGCACCGACATCGGCCTCGGAGCCTTCCCTCTCAGTGGAGCCGGGAATTCCTGTATCCTCGGATCGGGGATATTCCGGTCTCCGGGAGGAGCCTTTGAGGTGATGAGGAGTGTCCTGGCTACTGAGCCAGGTCAACGGTCCATCCCTCTAGCTCCTCCCTCTTCGGTGCCTGTAGACACCTCTTGCCAGCCTCTTGCTCTCAGGCCCAGGGATCCATCGCCCCAGGTTTCCCCATTGGGAATTTCCTCCTCTTCGAAGTTTCTCCTGATCCGCAGGTGAACCCCTCGGAAGAGGACGTGTAAGAGGAAACACACAGACTCC
Source organism: Protopterus annectens (assembly GCF_019279795.1). Taxonomy (NCBI): domain Eukaryota; kingdom Metazoa; phylum Chordata; order Ceratodontiformes; family Protopteridae; genus Protopterus; species Protopterus annectens. The sequence goes on from NC_056743.1 coordinate 668,916,037, forward strand.
CCCGAGTCTACTACATCTGATACCGACTTAGATGAGTCGGAGAGTTCCCCACGATCCCCCTCTGAGGATGTCTCCTTTTCAGACATCCTTGAGCTACTCAAACAGAGGGGGAATTGGCCATCCATTGATCCCTCCGAGGATGAGTCGGTATACCTGGAGGCTTTTGGATCCCAACCCTCCACCTCCTGGGTGTCTCCGCCTTTCGACCCACTTATGCAGGTAGTGGCTCGGAAGGCGTGGGCGGCTCCAGATTCTGTGGAACCTGTCCCCAGGAGACCATCCAAGTTTATTATGGCCCCTACGGACAAACAGTTTCTTTCCAAGGGCGTCTCTGTGGATGCTATGGTGGCGGCGGCCACTAAGAAGGAACTGGCGGATCCTTCAGTACCTGTCCATCCTCCTAACAAGGATTCTAGGACCATGGACAGGTATGGAAAGCGGATGTTTTCTTCAGCGACCTTTGCTATGCGTTCGCTGAACTACCTTTGTCACTTCACCAGGCTTCAAAGAGATATTCTCAAGGAACTGGGTGAAGTGGTCCAGGATCCTTCTGCTGCTGGGGCTCAAGAAAAGATTGCCTCACAGCTAGCAATCCTGAATTCCTTATCCAACTCCTCCATGTGGCTCATATCCTATGCGGCCGATGGAGCGAGCAGGGCCGCAGGCACAGGAGTTGCTCTTAGACGCCAAGCCTGGATGCGGCTTTGTAATTTTATGAACCCCTTTAAGGCGTCCTTCACCAATACCCCCTTTGATGGTTCGGCTTTGTTCGGACCTCAGGTGAAGGATACCTTGACCAGGTGTGAGCAGGACGGTAAAACTCTTTCTGCCGTTGGAGTCCATTTTTCCACCCCTTCTAGACCATATCCCAAGGGTCAGAAGGGAGGGAAGATGTGGTTCCATAAAGCCCAAGGAGCTACACGGACACACGTGGTCAGTTTACCCCAGAGGCAGAGGGGTAACAATAATAGACGCCCTAGAGGCAGGGGTCCTCAGAACCAGGGCAACAGGGAGTCTCTTCCTGAGAAGCCCTTTCAGCATCCCTGAGGTGTTGCCCGACTGTCCACCCTTGGAGGCAGTCAGGGGAAGGATTTCGCTGTACCCAGTAGCCTGGCATTCCCTCTCACAAGATATGTGGGTACAGTCGATCATATCCGAGGGTTACAAAATCCCCTTCGAAAGGTATCCCATACCTCAACAATCCCTTCCAGACATCTCACCCGGTCAAAGGGATTTGGCAGAACAGGAGGTTTCAAAGCTCCTAGGAAAAAGAGCCGTCCAGACTGTGCCGGCAGACCAGGTAGGATCCGGCATTTACTCGAGATTCTTTTTGGTCCCCAAAAGGACGGGAGATTGGAGACCAATATTAGACCTGAGCAGTCTAAACAGATTTGTCAAGAAGGCAAGATTCCGGATGGTCACTCTTCAGTCCATTCTGCCCTTTCTGGGCAAGGACAACTGGATGTGCTCTATAGACCTTCAGGACGCGTACTATCACATAAAGATTCACAGGCGCTCCAGAAGGTTTCTCCGCTTTCGGCTAGGGACCAGTCATTACCAATTCAGAGCCCTGCCCTTTGGCCTCACTTCAGCCCCCAGAGTGTTTACCAAATGCATGGCAGTGGTCACAGCTCATCTGAGACGTCAAGGATTCCAGGTGTTTCCTTATTTGGACGACTGGCTCCTCTCCGCCACCACCAGTTGTCAGCTTCTTCAGACCAGAGACTACACTCTGCAGCTTTGCAGGAGTTTGGGAATTTCAGTAAATTTCGAAAAATCTTCTCTGCAGCCTTGCCAATCTATCACCTTTATAGGCGCAGAATTAAACACCGTCAAAATGTTAGCCAGACTAACAGATCCAAGAATTCTGGACATCCAAAAATTTGTTCGGATTCTATTGCAGAGCAGCAAGGTCAAAGCCAGATTTATACTGAAGGTTCTAGGTCTTATGGCTGCGGCCATTGTTCTTCCACCACTGGCTCGCTTCCACATGCGTCTTCTGCAGTGGATGCTATTCACTCAGTGGTCGTACCACAGTCTCCCGATGAGGCACGAGATCTTAGTCACACAGTCGTGCAGAACTCATCTGAATTGGTGGATATCTTCCCCTCTTCTTCATCAGGGCCGACCCTTTATTCCCCCTCCTCCAGTTGCCACAGTCACTACGGATGCCTCTCTGATCGGGTGGGGGGGCATTATCAGGGCAGGATGGTCCACGGGACATGGCAACCCATAGAATACCATCTGCACATAAATGTCCTGGAGATGAGAGCGGTGCTTTTAACGTTGCAGGCCCTCAACGACTTTCTTCCCACGGGGACTATTGCAGTACAAACGGACAACATGTCCGTGGTCTGGTACATCAACAAGCAGGGCGGGACCAGGTCCTATCCGTTGTGTCGAGAAGCTCTCAGACTTTGGCAATGGGCAATCTCCTCTCATCGGTTTCTGATAGCAACGCACATCCCGGCAGGTCCAACCTCTTGGCGGACAGGCTGAGCAGATCCATTCTGATGCCTCACGAGTGGTCTCTCAATCAATCTGTAGTGGATCAGATTTTTCTGAAGTGGGGCACTCCTTGTTGCGATCTTTTTGCTACTCCTCAAAACAAGTGCCCCGATTTTTTCACCCTCTTTCCCCTTCCAGGCCAACCCCTGAGAGATTCTCTAACCCAGGATTGGCCCCGGGGACTTCTGTACGCTTTTCCTCCTTTTCCCTTGATTCCACAAGTCATTCAGAAAGCCACCGTTTTGAGGGCCAAGTTGATTCTCATTGCCCCTTATTGGCCTCGACAAATTTGGTTTCCGTCTCTGCATCGTCACCTCCTGGTGCAGCCCTGGCATCTGGACCCAGTTCCGGATCTCTTGATCCACCAGTCGGGTCAGCAGCACCGGGCCATTCATTCTCTCAACCTCACTGCTTGGTTGCTCCACTTCCTTCCCTAGCCAGGCTACCGATGATCTCTGACTCAGTCAGAGACATCTTAGTGTCTTCTTTAAAGTCGTCCACTAGGACTGTTTATGCTAGCAAGTGGCGGCGTTTTTCTATTTGGGCAAATTCCAGGAATATTGATCCCTTTACTGCTCCTGTGCATTCTGTTTTAGATTTCCTGGCTGAAGTTTTTCATTCAGGATCCTCTTCATCTACAGTTAAAGTTCAACTGGCTGCTATTTCCAAGTATCATGTTGGCTTGCATGATAATAACATTATGTCTCATAGATTATGCAAGGCCTTTCTGAGAGGAGTTTTTCTCCTAAAGCCGCCTATAAAGCATCCTCCTCCGCAATGGGATCTATATTTAATGTTGGCATCCTTGATGCTACCTCCCTTCGAACCATCTGCTTCATGTTCTTTGAAGTTATTGACTTGGAAAACTATATTCTTACTGGCTGTCACTTCAGCAAGAAGGGTTTCCGAGATTCAAGCTCTCTGCATTCGTTCCCCTTACTTGGTTTTTCATAAGGACAGGGTATCCTTAAGAACTAACCCGTCCTTTCTCCCCAAGGTTGTGTCTCAAACCAATATTAACCAATCTATAGATCTACCAGTCTTTTTCCCAAACTATTCCGACAGAGCTGAACAGAAGCTTCATTTTTTGGATGTCCATCGTCAGCTCAGGTACTATTTGCATAGAACTAAACAATACAGGAAATCGGACCAATTATTTGTCTCCTATGTAGAAAACAGGATAGGTCTTCCAGTTTCTAAAGTGACCTTATCCAGATGGTTGACTTCCACCATTTCCTATGTGTACTCTCTCAGAGGCAAGCAGCTATCTTCTAAACCAAAAGCACACTCAACCAGGAGTCTATCCACTTCTGCAGCCTTTCAGGATAGACTACCCATTGATACCATTTGTGCAGCAGCCACTTGGGCCACGCCTCATACCTTTGTCTCTCATTACAAGTTAGACTTGGCCTCCAGAGACAGGGCCAGTTTTGGTTCCACAGTTCTCAAGAGTCTGTTCCATTGAGCCACCCGGGATACAGGTGCTAGGGACGCGGTCCCATCCAGCAAGAATGAAGGCGATATTGACAACTTAACATTTAGAAGTTATGTACCTACCATAACGTTCCATGTTAGTTGTCTTCTCGCTTCTTTCTTCGTCCCTCCCTCCTTCCCCTGGCCTGGACAGATCTTGAAGAGTTCCTATCAGGTTGTTTTCCTCCTGAGCCTTCATATGAGGACTCTTATTATGAACTTGTTTTCCTAATTATGTTAGGTTAGTCCTTAGCAGGGTAGGTTAGCTACCAAACGAGATCTGAGGTAGTTCCGCCTTGCATCATGGGATATAGGGTTGCCTCGAGCTGGTAAAAGGAGTTCTCAAGCTAAAGCAAGTGCCGAGTCGGAGCCGAGGATCGGCTCCGAACCCATCCAGCAAGAAAGAAGGCGAGAGAAGACAACTAACATGGAACGTTATGGTAGGTACATAACTTCTAATTCAAGGTGCACCACCTTCTATCAGTTGATGGTATAGCTAAATTCCGAGCCGAGGCCCCCAAACTCAGAGAACATGGTGGCCAATGCAGAAATGTCTACAGAAACCCTGTAGATGTATGTAAATAACTGCATAGAAACAACAGTACCAAACCGAAATAAGCTTGGGACAAACTCCAGAAACAAGCCCTCTTGTTGGATTCCAAGTCTAAATAGGGGTGTATAATAAAAGAAAGGAAATATTGTCCAAAAATAGGAAGGGCTATGCCCAGAAGTCAAAAAAAAAAAAAAATCCACATTCAGACCCAAAAAGCAACTCGGGGGACTAATCAAGTCCACTAAAGCCAACTTCCAGGCAAAAATGGCCTCCCAGGCTAAGGATAGCCGTAAGGTATTTTTTAGTTACATATGCAACCCTAAAGGGAACATCTAACAGTGTGCTGAACTAATAGTAAGTGGAACTTCCTGTATTGAACCGGTGATGTAGCAAATTTGCTGGCTGATAAATTTAGCTCCAATTTCACCCCCAGTCTCCTTCCATCCCCCCTCCCCAGCAAGTCTCACTAAAACATGTCCTCTGAACGCTCTAAAGCTAGAACCACTGTATCAGTGGGTCCTGATGATATCCTAGGATACATCCTAAGTAGCGCTAAACATGACCTGTCATGACCACTAGAATCTCTGTTCAACCACAGCCTCCAGACAGGCGCTGCCATAAGGAATGGAGAACTGCAGTGGTCATCCCTGTACACAAAAGCAGATGATCAACAACAGACCCAGAGTAGTACAGACCCATAAGTTTAACTAGTCTTGTATGCAAGGCAGTGGAAAGAATTACTGTGGACCTAATAAACAAAGATATAGGAAATCTTCAAGCACTGGACCCATCCCAGTCCGCTTTTGTCAAGATTAGGTCATGCCTGCTAAACTTGTTGGACTTCTTCATCAAAGGTCAGTAGAGCCATGGACAAGGGCGAAATAGTACATACTGCCTACCTTGACCTGGAAAAGGCAATTGGCACAGTACCTCACTCTGGTATTATGGACAAATTCACATATTTAGGCATTATTCCTTATGTCATCAGATGGATAGCCAGGTGTCTCACAGATGGGACACATAAAATTAGGGTGGGGGAATCTACCGCCACCAAGAGGCCTGGTTACTAGTGGTGTCCCACCGGGTTCGGTAATGGGACTACTTTGAAGTCAAGGTAAATGTAGAGGGCCTTTGTGGATTCAGTGTTTGCATACAGCTTGCAGTTGTCAGCATATTTGTTCAGCCAAACATGTAGATGTCCTCCAGGAGAGTCTGACACAGGCAAATAACTGGTGCCAAAACCATGGCCTAAAACGCAATACAAAAAAATACACATTATGCATGTTAAATGCATTGCACCCTTTGGAAGGACAACCACCCCTACAAATTACAACATTGATGACAATTCCCTAAGAGTTAGACCCAAGGGTGTTAGAAACTCAGGTTGACAGTAACCTGAACTTTGATCACCATGTGTCTATGATGGTAAGAAAATCCTTTTACGTGGCGCAACATATAAATAAGGGTATGGCATCCAGATTTAAGGTGATCACAGTCCCTCTATACTCTAGCCACGGTGGTGCAGCAGTAGCGTCGTTGCCTCACAGCAAGAGGTTCTCCTCTTCGATTCTCGGCTGGAGTGCCTTCTGTGTGGAGTCTGCATGTCCTCCCCGCGGTTGGGTGGCGTTCGAAAGACCTGCGTAAATAGGCATGCCTTTGCTGAAGGTTGGGCTTCGGGCTGGCAACTCGGCACCATAAAAATCTACTGCCAATCATTAGCGGACCGGAGTTCTGCTGTGGCTACCCCTAACTGAGAAAAGCCGAAAAGACCAACAACAACATAGTCCCTATACTCTGCCCTCATTAGACCATAATCAAGTACAGTGTACCTTTTGGCATGTTCCTGACAAGGTATTTGCAACAGCTGGAGCAGCCACAGAGGATCCTCACTAAAAGAATACAGGGTGTGAATAATATGTCCTATGCAAACTACCTAAAAACATTGTCCCTGTACTCAGTCCCCTTCAGACAACCGAGGAGCAATCTATGCCTAACCTTCAAGACATTCTCTAATCCAGCCTTGATTGGACTTGCTAAACATTTGCAAAACAAGCAGCACTAGAATTACCCAATGTAAGGATCTAAAGCTCATCTATGACATAAACAAGACCTGTTGGAGAAACAGGTATGTGTCTCAGAGTACCCCTTCTCTGGAATATACTCCCCGTTCATGTGAAACAGAGCTTTTCCCTAAGCTTATTAAAATGCAATTTAGACCAACGGAGGAAATTGCAAATTCACCCCGGCTTGTCGCCTGTGGCCCTTGTGCTCTGGGTCAGTCTGTAGAACCTCTAAGCCACAGACCTAAGATAGCCATTCTAGCCCATGGGCATTGATGATTGGGAAAATTGGGGCATGAATGGCTAAGCTTAAAAAGGCTCTAGCTGCCATTAGTCTAGTAACCTGCTGTGATCCTATGGTTGCCTAACCACTGATGTTATGTTGTCCTATTTCGCCTTCATTCTTGATGGTTGGATTCGGAACTGACTCTGCCACCTAATAAAGCTCTAGAGCTTTTACTGGCTTGAGGCTATACCCTATCCTGTGATGCCTAGCGACAATTACCCAGATCTCATTTGCCGCTTGCTGGTTTGGGATTGGTTTTTGCTGGCTCAGGCTAAGTCTTTGATTTATGTTTATATTTTTCTATCTTCTTGGAGTAAAAACATTAAAATTCTCTAGTTTAATGCAAAGTAGCTTCCTCTTGACAGTTTAAGTGCTTACTGTTTGTTTTTCACTGATTTTTAGCGTTGGTTGTGTGGGCCACTGTCTCAGGCCCCTTCTACCCTATCCTCATCTAGCTTTCAGTTTTTCCTGAATGAATCCATTTACGTTAGTTGATTTGTTTGCTTCCTTTATTTTAGCCCGTTTTTAGTAAAAGGGCTCCCTTCCCCTTTTTTACTTCTCCTTTTCTGAGGTTTCGATGTTTAGGTTAGAGACGTCTCCTCGGGCTAGATGAGATCGTCGTAAGTTAGAGACCTCTCCTGTGGATTTTTCTTCTCCCCTGTATATTTAAAAAGAAATAATAACAACTACTACTTTTTTCTGAGAATTGTGTTTTGTGCCTTATTGTACTGTATTAGGGCTACACCTTTGGATAGGCGTTCTTTTCATAGTACTGGTTGGTTGTTGTTGACTAAACCTTGGCATGTCTTCTGCAAAGTAAGTAAAACAATCTGGATTTAAGAAGTGCGATTCGTGCACACAAAATGTCTGACTGGGCACACTAATTGTGTTTACTGTATAGGTGCCGTTCACTTGCAGGATTCCTCTTCCATCGGCCACGGTTTCAGCTCCAGGGTCCTGCAGGAATGCAAAAATATACTTATTGTCTGGGGTTTATTGCAGGGACCTTTTGATGTGGCCATAGAAGGGAATCAGTCCTCTAAATCCTCTAAGTCCACTAAAAAAAATCTGCTTCTTCAGCTCCGGTTTTTGAGCCCATTAAGAAACCAGAGAAACATATTGCTTCATATCCGAAGGTTGTCGGGTCCGAAAAGTCAGTCTCCATCGGCCCCACCAGCTTTGTTGGACCCAAAAATGGAGCCAGTCCATTCGGTGCCACAGTGACCCCTTCTGCAGTCGGTGGCTGGTAGCCATAGATCCCCCACCCTTTCCTCTTGATCTTCCAGGAATCTCTCGGACGATGATGTGGAGCAGTGGTTGAAGTTACTTCAGATACCAGCCTTAGCAAAAATTCTTTCGAGCCCAGCCCAGAAGGAAGTGGAGCTGACAACCGTATCTGCTTTGTCTTCTGTTCCTCTGGCTAGTTCGGAGCCGGAGTGCCTGGAGGTCCTTGTGGTGGAACCATCTGGTCCGAAAACCCCAGCTGGGGTCTCTGTCCAGACTTCTGCTTCGATCTCTTCAATGTTGTCTTCTATCGAGGGATCTGGGAGCTGATATTCCCTCGGTTCTGGGGAGGAGAGTCGAATTGGACCCTTGTTAGATCCGACTCTTCCTCTCAGGGCCTCGGCATAGGTGAGTTTCGGAGCCCACATCAGCTTAGGAACCATCCTCCTTGTTGTGGGGGAGATCTCCTGCTTCGTTGGGGCCATAGGCTCTCTCAGGCCAGGGTCATGGTGCCTTTGAGGTGATGGAGTGTGCTGTCCCCCAGACTGCTCCACCCTCTGCTGCAGCTAGTCTTCTCCCGAAAGGACCAGTGTCAACCTCTACACCATCCCTCCAACCCAAGCATAGAGAAGCAGTGCCCCAGGACACCTCATTGGGCAACCCACTCTTCTGAAACCTCCCCAGAGTATCCCTCTGAGGGAGGTCTCTCGGAAGCGGACTTGTAAGAGGAAACCTCTAGACTCCCCTGATTCTGTCACATCAGATACGGGCTTAGAGGATTCAGAAGGGTCCCCATGGTCACCCTCTGAGGATGTCTCCTTTTCAGACATCTTAGAGATCCTGAAGCAGAGAGGTGGCTGGAAGACCCTCTCCCCTTCTGAAGAGGAGTCTGTATACCTGGAGGCATTTGGATCTCAACCCTCCACCTCTTGGGTGTCTCCACATTTCAACCAGCTTCTTGGTGTAGTCAGTCAAAAGGCGTGGGCCTCTCCAGAATGTGTGGAACCCGTTCCGAGGAGGCCCACCAAATATATTACAGCCCCTGATGACAAACCATTCCTGACTAAAGGTGTCCCAGTAGATGGTATGGTGGTGGCGGCCGCCACCATTATTTATTTATTTAGTTATTTATTTTATTTTACATTTGTTGACCAGGCTAGTCTAGCTGGATACATATCCATTTTCTGTAGAGGCCCAGGGAGAAAAACTCCACTAGTAAGTTATGCAGTTTAGTAAATATGCAAAGCTTATACATATAAAAGCAAGTGAAACAATTGAATAAATCTGCGAACCCCTTTACATCAGATTTTGCTACAATATGTGAGAGTGACGCGCATAATTAAGATGCACAAAAGACAGTATTTAACTCATTTGTACCTGATATGAACCCAAGAAGAGGATAATCACAGATCAAAACATTTTATTTTTGTAAGAAAAGCTAGCTTTATCAGTAAAAAAGTATAATTAGAGGAGAAGAAATGTATAAAAGTAAAAGTTATACTTCTATAACAGAGGTAAGGCAAGAGGCAAAAAGTGTCAGTCAGAATTGGTACATGGGCATAGCCATTGGGAATTAAGGAAGGTTTTTAGTTGGTTCTTGAAAAGGGGTGTTGATACCAGCGATGCAAGTTCACTTGGAAGCTTGTTCCAATTAAAACCAACAGTGTTAGTAAACAGGCAGTCACCAGATTTATTGTGAGATTTAAGGGAGGCAACTAGTAACTTGTTAGCTGAGTGAAGGGTTGTGAGGTTTTTATAAGGGCTAATAAGGTTACAGAATATGGGAGTATTCATGGGGTGATACAAGATCTTGTGGGTGATTGTAAGTTGTTGAAGCAACAGCTGGTTTTGTAATTTCAGCCACCCTATTTGTTTAAAATTTATGCAATGGTGGGTACGAAATGGAGCTCCTGTGGCAAATCTAGCAATGTTATTGTATGAGGTTGCCAGTTTATTAAAATTGGATTTTGATAGATTGGTAAAAATAGAGGCATAGAGAAGGATAGAGATTAGGTGTGTTTGTGCTATAGTAGTCCTAACTGAAGGTGTAAGGAAGGGTTTGAGCCTATAGAGAGAGACGAGTTTTGTATTTACTGATTTAATGGTTAAGTTAATGTGTGAATCGAAGTTATGATTATGATCAGTTGTGACACCTAGAAGTTTGGTGGTTGTGTCAGGTGATATTATTGTGCAGTTGTTTGATACAATTGTGAAGTTGATAGGAGAGGACTTGTGTAGGAGTGAACAGTAATAATTTAATTTTTTTGGGAGTTAAGGAGACAGTATTGATGGAACCAGTTTTTAGCTGCTGTAAATACTTTTTGGGTACTAGACTGCAGCTCAGCAGAAGAAACCGTGGCACAGGTAAGTGTTGAGTCATCTACATATTGAATGCAGGTGGTTTGTGGAAGGGAAGTTTCCAGATCATTAATAAAAATAGAAAAGAGGAGAGGTCCCAGAATAGAGCCTTGTGGGACCCCAATGGTGATGGGTAGCTGAGAAGATAAGTAATTGTCCCAGAGAACTGCTTGCTGTCTATTTTCTAGGTAGGAATTAAACCACTGGACCGCCTGAATGTCTAAGGAAAGAGATCCGAGAATGTTTAACATGAGTTGATGATTAACCATGTCAAAGGCTTTGGAGAGGTCTAAGAAGAGAGCTGAGGAAAGTAAGTTATTATTACGATTTTTATTAATACAGTTTGAGAAGGATAAGAGTGCAGTTGTAGTACTATGAAATGGTCTAAAACCATGTTGGCAGTCAGCTAGTCTGTTATTTTGGAGAGGTGATCAAGTAATTGCTGATGAATGCATCTTTCCATGATTTTTGCTAAAGGAGAAAGTAGGGCTATGGGGGCGGAAGTTTGAGAGTTCATTTAAGTTACCCCCTTATGTAAAGGGATGATATGAGAGACTTTCCAGAGAGATGGGATGATGCCTTCAGTTATGGTTCTATTTATTAATATGGAAACAGGGTAAGCAAGTACTCCATTTGCAATTTGCAGATACTCAGCTGGTAGGTGGTCAGCTGATGGTGTACAAGGTTTAAGTTTCAGAAGTAGGGTATGGATGAAATAAGTTGAGACTGGTTGCAGCTTTAAAGTGGGGGATTTATTGATTAGAGAATGAAGATGTTCATCGTGTTTCACTGTTGCAGTCATGACTGTAGGGTTCTCCCCTGCCGGCAGGCAGTCCTCGGTCGGCCAGAATCCCAAAGTCTGGGTCCGGCATCGGCTGTTCAACCATGCTCCCTGACGTCAGAGCGCCAGGAGTACAAAGCTGACAGCCGACGCCATCTTCTCCAGTCTTTCTTGCCGTGCGGTGATAGCAGTTCGCAAGTGCCGGTCGGCTGATTCCTGACTATTTTTTCTGATAAACTTCAGTCCGAAGACTTTCTTCTCAACTCAAAGCTAAGTACCCCATTGGGGAAACTTTTTCTTGCTCCAGTCCGATGTCAGAAAAAGTTAATTGTATTTCATGTGGGAAGCAAATACCTCATAAGGATTTTCATTCTTACTGTATTCCTTGCTTAGGCCCTGACCACGATGTAGCTAGTTGTCGGTTTTGTGCTAGATTCAATCAACTTACAATTAAACGAAGGTACGATTTTGCTTTTCATTACTTCGGTAGGCGCTTTAACTACAAAATGTCGGATACGGTTCTGGCTACCTGAGTTCACAAACGTCGCAAGGATAAAGACAGGCCTCCGAGGTCCAAATCTGATAATGGCGCACAAGCGGAGCCAGCTTCAGGTTTGGCCGTCGTCAGTGAGGCGCTTTTGCAGCCCCTGTCGTCAGCCATTTCAGAACCGATGGCCGAAACGGACTCTCATGAGGAGCCAACCAGGCCTTTAAATATCTCTATTGCAGGACCTTCGGACGACAATGCTCCTTCGGATGGGTCCGGAGCCGCTGTGCAGGTACCGGCTTCCGAAGGGGTTTTCAGGCCTACTCAGCTTCTAATAAAGGCAAAGCCAAAGACAAAGGCAAAGACTCCTTCTAAATCAAAGACTGCAACACAGGCCTCTTCTGAACCGGCTCCCAAGTCACAGAAACAGTTACTCAAGGTGGCGGAGGATTTACTTACTATGATTAGGGGTTCACATCCCCTTCCTGATAAAAGGCCAAGGCAGGACGTTTATTATGATTCCTCTGATCAGGCTTCTGTTTCTTCAGTTTCCTCTTCTGATCAGGAATATTCTTTCCCTCCTTATGAGGATTCTGATGCTGAGGAATCCATTCCCTCAGCTTCTCCCCCTGAGGATTTCTCTTTTGGGGAAACTTTGCATGAAATGAGGGAACATTTCCACTGGGAAGAACAGGAGTATTCGGAATCTTAAGAAAAGACTAAGGGATTTTCTTCTTCTCCCCCAACATAGACCCCTGGCTATTCCTCCTGTTTTGGATATTGTGGATGATGCTTTTTCGGAGGCTAACTTAACCCCTGATTCTTTTCCTCCTGCTCCTGTCAAGCCTGATAGATATTACAGGGTTCCTGATTCCCACCAGTTTTTATACAAGAACCCTTCTGCTGACCCTGAAACCATTTCTCAGGGTCCTAAGGGAGTTAAGGCCGCTTCTGCCAAAAATCCCATTCCCACTGAAAAGGACTCTAGATCTTTAGAAAGATGGGGCAAAAAAGTGTACACTTCTGCTACTTTGTCCATTAGGGCTTTAAACTGTCAGTTTCATATGCTGAAATACCAGCAATTTCTCTTGTCTGTTTTAAAACAAAAGCTTACTTCCATTTCTGCCTGTGCAGATGATAAGGAATTACATGACTTATTACATGCCACTGAGCAAGTTGGGAAGCATGGTTTACACTGTGGATTTGATGCCTTGGAGGCTTCTTGTAGGGCTGCTGCCACGGCACAGTCATTAGAAGGCATGCATGGCTAAAGGAACAAAATTTGCCAGAACAAGTAAAAGCTAAATTATTGGATGCTCCTGTTCAGCATAATGTTTTGTTTGGATCAAAAGCCGAAGAGGTGATTAAAAAGATGGAGGATAAGGCGAAATCCATGCAAACAGTTAAAGATTTCTTACAAGTACAGCCACCAAGATTTAGCAGAAATTGGCCTTCTAAAAATTGGTCCTTTCCCACTTCAGACAGGCCTCAGAGGGGTAGATATAGACGCTCCAGAGGAAGGCCTCAAACACAAGGTTCTTATAGACCAAGACAGTGGACTGCTTCCACCCCTAGGGGAGGAGAGGACAGGTCACAAACTCTTAGGAAGCAAACTCAATGACTCCCTCTGTTGGGCTGCAGGAACATCTTGCCTGGAAGCCCCTCTCGGAGGAAAACTCTTTCTTTTTTATCAAAATTGGACTCATAACCCAAGACAAGTGGGTTCTGGATGTGGTTTTAAGAGGTTACAAATTCCATTTTCATACCCTGCCAAGGCCAAGCGGATGGCCAGACCTTCCAAAACATCAATGGACAGAGGCTTTAAACCAGGTGGAAGCTCTTTTGGCTATGAAAGCCATAGAACTGGTTCCACTTTCAGAGATGGGACAAGGTTTTTACTCAAGGCTCTTTCTAGTCCCCAGGAAACAAAACTCATGGAGACCCATTCTGGATCTGTCAGTCTTGAACACCTTTCTAGAAATTCCAAAATTCAAGATGCTTACTCTACAGCAGCTACTTCCAATTCTGTCCAAAGATGCTTGGATGGTAACTTTGGATTTAAAGGAGGCATATTTACATATTCCCATCAGACAGGAGCGCAGAAAATACCTCAGGTTCAAGGCCGGATCGAGGCACTTTCAATTCTCTGCACTGCCCTTTGGATTATCTACTGCGCCCAGGGACTTCACCAAATGCCTGGCTCCAGTAGTAGCTTACTGCAGACTCAAGGGAATTCAAATTTACCGGTATCTGGACGATTGTCTAATTCAGGCAGACAGCAAGGATGTCTTACTCCAGCATCTAGAATTTGTTCAGAACCTCCTCAAGCTCCTGGGATTCTCTGTAAACATAAAAAAGTCAAATTTGACACCCTCACAACAGATAACTTTTCTGGGTGCTCTTCTAAACACCACAACTCAGATGGCATTTCTAACATCCGAAAAACAATTACAGCTGGCTTCAACTTTCAAAACCTTGGCAACTTTAACTCGGCTATCTGCAAGGAGATTCCTGCAGGCTTTGGGTTACATGGCCTCCTGCATCCTTCTCGTACCATATGCAAGACTACACATGAGGAAAATACAGTGGTACCTAAAAAGTGTATGGTCTCAGCATTGCCACAGTTTAGACATACTGATCTCCGTCCTGCCTTGCCTTCAAAAGGAATTTCTTTGGTGGTCCAGGGCATGTGCTCTAAACAAAGGGAAACCCTTCTGTCTGCCTCCTGCCACTCAGATTCTAACCACGGACGCCTCGGATTATGCTTGGGGAGCCCATTTTCAGGGCAACTGTCTGCAGGGCCATTGGACAAAGGATCAGAAGCACCTGCATATCAATTTAAAGGAAATGTTAGCCATCCAGGAAGCTCTACTGGCCTTCAGGAATCTTTTACATCCAGGACAACTACTAATACAGACAGACAACACCACAGTTATGTGGTACATAAACAAGCAAGGGGGGATCTCATTCCTACCCCCTTTGCAGACTAGCCATGGATCTATGGAACACAGCTCTAGCTTGCAATCTGGACCTTCAAGCTCAGTTTCTACCAGGAAAGCTAAACTTCCTGGAAGACAGTCTGAGCAGAAACCTTTCGGATCCACACGAGTGGATGCTGGACACCAAAATATTCAGGATGATAACAGCAGTCTGGGGATGTCCTCCCATAGACCTCTTTGCATCCCACCTCAATCATCAACTACAGAATTTTTGCACCAGGACTTTCCACAAAGAAGCTTGGAAAGTGGATGCCCTATCATTCAGTTGGAGGAACCTTTCAGGTTATGCCTTTCCGCCTCTTCCTCTTCTTCCACGGGTATTATTAAAGATAAAACAGGACAAGCCCAAGATGATAATCTTGCTGGCCCCAAATTGGCCTTGACAGTTTTGGTACCCAACTCTAAAAAACCTATGTCTGGAGCCCCCTTGGGTTTTACCTCTGTCTCTGAACCTTCTATCCCAACATCAGGGTCAGGTTCTACACTCTCATATCAGAACTCTCAGCCTGGCGGCCTGGTTAATCCAGGGCCTTTGATTTCTTCTTTCCTACCCAAGCAGGTTATGGATGTCATTTTTAATAGCCAGACGTCCTAGTACTTGAAAATCTTATGCAGGAAATTGGAAAAGATTTTGTTCCTGGATGCAGGCTCAGGATTCTGATCCTCTTCCGAACATTCCTTTAATTTTACTTTACTTGACAGATCTCTTACATAAGGGCCTCTCTTTCTCTTCCATTAAGATACATGCCTCTGCTATTTCTGCTCATTATAATACAGACCCTCCAATCTTTTCCCACCAGCTCATGAGACAATTTCTCAGAGGAGCTAAGAACTTAAGACCTCCTGGATCTCCTTCCATTCCTGCTTGGGATCTCAACTATGTTTTGGAAAAACTAACCTTGCCTCCTTTTGAGCCTGCCGACTCTTCTGACATCAGGTTTTTATCTTGGAAGACAGCTATTCTGTTAGCCCTAACCTCTGCCAGGAGCGTTTCAGCGTTACAAGCTCTTATGGCTGTGGAGCCTTATATTATTTTTCATCAAGACAGTGCATCTTTGAGGACTAATCCTTCCTTCATGCCTAAGGTGGTTTCCAAAGTGGCTTTAAATCAGACTATCCACTTGCCAACTTTTTTCCCCACTCCTCAAAATAAAGGGGAAAGGATCTTACATTCCTTGGATGTACACAGACAACTACGTTTTACCTGGACAGAACCAAGGACATCAGAAAATCAGAACAATTGTTTGTTTCTTATGCTTCAAGTTCCCAAGGTAAAGCCATTTCAAAACAGACCATTTCTAAATGGATTGCTCATGGAATCAGATTTTGTTATTCTCACCATGGAAAGCAAATCCCAGGGAGTATACGGACTCATTCCACCAGAGCTGCTGCCACTTCTGCGGCTTTTCTCAGGGGAGTTCCTACCAAGGACATTTTGGAAGCTGCAACTTGGAGTTCAGTGCATACTTTTTCTAAGCACTACAATCTACCTCTCTACTCTAAGTCTAGGGCAAGCTTTGCCTCTGCAGTCTTGCAGGGTCTTTTAGCTGCCCCTTCTTCTTTATGACCACCTCCCTTTCTTTCAGCTTTGGGATTCTACCCTACAGTCATGACTGCAACAGTGAAACACGAACATAGTACAGTTGTGTACACCTACCATAAATGTAGATGTTCGATTGTCTTCACTGTTGCAGTCTGGGTTTCCCTCCCTCCTGTCCCCTCTTGTTTTTACTTTTGTGTGGTTCCTTTTTTCACCATTCTTCTGAGGTGTATTTGCAAAGGATGTGGGACCTTTCTCATTTTGGGACTCCTGACATCTGGGGCAAGAAAAACTGGAGAAGATGGTGTCGGCTGTCAGCTTTGTACTCCTGGCGCTCTGATGTCAGGGAGCATGGTTGAACAGCCGACGCCGGACCCAGCCTTTGGGATTCTGGCCGACCGAGGACTGCCTGCCGGCAGGGGAGAACCCTACAGTCATGACTGCAACAGTGAAGACACTCAAACATCTACATTTATGGTAGGTGTACACAACTGTACTTTCTGGGGTGCTAGCAAGGTGATAAGGTATTAGCTAGTGAACTGTTTCAGAAAAGAATTTGTTAAATGTGTCAGCAATTTGGTTGGGAGAACTCGGAGTCAGATTAGGAGTAGGTGTTTTAGAATTTCCTGGATGAAGTAGTTTATTAATACCTGACCAGATTTTTTTGTGGATTTTGTGCTTGTTGGAATTTCAGGTAATAGTTTTTTTTTGTGTGTAGGAGTATTAATTTCTTTGTAGCATTTCTAAGCTGCCTAAAGTTTTGGTGATCAATTGGGTTTTTAGTATTTCTCCATTTGGACCATATTTTATTTCTGTAGCATTTTGTGCCTGGTCTGTTTGGTGAGCGAAGGAGCAGGTTTGTTTCTAGCTCTGATAGTATGAGAAGGGGCATGGTGATCTACAATTTGCAAGAATTTATTATTGAAATATGAGACTGCCTCATCAAGAGGTAGGTATTTTAAGGGAGACCAGTTGCAAGCTTTGAGCTCTGTTTGGTAGCTAGCTAGGTTTAGATTTTTCTTATTCCGGGTAGTCCTGAAAATTATTTGGTTGGGAATAGGGGTCTTTGGTCTAGTAATATAAGTAAGTGAATGGTCGCTGATATCAGAAAGTGCGCCTATTTTATATGCCAGGGGATTACTATTAATCAGTATCCAATCTAGGGTGCTCTGTTTGTTGCTAGGTTTATGAATTCTAGTAAGGGAGATAATGGTTTGATGGAAGCCATAAAGGCTTATGTGAGAAGTTGATTTGGGAGAAATACAGCAATTCCAATCATTATTAAAATCACCTAAGAGTATGGTTTCCTGTGGGAAGGATGTGGAGAGCCAGCTAAGGGTATTTTCAAGAGTATTAATGTTATTGCCTGGGGGGATATAAGAACAAATTATGTATAAGAATTTATTAGTGTTAATCTGGAGCTTAGAGATTAAGATTTCGGCATTGCTTGGTGAGGGAGGTTGAGTATCTAGTGGGGTAACCTGTAATTCAGATTTGTAGAGTATTGCAACTCCACCACCCTTTATGCTCAGACGATCAAGTCTGAGGATGTTGTAACCAGGAGGGATTATATCGTCCTTCGTTCCTGGTTTGAGCCAGGTTTCTGTTAGACATAGGATGTCAAAGGAATGTACATCTATCAGGGTGTGTAGTTGTGTAATTTTATTATTTAAGCTGCGAATATTGAGGTGAGCTATGAGAAGAGAGCTGGGTGTACTAGATGGGGTGACAGAGTTTGATGGGATGGATGGGTATCAGGGAAGCAGTTGTTTGGGCTTGGGTTTGGATGGATGAATGTCACCATGTAGAAGTAGGAGCTGTTGAGGACTATTTAAGAATTTTAAGAGTTTAGAAAAAATAGGTAAGATTTTCTGGTTTGGAGGTACTTAATATGGGTTAATCTGTGGAACTGAGGTAGAAGGTTGGAAGACGAGGATGTTAAGTTACTGTGGGTTTGTGAGGCTGGAACAGTTTGTGGAGTTTGTTTATAAGTGAATTGAGATTCAGTAAAGCTTAGGTGCTCATAGTGAGTGAGGGCATAAGATACAAGTAGTGTGTTAAGGATTATAAAAAAGAAAAGGTTAAAATGTTTTGGAATGCCAGATTTAGACATAGTAAGGGGGGGAAAAGTTAATTGAAGCAAGGAGATAGAAGTATAAAGAAAGGAAATGTTAATGTATGTAGCAGTTTAAGGAGAGGTAGGGGTTAAAACAGGGAATAAATATGGGCTGAACTGGAGTATGTAACAAGATAGAGTGGGCTATTGGTGGATCTAGGAAGGAGGTATAACTATCCAAGTATAAGGTTAGGAGCACTGGGGGTGGGTAGAATTTGGGGGTAGGGGAGCGGAGTGAGCCTGCAGGGCGAATGGTGTGGGTTAGAGCAAGTGAAGGAAGAGCTCGGAGATTCAGTCTGTAAACAGCTGGTTACTGCAGAGCTCTAAGAAGTTCCATGTAAGATGGGAGTGCAAGTAGAACTAGTCAGTTGCAAGGGATGTAGGACTAGAGGAGTGGAAATATAGCAGAGGAAGAGGGACCAGATAGATTATAGAGTCAGATAGAAGAGAATTGCAAGGAAATCAAGAATAGTCTGGTATTATTGTGAGGAGAGTAAGGGAAGCCTAGTATTGTGAGGGATCTAGTGGGCAATGGTAAAAATTACGGTCATGCTAATAGGAAAAAAGAAAGAGGAGAGAGTTAGTGAAACATGTAGAAATGGAGATGAGGTTCCTATTGGGTAGATGGGGCGTATGGCTGCTGGGTACCTAGCTCAGGATGGAGGTTTAATGCAAAGTGCTACACTGTAGAAATAACTTTATTTTCTTTAAAAATCAACTCAGCTTCACAGGCTGGGTAAGAGGCAGAATGTACTTTCTCTGATTCCTTGGGTGGAAGGGTTTTGAATATAGGGCAGCAGCTTCCTTAGGATGCAGTTGAAGATGGCTGACTATATTTGTGGGGTTTCTTGTAGGGCAAGCAGGAAAATTCACAGATCTTATAGCAGGTTAAGAGGTCCAAAGCTGGGAAAAGTTAGATGAAAGAGAAAAAGGGTATTAGGTTAAGTGAATAGACAATTCTAAGTACATTAGGCAAAAAAGCAGTTACAGATCTTAGGAAAATATCACATTCATAGCATCTAAGTACGTACATTAGGGGAAAAAAAAAACAGTTTCAGATCTTAGGGAAATATAACATACATAGTATTTCTGTACACCTGCACTCTCACTGAGAACAGCTCTTAACGGAGAAAAATACTCTAAAGAGGAGTAAATGCTATAGGTGCTAACTATATTCAAAACATTTCATACCAGACTGAGGTGAAACAAAACCACTATTTTACAGTACACTAATATTGATCGTAAGAGCATTAAATAACATTCAGAGAAAAGCAGCAGAATGCCACTAATAATCCATTTAAGCTTTTTACTTTTAAATAGTAAGTTCTTTTACTAGTGGCAGGCAATAATATTCAGTACAGTATACAGTAGATAACAGAGTTTCATGTTAAAACAAGCAAGTGAAAACAGATTAGTTCATGGGGTTGGACTACTACGGCCCAACAAACACATGAGAGAGGCTAATGTAAGGACGAACTAGCCAAAAGCATGTAACTGTTGAAACAACACCCACGCATATTAATGCAAAGGTGGAATTGAGCTTTAAACAGTGGACAACGGCAATAAAATTATCCTTCAATCATAGTAGTACGAGGAATTGGTCTATCAATTTAAAATAGTACACAAGATTCAGTAAATAATAACTAAAACAGACTACTTTGATTCCTTAGTGGAATCGCTTCTCGCAGCCCAGCTGATTTAAAAATTGTGGCGTGGTATTCAAATAGCACTACCAGGATGGCGCTACTTTGCTTCCTTAAGAAAACGCTAGTAGCAGCCTAGGTAATGAAGAATAAAGGCATGCTATCCAAATAGGGACTAACACAAGCACACAGCTAGTATCAAGTAAATTACCGCTCTAAATAGCACAGCTGATTATCAAAAATGAAGGGACAGTATAATAATACCACTACCAAGAGCTTACAGGTTTGTTGCTAATACAAAAATGCTCCTACCATAGCAGCATGTTTGAGGTAGGTATGTGGCGCATAAACCATCCACGTGGGGGGTACCCGACAGCAAAAGCCCTCAAAAGCAAGAGTAAAAACAGCAGGTAATAAAAAATAGATGATACAGCAGCCAAAAAAAGATTATCAGCAAAATAATGTCTCAACATATGTATTCATTGCTTTTATGTAGTTGATCGCATAGGAACTCTTATTCATGCTAATGCTAGTAGGAAAATAGTTAGAAACTAGAGGCAGCTCTGGCTACAAAGCGGTGAAAGTAGAGTTCTTAAATATAACAATGACGTGGTAGAGAATGCTCATTACCAGAAGACGGTAACGTTCTAAACATACAGCGACAGCGTTATTGAATCTATTTATAAATTTAGTGAAATGCTCTTACAAGAGCACGATAGCAGTGTAATATTCACTCCATCGTAGCGCATTGTAAAGGGAATGAGCAACACAGGAACTAACTAAAATACACTCTAACAGAAAAACGCAGACCTGCAGCGGCCAGGAAAGTAGGAGAAGGTTCCAAAATCACAGCACTCACACTCTAGACAATGATTAACCCTAACATAGCAGGAGTTATGAACAATAAGCAACACTAGATCACTCTTACAGAAATACTTGGATTGAAAGGAACAGACTCGATGGGCCAGGGATACGCAGCAGCCAGGAGAAGAGTAGGGATAATAAAGATGGTGCCACGCTAGACTGCCCACCATTAAACTTTTAGGGGAGGAAGTGAGGTAGAAAGGGAGGGGATAGGGCAGGTAAAGTTCAGGGAGACCGGGGCGGAGCAAATCTCCAACTAGGTATGCTAAAGAGAGTAGATGTCAAAGGGATTGTCAAGAGTGACGAGAATAGGAGGGGGAGCAGTATACAGCAAAGTTACAGTAATAGAGGGGGGGGGGGCAAGGAGGAGGCAGGTGGAAGGTAAGTTTCAAGATTTTAATGATAGAAATCAGAAAGAAATGGTGCTACAAGAGTAAGGAAGAAATGGCAGAACAAAGAGCAAGTGAAGGAAGAGCTCAGAGATTCAGTCTGTAAACAGCTGGTTACTGCAGAGCTCTAAGAAGTTCCATGTAAGATGGGAGTGCAGGTAGAACTAGTCAGTAGCAAGGGATGTAGGACTAGAGGAGTGGAAATATAGCAGAGGAAGAGGGACCAGATAGATTATAGAGTCAGAAGAGAATTGCAAGGAAATCAAGAATAGTCTGGTATTATTGTGAGGAGAGTAAGGGAAGCCTAGTATTGTCAGGGATCTAGTGGGCAATGGTAAAAATTACGGTCATGCTAATAGGAAAAAAGAAAGAGGAGAGAGCTGGTGTTACATGTAGAAATGGAGATGCAGTTCCTATTTGGTAGATGGGAGGGTATGGCTGCTGGGTACCTAGCTCAGGATGGAGGTTTAATGCAAAGTACTACACTGTAGAAATATATTTTCTTTAAAAATCAACTCAGCTTCACAGGCTGGGTAAGAGGTAGAACGTACTTTCTCTGATTCCTTGGGTGGAGGGGTTTTGAATATAGGGCAGCAGCTTCCTTAGGATGCAGTTAAAGATGGCTGACTTTATATTTTTCGGGTTTCTTGTAGGGCAAGCAGGAAAATTCACATATCCTATAGCAGGTTAAGAGGTCCAAAGATTGAAAGGAACAGACCCGATGGGCAAGGGATACGCAACAGCCAGGAGAAGAGTAGGGATAATAAATTACTCAAAACTACTTCATTTGTCCATCTGCTGAATAAGGAGTCTGGAACAGTGGACAGATATGGGAAGCATATGTTTTCTTCAAGGAGATTTACTCTTGGGTCGCTGAATTACTTATCTCATTTTACTCTACTTCAGAGGGATCTCCTCAAGGAGCTGGGAGATGCCCTCCAGGGGTACTAGAGCTGCAGGGTTGTCTGACAAGGTAAACTCCCAGCTTGTGACCTTAAACTCTGTAGTAAACTCCTCCATGTGCCTCATTTCCTGTGCAGCCGATGGAGCAGGTAGGGTAGCAGGCACAGGAATAGCTCTGAGGAGACATTCCCTGATGCGTCTTTGTGAGTTTGCTGTACCCTTCAAGTCTCCCGTTATTAATGTCCCTTTTGACGGCTCGTCTTTGTTCGGGCCAAAAGTAAAAGAGACTCTTACCAGGTGCGAACAAGAAGGCAAAACTGTCTGCCATGGGAATACGTTTCTCCGTTCCTACCAGACCTTATCCCAAAGGTCAGAAGGGTGGAAAAATGTGGATGATCATGTTTCACTGTTGCAGTCATCACTTTTGGGGTTATCCCTGTCAGGGTAACCCTCGGCTGGCCCGAATACCAGAGGCTTAGTATTTCTGCATCTGTTGCTGTCATTTCAGGAGTGACGTCAGGTCATCAGTAGTATAAAGTAAGGCAGCCGACGCTATTACATCAGACTTTCTTGCCGTGGAGCCTGAAGCAGTTCTCACGAGTGTCGGTCGGCTGCTACCTGACTTTCATCTTCCGAATTGAAGCTGAAGTCTTCTAAAGCTAAGTACCCCATTGGGGATCCTTGTGGACAGCTCATCTTTGTTCAGGCCAAAAAGTAAAAAAGAATCTTACCAGGTGCAAACAAGAAGGCAAAACTGTCTGCCGTGGGAATACGTTTCTCCATTCCTACCAGACCCTATCCCAAAGGTCAGAAGGGCGGAAAATGTGGTTCCGGAAGTCCCAAAGAGCTTTGCTGGATGCACATGGTGAATTTTCCCCTTTGGTCTTACTACAGCCCCCAGAGTGTTTAACAAATGCATGGCAGTAGTCATGGCTCACCTGAGGCATCTAGGATTCCAGGTGTTTCCATACTTGGACAACTGGCTCCTAACCACCACAACCGAGCATCTACTAACCAAGGCAAGGGACACTACCCCTTATCTCTGTTCAGAGCTAGGCATTGCCATAAATTTTGAAAAATCTGCCTTGTTGCCTTCACAGCATATTACCTTTATAGAAGAAGCAGACTTAAACACAAGAGACATGGTAGCAAAACTGCCTCTCAAAAGGTTACTAATGTTGCGCCATCAAATATCTATCTTGCTCATGAAGAAGAAAGTACAGGCAAAGTTTGTTCTCAAGGTACTGGGTTCAATGGCAGCTGCAATAACAGTCCCACTGGCCCATCTACACGAGTGTTACAGTGGCTACTCTCTGCTCAGTGGTCCATGCATGAGTTGCCCATGTCTCACAAGATCCTCATTACGGTCACCTGCAAGAAGGATCTACATTGGTTGCTTCAGTCCATGCAGGTAATGATAGGCAGACCATTTGTTCTTCCCCAACCCGTAGCTACAGTGACCATGGACACCTCCCAGATAGGGTGGGGGCGGCATTGTCTGGGACAGACTGTCCAAGGGACTTGGCAGAAACATGAATATCACTTGCACATCAATGTCATAGAGATGAGAGCTGTGCTTCTAGTGTTGCAGGCATTCCAAAGTTCTCTTCCAGCAGGTAGGATTGCAATTCAGACAGACAATATGTTCGTCATGTGGTATATCAACAAACAAGGTGGAATCAAATCTTAGCCCCTCTGTCGAGAGGCTCAGAGTATGGCAATGGGCAATATCTTCTCAACGTGTTCTGATCGTAGTGCATGTCCCGGGAAAGTCCAACATGATAGCGGACAAATTAACCAGGGCAATTCTTATGCCTCACGAGTGGTTCCTGAAACAGGAAATTGCCAACCAAATTTTTCGCAAGTGGGGCCAGCCTTGCTGCAACCTTTTTGCCGCGTCCATGAACGTGAAATGCAGCAACTATCTTGTCCTAATCCCCCCTCCAGGGGAGTCACCAAGGGATGCACTTGTCCATGATTGGCCCCCGGGGATGACTTTATGCATTTCACCCCATTTCCACTAATACCCAAAGTTCTTCAGAAAGCCAAATCGTTGAGTTGCAGGCTAATTCTCATCGCTCCGTACTGGCCTTGTCAGATATGGTTCTCCTTCCTATGGCCCCATCTCCAGGATGAGCCTTGTATCCTGGACCCAGTACCAGATTTTCTGACTAATCAATCAGGAATGCTCCATCCCTCTTTTCAAACCCTCAAGCTGACCGCTTGGTTTCTCCATTTCCCATGTTAGCCAGGCTTCCAGACATGTCCCCAGCTTCCTCTTGTCCACTAAAGTTATCATGGAAGACTATCTTTTTAACAGCCATTACTTCGGCTAGGAGGGTTTCAAAAATGCAAGCTCTATCTATCCGTCCTCCCTATTTGATCTTCCACAAAGACAGTCTCGCTCTTAGAACTAATCCTTCCTTTCTGCCCAAAGTATGTTGAGTCCAATTTAAATCAGCCTATTGAACTACCCATCTTTTTTCCCAACTATGGCAACTGGGCAGAATATAAGCTTCATCAATTGGATGTCCATAGGCAGTTACGCTGCTTCTTACGCAGGACAAAGGAGTTTAGAAAGTTGGGCCAATTATTTGTCTCATTCTCAAAGAATAGAAAAGGAACTTCAGTTTCAAGTCACTTTATCCAAATGGCTTACAGACGGCATTACTTATGCATATAGTACTCAGCATAAGCAGCTGCCAGGAAAAATCCGAGGCCATTCGACTAGAGCTATGTCGACTTCCACTGCCTTTCAAGCCAGACTACCTTTGGATTCTATTTGTGCTGCAGCCACATGGGTCAACCCTCATACCTTTATCACTCATTGCAAAGTAGACATGGCCTCCTGGAACAGGGCTTCCTTTGGTTCCACTGTTCTAAAGAGTTTATTCCCTTGAGTCACCTGAGAAAGGAGGTGCTGGGGATGCTGTCCCAACCATCAAGAATGAAGGTGAGATAAGACAACATAGGTTCATAAGTGTGAACTAGACTAATGGCCATGGGGCCTTCACAAGCCTAGCCATAGAATTACCCTGGCATAGTGCCACCGACCTTAGTTCCCAGTGCCTCTGTCGAGTAGAGTCACTGGAGTTATTCCCCAGGGTGAATTTTCTGTTTTCCATCCACTCTCCAAGATTTTTGTTGACGAGTGTCAGCGAGGTGCGCTGCTTGACATGTATAGGAAGTCTGTTCCATAGCATGGGTAGTCTCTGGGTTATGAACTCGTCCCTGCAGCATGTTCTGTTAATTTTGGTAATGAGGTTGAGGTCTCTGGAGCGTGTCGTGCAGAGGGATTGGGATTTCTTTAGAAGTAGCATTTCTAACAGAGCTGGGTCAGACATGGCTTTGTAAGTCAAGCAGATATCGCCTCTAAGCAGGCGATATGAGACAGAGAATAGTTTTTTTGAGTTTGTCCATATAGGGCAAGTGTTTAAGGCCCAGGATCCTCTTTGTGAGGTACTTTTGCAGCCTCTCCAGTTATTGCAGGTGTCTATTGAGGTACATGCCAAATCTGGCATTGTACTCTGACTGGTCTAATGAGGGAAGAGTATTGGGAGACAATGACCTTTTTCTTCCTGGATGCAAAACCCTTGGTAATGAAATGTGACACATAGGACATTCTGACCACAGTGGCAATGTGGTGATCAAAAGAGAAGTTGCTGTCGGTCTGTGTTCCCAGATCTCTCATAACACCTTCTGTTTTCAGTGGACTACTATCAATGTGGTAATTCATGGGAACTGTTTTTTCCCCAAAGGGGATGACAGAATTTTTGGCATTGAGCTAAAGGCCATGGTTCTGACACAAGTTTTGGTCAAAGTGAGGCCATTCTGTAGGATATCAACATCACTTGGGGAGTTAATAGCTCCCAACTTGCAGTCATCTGCCAACTTTGTCAGCCAGAGTCCCTTCTTGTTGGCCTGGATTTCAGAGAAGTAGATACCAAACAGAAGAAGGACCAAGGACCGAACCCTGTGGGACTCCACTCGTGACTAGTTGGCAGTCTGACTTGGAGTCAGCTGCTTTCACACTGTGTGTTCTGTGAGCCAGTTTGCAACCCACCTATTGGGGGATGATGCCAAGCTTAATGAGTTTTTCTATGATTCCTGAGTGGGGAATGGTATCAAAAGCCTTGGCCAGATCAAGGTAGGCTATATGAAGCACCTTGCCTTCATCCACAGCTCTGGTGACTGACTGAGTAGTCGACCAAGTTGAGCAGGTATGTTATACCATTCACAAAACCAAACTGTGTGGGAACCAGAGTTTGGAAATTCCCTATATCCTTGTTTTAGGTCCATGATGCGTTCCATAGCTTTGCATATCAGACTCTTCAGGCTAATGGGGCAGTAGTTCCCAGGGACTGTAGTCGCTCCTCCTTTGTGGAGAAGGGATGACTGTAGCATTGCGCCATTTGGTAGGGACAAAGCCTGAGGTGAGGCTGTGATTGAACAGGGCACACAGGTGAGATGCCAACATAGCATAAAGAAGTTATGTACTCACCATAACGTTCCATGTTTGTTGTCCCTAATCTCACCTTCATTCTTGTATCCCACCCTCTTTCCCCCTTCCTGGAGGATCAAGAGGAAGTTTTCGGAATCGGTCATAAGATGTTCTTTGTGTTTCACTGTTGCAGTCATCACATTTGGGTTATCTGCTTGCAATAGCCCTTAGTCGGCCTGATTATCAAAGTCTTGGGTCCTGTTCGGTTGCTGTCTCATCTTCCATGACGTCAGG
The DNA here is from genome assembly GCF_019279795.1 of Protopterus annectens. Taxonomy (NCBI): domain Eukaryota; kingdom Metazoa; phylum Chordata; order Ceratodontiformes; family Protopteridae; genus Protopterus; species Protopterus annectens. The sequence continues at coordinate 668,942,956 of NC_056743.1, forward strand.
TAGTCAGAGGAATAAAGCATGCAGCTGACGCCATTACATCAGTCTTTCTTGCTGTGGGGTGCTTGAAGCAGAAGCAGTTCGCAAGTGCCTGTTGGCCGACTCCTGAAATTTTAATTTTTGAGTTTCAGAACCGAAGTCTTCAACTAAAGCTAAGTACCCCATTGGGGAAACATTTTCTTGCTCTAAACCGATGTCAGTAAAAGTCAATAATTGTATTTCCTTGTGGAAAGCAAATGCCTCATAAAGATTTTCATTCGTACTATATTCTTTGCCTAGGCCCTGACCACAACGTACCTCGCTGTCGGTTTTGTGCCTTATTTAAACAACAAACTATTCATCGTCAGTATATTTACGCTTCTAAATATTTTGGTACTCTGTTCAGTTACCCAGATATGGCTTCAGTAAGCCATCCGACCACTGACATTCCGAAAAAAACGCAAAGATAAAGACATAGGCCGCCTAGGTCCCAAGCTGCCGACAAAGCTTCTCTTAACCTAGTCGCCAGTTCGCCGGTACTCAGGCGCTTTCGCAGCCCCTGATACCCGCTACTTCAGATTCGCAGGCCTCTACTGAGACCCATTCGGCGTCCGGTATGCCGCGAGATGCTTCAACTGTGGAACCTGCGGATGTCTCTACCTTAGATGGGTCCTGAGCCGTTGTGCAGGCACCAGCTTCTGAGGGTGTACTCAGGCCTACTGACTTGCTTATTAAACAGATGCCATCTTCTTCTTCTTCAAGGCCAAAAACTCGATCCATGCCTAGAAAACCGACGCCCAGACTGCATGGTCAGGCCTCTATGCCTAAAAAACAAATGGTAAGAATGGCTGAAGACCTTATTACTTTAATCAGGGGAAGCCAACCTTCCCCTTCTGAGACCTAGGACTGAATTTGCTTATGATTCTTCTGATCAGGATTCTGAATTTTCTGTTTCCCCTGATGAACAGGATTTACCCTCATCTACCTATGAGGATTCTCATGCAGAGGACTCTATTCCCCCTGCTTCCCCTCCAGAGGATTTCTCTTTTGGTGAACCTTGCATACTCTTATTGAACATTTTTGCTGGGAAAGCCAGGATTACTCTGATTCTAAAAAGAGGCTTAGGGATTTCATACTCTTGCCCCAACACAGGCCTTTAGTTATCCCCCCTGTACTGGACATTGTTGTTGATGCCTTTTCAGAATCTAGCTTGGCTCCTGACTCCTTACCTCCTGCTCCCAGAAAACCAGACATATTACAGGGTTCCTGACTCTCACAAGTTCCTCCTTAAAAATCCTACTGCGGATCCTGAGACCATTTCACAGGAACCCAAGGGCATTAAGGCTACTACTGCCAAAAATCCTACTCCCTCTGATAGAGATTCCAGGGCGCTGGATAGATGGGGAAAGAAGGTATACACTTCTGCAACCTTTGCCATTGGGGCCTTAAACTGCCAGTTTCTTATGTTAAAGTATCAGCAGCATATTATTGGATTGCTTAAACAGAAAATGATGTTGATTCCGGACTGTGCTGAAAATAAGGATTTACAGGATTTGATGCATTCTGCTGAACAAGTTGGAAAACATACTTTGCAATGTGCTTTTGATTCACTAGAGGCATCTTGCAGGGCTGCTGTCACTGTGTCTGTGCTTAGAAGGCATGCTTGGCTTAAGGAGCAATCTTTGCCAGATCATGTTAAAGCTAAATTGCTGGATGCTCCCTTAAACCAGGACCGCCTGTTTGGCAGCAAAGCAGTAGTGGTACTTAAAAAGATGGAGGAAAAAGCTAAATTTATGCAAACTGTTAAAGATTTCCTGCAAGTACAGCCTCCAAGATTTAGTAGGCATTGGCCCTCTAAGAATTGGTCCTTTCCTGCTTCTTCCAGGCCTTCTCAGTACAAACCCAGAACCAGCAGAATACCCAGGCTTCAGTCCCAAGGTGCGCACAGGTCTAAGCAGTGGGGGGGGCTCTCACTTCCAAAGCAGGGAGTAGTAAGACTCCCCCCTATGGTAAACTGTCTCAATGACCTAACTTTAAAGCTTCCAAGCCCTTCTCAACTGACTGATCCTTTAGAGGGAAAGATTGCTCTGCAGGCAAAAAACTGGGAACTCATTACCCAGGACAAATGGGTTTTACATATAGTTTCCCAAGGATACAGATTCCACTTCCACACTTTAGCAATCCCAAACGGTTGGCCAGATCTACCCCCAAATCACTGGGCAGAAGCAAGTTCTCTCTCTAAGTATAAGGGCTATTCAAACTGTCCCAGAAGAGGAAAGGGGACATGGTTTCTACTCAAGACTTTTCCTGGTGCCCAGACAAGAACTCCTGGCCTCCTATCCTGGACCTCTCTATCCTAAACACTTTTTTGGTGATCCGAAAATTCAAGATGCTAACTCTTCACCAGTTGCTTCCTATGCTAGGCAAAAATGCCTGGTTGGCAACACTGGATTTAAAGGAAGCCTACCTGCGCATCCCAATCAGGGAATCTTGCAGAAGATACCTACGTTGCAAAGCAGGCTTCATGCACTATCAGTTCTCTGCACTGCCCTTTGGCTTATCTACTGCACCCATGATATTCACAAAGTGCCAGCTCAAGTCATTGCATTTTGCAGGCAAAGAAATATTCAAGTATACCCCTACTTGGACGATTGTCTAATTCAGGCAGAAAACCAGGACATATTGAATCATCTGGCCTTTGTACAAAAAGTGCTAACTTCTCTGGGGTACACCATAAACGAAAATAAATCACATCTTGTACCCTGCCAACAAAGTGTATTCCTGGGAGCAAGCTTGAACACAACTTCCTGGATGGCTTTCCTCACGCCAGAGAAGCAAGTTAATTTGGCAGCTTACTTCAAACTAATGGCCACAAAGACCCTGCTATCTGCAAGACAAATATTGCAAGCCCTAGGGTTCACGGCCTCCTGCATTCTCCTAATTCCATATGCAAGACTGCATATGAGGAAACTACAGTGGTATCCAAAAAGCCTATGGTGTCAACATTCTCAGAATCTAGAAGCAATGATTCCTGTCATACCTTGCTTACAGTTAAATTCCTTTGGTGGGCAGAGGCCTGCCACCAAAACAAGGGACTGCCATTCACTCTACCCCCTGCTGCCCTTAACCCTAGCAACAGATGCACCAGACTATGCATGGGGGGCTCACTTGGCAGGGAATTGCATTCAGGGCAAATGGAACCCAATTCAAATGCACCTGCATATCAATCAAAAAGAAATGTTAGCTGTACAGAATGCTCTGACAGCCTTCAAGGACCACATTCTTCCAGGACAATTAATGGTAAAGACGGACAACACTACTGTTATGTGTTGCTTAAGCAGGGAGGAACCCACTCATACCATCTGCAGACTAGCCATGGCTCTTTGGAAAACAGCCTTGAGCTACCAAGAGCACCTACAGGCTCAATTCCTGCCAGGAAAGCTAAACACTGGCAGACGAACTAAGCAGAAATCTCATGGACCCACACGAGTGGAAACTGGAACCAAAGACATTCAACATGTTGATAAACAAATGGGGGAGCCCAGAGATAGACTTGTTTGCCTCCCCCCAGTACTACCAATAGGACAATTTCTGCACAAGACTCCCCACAAACAAGCTTGGAAAGTGGATGCCCTGTTCTTCACCTGGAAAAATCTATCAGTTTATGCCTTTCCTCCTCTGCCTCTCCTCTCCAAGGTACTACTAAAGATCAAACAAGACAAACCAAGGACGATATTGATTGACCAGACTGACCACGCCAACACTGGTACCCCCTCTTGTGCAGTGTCACTGCTGGCACCATGGCACCTGCCTCAGAACCCTACCCCTGCTGTCCCAGCAGGAGGGCCAGATTCTGCACTCAGCTTCAAACCCTGAACCTGGCAGCCTGGCTAATTACCTGAGCTCTCTGTTACCATCCCTCAGTAAAGAATTGTTGGATATCATTCTGGCGGCAAGGAGGCCTAGTACTAGAAAATCTTATGCTGAAAAATGGAAAAGATTCTGTTCCTGGAACCAAACTCAGGGGATGGGCACAGCAGCGCCCAATTTACCTCAGATTCTTCAATACTTAACTGAAATGCTTCACAAAGGCCTTTTCCTTTTCTTCTATCAAAATTCACGCCTCAGCCATTTCAGCTCATTACAACACAGAACCATCCCTCTTCTCTCATCCACTGCTCAAGCAAGTTCCTCAGAGGGGCCAAAAACTTAAGACCACTCAGGAAAACCCCAACTCCAGCCTGGGACCTTAACTTTGTATTGGAAAAACTCGCTCTACCTCCTTTTGAGCCAGCTGCAAATGCAGAGTTGAAATTCCTTTCTTGGAAAACAGCCTTCCTTTTAACCATCACTTCAGCAAGAAGGGTGTCTGAATTACAAGCCCTTATGGCAGTGGAGCCTTTCATCATCTTTCATGCGGACAGGGTGTCCCTCAGGACCAATCCCTCCTTCATGCCCAAGGTAGTATCCAGTGTGGCTCTTACTCGGTCCATTCATTTGCCCAACCTTCTTTTGTAACCCACAGAACAAAGGAGAACATATACTGCACTCCTTAGATGTGCACAGACAACTTACATTTTACTAGGATAGGACTAAACCTCTCCGGAAATCTGAGCAGCTGCTGGTGGCATTTGCTGCAGGGGCAGAGGGGAAGGCCATTTCAAAGCAAACCATTTCTAAATGGATAAGGCCATTGCATTAATTTCTTCTGTAAGCACCATGGAAAACCTATCCCACAGGGGATAAGACCACATTCAACCAGGGCTGCATCTACTTTTACAGCCTTTCTCAGAGGTTGCCCCTACCTGGAGTTTTGTACATACTTTCACCAAGCATTACCATTTACTAATTTTCTTTAAATCCAGAGCTGGCTTTGCCACTGCAGTCTTGCAGGGCCTCATAGCTTTTCCTAATGCTATCTAATTTCCTCCTTCCATCCTTAGCTTTGGGAATCTACCCAAATGTAATGACTGCAACAGTGAAATACGAAGAAAATAGTCCAGTTGTGTACACTTACCATAAATGTAGGTGTTCGAGTGTATTCACTGTTGCAGTCCTGGTTACCCTCCCTCCAGCTCCCTGACTTCTTTTGGCTATACCTCTATTCCTTTTTATTATGCTTAAAGCTTTTTGGTGTATTTGCTTTTTTGTTGGAGGTGTAACCTTGTGTGTGTGTGTGTGTGTGTGTGTGTGTGTGTATATATATATATATATATATATATATATATATATGTATGTATTTATATATATATATATATATATATATATTTAATTGCTTCCCATTAGGGAGAACAAAACTGATGTAATAGCATCGGCTGCATGCTTTATACCCCTGACTACCTGACGTCATAGAAGATGAGAGAGCAACCAACGTTGGACCCAAGACTTTGATAATCAGGCCGACTGAGGGCTACTGCAAGCAGATAACACAAATGTGATGACTGCAACAGTGAATACACTCTTAACATCTACATTTATGGAAAATGTACACAACTGTACTTTCTCTGCTTCCCTTCTTGCCTCATGAGACATGGACAGAGATTATTGTATTTACCATTGTGGGTTAGATAATCTAGTGATTGGTACTTACAAATGAGATCTGGGTAACGGTCGCTAGGCATCATGGGATATGGTGTAGCCTCGAGCCAGTAAAAATTCTTGAGCTTTAGTATGTGGCCGAGTCGAAACTGGTACTTGGATGTCCTTCAAGGATGCATCTGCAGTCCTAACAAATGGGTTGTCCTGTCGTCAGGCAGCCCTTCGGTCGGCCGGATTCCAAAGTCTGGGTCTGGCCTCGGCTGGTGTTGCACTTCACCCGACGTCATCTCTGCTGGTCTTCGGGTATAAAGGCATCAGCCGACGCCATTTTCCTCAGTCTTTCTTGCCGCGTGGCGCCCGAAGCAGAAGCTGTTCGCAAGTGCCGGTCGGTCAGATCCAGAGATTAATACTACCGAATACAACTTCGAAGACTTCTAAAAGCTAAGTACCCCGTTGGGGACTCTTTCTTGCCTCAGCCGATGTCAGAAAAAGTAAATAACTGTTTAACTTGTGGGAAACAAATACCTCATAAAGATTTCCACTCTTACTGCTTACCTTGTTTAGGCCCAGACCACGACGTAGCAGCTTGTTTAGCCTGTGCTTCCTTCAACCGACGAATGCTTAGGCGTCGGTCGGAGTTTGCTGAACAGTTTTTCGGCTCAGACTTTGCGTACATTATGCCGTCGGATCCTCCGACTTCCCAAATTGTTAAGAAACGCAAAGAAAAGGACCGACACTCACGGTCCGCGGTTTCGGCCGAAACCACGGTAAAGCAAACCGCGAGTGTCTCTGTTTCGGCCAAAACCGAGCAAACGGTTCAATCTACAGCCGAATCCATGACTACTACCGAGGCCCCTTCTACCCTAGCTGAATCGGCCTCTGAAAATTTGCCTTCTAATGTGGTTTCTCTAGAGTTATCGGACACCATCCCTTTGGATGTCTCTACCCCAGCACGTGGTGCTGCTAGGCCTCCTGCAGCCATGTCTATAAAGGCCTTTGCCAGGGCTAAAGCAGCCAAAACTGCTAAATCAGTGCCTGTTAAGCCCCCCTCTCACAGGCCCAGCTCCAGTTCACAAATGCTTACTCTGGCAGAGGATCTCATCTCTCTAATAAGGGGATCCCAATCTCACCCAGACAGGGCCTCACAACCACCGGAAAAGAGACCTAGAGCAGAGCCCCTGAGCCAGGCTCCTCAGATGACTCTTCTGATGACTCAGACATTACAGACCATCCAGAGGCTCCTCTTTCTACTTATGAAGATTCTGATGCTGAAGAATCTATTCCTTCTGCCTCTCCACCAGAGGAATTTTCCTTTGGGGAAACCTTACATGCCATCGAGAGCAATTCCAATGGCAGGGACAAGATTTCTCAGATTCAAGAAAAGGCTTAGGACCTTTTACACTTACCACAACATAGGCCCTTAGCAATACCTCCAGTTCTTCCTGTTGTGGATGATGCATTTAATGATGTTTGCACTGCTCCTGATACTTTACCTCCAGCCCCTGCTAAGCCCGACAGGTTCTACAGGGTACCGGACACTCATCACCACTTATACAAGGCTCCTTTTGCAGATCCGAGACTATCTCCCAGGGGCCTAAGGCAGTAGCCGACCTCAGCTAAAACCCTCTCCCTTCTGATAGGGAATCCAGGTCCTTAGAGATGGGGTAAAAAGTATACACCTCCGCTACTCTCTCAGCTAGAGCTTTGAACTGTCAGTTTCATATGATCCAATACCAAGAGTTTATGCTTGATCAGTTAACTAAGAAACTGTCCTCTGATGATTCCTTAGATAAGAAATATGTTCTAGAAATGGTGAATAACATTCAGCAGGTTAGTAACCATTCTTTAAAATGTGGCTATGATGCACTGGAGGCTTCATTTAGATCAGCCATGACTGGCACAGTTATAAAAAGGCATGCATGGTTGAAAGAGCAGGTCTTGCCGGATCATGTTAAAGCAAAGCTATTAGATGCTCCTATGGACAAGGTCAGTCTATTCGGTTCTCCTGCCCAACAAGTAATGAAGAAAATGGAAGAGAAGGCAAAATCTGTACAAACAGTTAAAGATTTCTTACAGGTACAGCCCCCAAGGTTCAGCAGGAACTGGCCTTCCAAAAATTGGTCCTTTCCAGACTCCTCTAAATATCAGAGAGGCAGGAATAGACGTTCCAGAGGCAGAAATCAATCCAGAGGAGGTGCCTACAGGGGCGCCAGTGGCAAGGCAATAACCAACGAGGCACAGATACAACCACTGCCACTGCAACAGGACAATCACAGTGACTTGGCTCTAACACCGCCTACCAGGGAACAAATGGTAGCACTCTTAGGCGGAAAGTTAGCCTTATTTTCAAAAAACTGGCACTATATCACAAGAGACAACTGGATTTTGCAAACTATAGACCAAGGCTACAGGTTTCATTTCCACACCTTACCAGCAAAAGAGGAATGCCAAACCTGCCACCAAATCAAAAGTCAGAAGCCCTAAAACAAATAGCTCAATTAACAAAGATGAGAGCTGTGGAAAGGGTACCACCTACAGAACAGAGCAAGGGATTTTACTCCAGACTCTTCCTAGTACCAAGAAAAGAGAACAGTTGGAGACCTATTCTCGACCTGTCCGCTTTAAACACATTCATCATCGTTCCAAAATTCAAAATGCTGACCCTACACCAACTTCTTCCCATGCTGGGCAAGGAGTATTGGCTGGTAACTCTAGATCTCAAGGAGGCATACCTGCACGTCCCCATACGACCAGTTTGCAGAAGATACCTCAGATTTCTTGCAGGATCAGAGCATTATCAATTCTCAGCATTGCCCTTTGGCTTATCTACTGCGCCCAGAGTGTTCACGAAATGCCTGGCATCAGTAATCGCTCATTGCAGGCTTCAGGGAATCCAAATTTATCCATACCTGGACGACTGCCTGATACAAGCGGACAACAAAAGCAAGCTGACACAAGACTTACAAAGAGTCATTTGCTTACTACAAGCCCTGGGATACACAGTGAATCTAAAAAAGTCAAAACTGGTACCATCCCAGACAATAACATTCTTGGGAGCAGAATTGGACTCAGTAAAACAGAGGGCATTCCTAACTGCAGAAAAACAAGAACAACTTCCTCTGTACTTCTTGGCACTAGCAAAGCAGAACATACTAACAGCAAGGAAAGTACTGCAGGCCTTGGGTTTCATGGCATCCTGCATAATCTTGGTCCCTCATGCCAGACTACATATGAGAAAGCTACAGTGGTACCTAAAGAATTTATGGTCTCAACACAAGCACAGCTTAGAAACCGAAATACCACTAATCCCATGCCTGAAACAAGAGTTCCTATGGTGGGCTCAGACATGCCAGGCAAACCCAGGCTTGTCCTTCCACAACATTCAAGCAAGCCAAACCATCACAACGGACGCCTCAGACCTCGGTTGGGGGCACACATGCTGGACAAGTGCATTCAAGGCTTATGGACTCCAGAACAACTACACCTGCACATAAATCAAAAAGAAATGCTGGCAGTAAAACTAGCAATCCAGAATTTCAGACCATTCCTCAAAGAGGGCCAATTGATGATAAGGACAGACAACACCACAGTCATGTGGTACATCAACAAACAGGGAGGCACGCATTCATCCCCCCTATGCCGAATGACTCTGGACCTGTGGAATGTGGCTCTGAGCTACAACATTCAATTACAGGCAATATTTGTACCGGGAAAAGAAAACATCCTAGCAGACATGTTAAGCAGAACTACCTCGGATGCTCACGAATGGATGCTACAGCCGGACATCTTCAAAGCCATCACAAAGAAATGGGGAATGCCACAAACAGACCTATTTGCATCCCCACTCAATCATCAGCTCAACAAATTCTGCACAAGGACATACCACCCTCTTGCTTGGAAGGTGGACTCTCTATCCTTCAATTGGAAAGGCCAGACAGCATATGCATTTCCACCCCTTCCTTTGATGCACAAGGTACTACTGAAAATCAGAGGAACGTCCAAGGATAATTCTGATAGCTCCAAATTGGCCAAGACAACATTGGTATCCATTACTGAGGAGCATGTCCCGGGGGGGAACGTGGACTCTACCCCTGATTCCTTTGATGTTGACTCAGAGCAACTACAACATCTTGCATCCAAACCTGAAAACTCTGCAACTCACTGCCTGGAACATTACATAAGAGCATCCAACCCAGATTTATCCCAAAGGGTTAAAGACATTATCCTGGAGGCCCGCAGACCTTCTACTAGAAGGAACTATGCAGGAAAATGGAAAAGGTTTGTCATTTGGAGTACGGAAAGAGGGAAAGATGTGTCAAAGGTAGATATTGCCAACATCCTGGAGTATTTGGCAGAGCTCCTACATACTGGCCTGTCCTATTCCTCCATCAAGATACATGCATCAGCTATTTCTGCAGAATACAGCCTCTATCCCCCTGTCTTCTCAAGATCCTCTACTCAGGCAGTTCCTCAGAGGAATTAAGAATGTAAAACCTCCTAGGAAACCACCATTACCAGCATGGGACTTGAATTTTGTGCTAGAAAAATTGACACTCCCTCCATTGAACCAGCAGCAACAGCAGATCTTCAACACCTATCCTGGAAAACTGCTTTCCTACTGGCAATTACTTCAGCAAGAAGGGTTTCGGAACTACAGGCTTTAATGGCAGTGCAACCCTTCCTAATCTTCCATCAAGATAGAGTGTCCATGAGAACTAATCCTACATTTATGCCTAAGGTGGTATCCAGAGTGTCTCTAAACCAGGCAATCCACCTACCTACCTTCTTTCCCAATCCACAGAACAAAGGGGAAAGACTGCTGCATACCTTGGATGTACATAGACAGTTGCGCTACTACCTGGACAGAACCAAGGGCAATAGAAAAACTGACCAGCTCCTAGTAGCCTATGCAACAGGAAGGGAAGGAAAAGCAATTTCCAAACAGGCAATCTCAAAGTGGATAGGAAATTGCATAAGATTCTGTTACTCCTATCATGGAAAGCAAATTCCACAGAACATAAGGCCTCATTCTACAAGGGCTACAGCCACTACCACAGCCTTCTTACGAGGAGTGGCTACCAAGGACATTATTGAGGCGGCTACTTGGACCTCCGTGCATACATTTGCCAAGCATTATAACTTATCTCTATACTCTAGATCCCGAGCAGGGTTTGCCACTGCTGTGTTGCAAGGGATCCTAACTACACCATAATTCTTATTCCTCCTCCCCTAGTTTGGCTATGGTATTCTACCCATTTGTTAGGACTGCAGATGCATCCTTGAAGGACATAGTACAGTTTTGTACCTACCATAAATGTAGATGTCCGAACAGGATAGCATCTGCAGTCAGGATTACCCACCCTCCTTCCCCTCTGTGGTACTCTTAGGGTATTGCCCACCTAATAGCTAGCTGGGGGGATCTCTTATGGTGTATTTGTTTGTATATATGTACATACATGTATATTTTTGTGTTTGCCTTCTACTTTTTGGGAAACATTGGCATTTACCCAAAAATTTAGCTATCCAAGAGGGCTACTGGCATCTGGGGCAAGAAACAGTGAGGAAAATGGCGTTGGCTGATGCCTTTATACCCGAAGACCAGCAGAGATGACGTCGGGTGAAGTGCGACACCAGCCGAGGCCAGACCCAGACTTTGGAATCCGGCCGACCGAAGGGCTGCCTGACGACAGGACAACCCATTTGTTAGGACTGCAGATGCTATCCTGTTCGGACATCTACATTTATGGTAGGTACAAAACTGTACTTTCTGAACCCAACCATCAAGAATGAAGGCGAGATTATGGACAACAAACATGGAACATTATGGTTAGTACATAACTTCTTTTTTGCAACATTATGATCAAAGGAGTGGGAATTTTCTACCAATGTTCCAAGGTCTGTCTCACCATCATCATTATATTGGAATGTTTTTTTTTTTCTCTACTGTGTGCTGGTTCAAGGGGTAGTTTATGAAATGTGATAGTATTGTACTTCTTAGCACTTAGTTTTACCCCATTTTCAGTACACCAGCTATTAGTGTAAATTCACATTTTAGCATCTGCATGTCGGAAAGGTGTTTGAGATTCATGCCTGGTTTACAGTCATTTATTTGGTTAACCAGAGATCCCTGTTTTTGATTTGGAGATCAACGAAGTATGTGCCAAGTATTAGATGCCTTACTGTGGATCCCTTTGGGACTCCACTAGTTACCTTCATACTCTGAAGATGCATCTGTTACCCTCACTGTGTGGATTCTGTCCCTTTGCCAATTTGGTATCCACCTAACAACATAGCTGTCATTTTGGAGCTCATTTAGCTTGATAATGGTAGCACATGGTATAGTGTCAAATGTTTTTGTGAGGACTGTATGCCGTATGGATGGCTGGACTGTGATTCATTAGACAAGGCTCTACCCTTAAAGCCAAAGTGGTAGGGGTAAAGTCTCATAAGATTTAGTGTCATAGTGTACTAGGTTAGATGTTCATCATGTTACACTGCTGCAGTCATTACACTTGGGTTATCCTGCCATCAGGCGGTCCCGCAGTCTGTTATCCTGCCATCAGGCAGTCCCGCAGTTGGCCAGAGTTCCAAAGTCTTGGTCCGGCGTTGGTTGCTGTCGCTTCTTCCCTGACGTCAGTGCGCCAGGGGTATTTAAGATACATCTGACGACATTTTCTTCAGTCTTTCTTGCCGTGCGGTGCCCGAAGCAGAAGCAGTTCGCAAGTGCCAGTCGGCTGACTCCTGAGATTTTCGAAGTCGAATTTCAGATCCGAAGTCTTCAATAAAGCTAAGTACCCCGTTGGGGAAACTTTTTTCTTGCCTCAGACCGATATCAGAAAAAGTTAATAATTGTATTTCTTGTGGGAAGCAAATACCTCATAAGGACTTCCACTCATACTGTATTCCATGCCTAGGCCCTGATCACGACGTCACTAGTTGTCGGTTTTGTGCTAGATTTAACAAACGCACTATAAAAAGACGTTTTGATTTTGCTTTGCACTACTTTGGCCGAAGGTTCAATTATACTATGCCGTCGGATCAACCGACGACCGCAATACCGAAAAAACGCAAGGACAAGGATAAAGACAGGCATCCGAGGTCCAAAACAGACTAAACCTCTTCTAGGCCAGTCGCCGGTTCTCATTGAGGCATTTTGCAGCCCCTGACACCAGCTACCGAGCCACAGGCCGCCTCCGACTCCCACGTGGAGACAACTAGGCCTCTGGAAACTGAAGGTATTGGGCCTACAGAAACTAATCCCTCAGATGGGTCCGGAGCCGCTGAGCAGGCATCGGCTTCTGAGAGCGTTTTCAGACCTTCACAACTTACCATTAAAACAACAGCCAAGACAAAAGTACCATTAAAGACAAAGAAACAAGTACAGCATTCTCCTGGACAGTCCTCCATGCCTAAGAAACAGATGCTTAAAATGGCCGAAGACCTCATTACTCTAATCAGGGGTTCCCATCCCCCTCCTGAGAAAAGACCTAGGCAGGATACAGACTGTGATTCCTCTGATCAGGTTTCCATTTCCTCTGATTCCTCTTCAGACGAGGGATACTCTGTACCCCCCTATGAGGACTCTGATGCTGAAGAATCTATCCCTTCAGCCTCTCCTCCTGAGGATTATTCTTTTGGGGAAACTTTACATACCATGAGGGAGCATTTCCACTGGAAAAGTCAGGATTACTCTGAATCCAAGAAAAGGCTCAGGGATTTCCTTTTATTGCCTCAGCACAGGCCCCTGGCTATTCCGCCTGTGCTAGATATTGTGGATGATGTGTTCTCTGAATCCAGCCTATCTCCTTATTCTTTGCCCCCTGCACCAGCCAAGCCAGATAGATATTATAGAGTCCCTGACTCTCACAAGTTTCTTTATAAAAACCCTTCTGCTGATCCAGAAACTATTTCCCAGGGTCCAAAAGGGGTTAAGGCTTCCATTGCAAAAAATCCAGTACCCTCTGACAGAGATTCCAGAGCTTTGGATAGATGGGGGAAGAAAGTATACACTTCTGCAACTTTAGCAGTAAGAGCTTTAAATTGCCAGTTTCACATGCTTAAGTACCAACAATATTTAATGGCTCAGTTAAAACAGAAAATGCTTGCAAGCTCAGAAGCTCCTGATTGTAAAGAAATGCAGGATTTATTGCATGCAGTTGAACAGGTGGGAAAACATACTCTGCAATGTGGTTTTGATTCTTTAGAGGCCTTTTGTAGAGCCGCAGTTACAGGTTCTGTGATTCGAAGACATGCTTGGTTAAAAGAACAGAGTTTACCTGATCATGTTAAGGCAAAATTATTGGATGCTCCTTTACAGCATACCACCTTGTTTGTTGTTAAGGCAGAAGAGGTGTTAAAGAAAATGGAGGATAAAGCTAAATCTATGCAAACAGTCAAGGATTTCTTACAGGTACAGCCACCTCGATTTAGTAGAAATTGGCCAACAAAGAATTGGTCCTTTCCAGTGTCGGCCAGGCCACAGAGGCAGATACAGACACCCAAGAGGCAGATCTCAACCCCAAGGCTCAGACAGACAACGACAGTGGGGCACCTCAACCCCAAAAGGAGGTGAGGACAAGTCTCAAACTTACAGGAAACAGTCACAATGACTTTTCCCTTCGTACGCCAAGCACTTCCCTTTTGGAAGCCCCTTTAGGGGGAAAACTAGCACTTTTTTCTCAAAACTGGCAAACAATCACACAAGACAAATGGGTTCTGAATATTGTGTCTCAAGGTTACAGGTTCCACTTTCATACTTTACCAAGGCTAAAAGGAATGCCAGACCTACCACAAAATCAATGGGCAGTGGCACAAAAACAAATTTCAGCCCTCATGCACATGACAGCTATTCAAAAAGTACCACAACAGGAACAAGGACAAGGTTTTTACTCAAGACTTTTCCTGGTCCCCAGAAAGGACAAGGCCTGGAGGCCCATACTAGACCTTTCAATTCTAAATACTAAAGAGCATTCTAAAGACATGCTTCTGGAGCATTTCTCCCCGGGCCTCCGCTGAAAACAGGATCTGTGGAACCTAGTCGGACATTCCCGGTCAACAAATGTTAAAATAAAATAAAAATAAAATAAAATAAATAAATACTTACCTGGATATTCCGAAATTCAAAATGTTGACATTACAGCAGCTTCTACCCATGCTGGGCAAGAAGGCTTGGCTTGTTACTCTGGACCTCAGAGGCATACCTGCATGTCCCTATCAGACAAAATTGCAGAAGATACCTCAGATTCAAAGCTGGTACAATGCACTACTAATTCTCTGCACTGCCCTTTGGCTTATCTACTGCGCCCAGGGTCTTCACAAAGTGCCTGGCACCAGTAATTGCATTTTGCAGACAAAAAGGAATTCAAATATATCCATATCTGGACGACTGCCTCATTCAAGCAGAGACAAAGGACATTCTTCTACAGCATCTGGCATTTGTAAAAAGGTTGCTAATTTGTCTAGGGTACACAGTAAACGAAAAGAAGTCAAAACTAGTGCCCTCACAACAGATTATATTCCTGGGTGCCAGCTTAAATACAACGGCCCAGATGGCTTATCTCACGCCAGACAAACAAGTTCAACTAACTCAATATTTTCAACTACTGGCAAAAAAGTCCCATTTCTCTGCAAGAAAAATTCTGCAGGCCCTGGGATTCATGGCATCCTGCATACTACTAATACCATATGCCAGACTGCATATGAGGAAATTACAATGGTACCTAAAAAGTGTTTAGACTCAACACTCTCACAGTTTAGAAGCAGTAATACCAATGATTCCCTACCTACAACAGGAGTTTCGATGGTGGGCACAGGCATGTCACCTAAATAAGGGTCAGCCTTTTACCCTACCCACAGCCAGGCAGACTCTAACAAGAGATGCTTTGGATTACACCTGGGGAGCACACATGGCACGAAAATGCATTCAGGGCAAGTAGACCACAGACCAGATGCATCTTCACATCAATCAAAAGGAGATGTTGGCTGTTCAAAATGCCCTAACAGCTTTCAAGGACCTTCTGCATCCAGGACAATTATTATTAAAGACAGACAACACCACAGTAATGTGGTACATAAACAAGCAAGGGGGCACTCATTCTTATCCCCTATGCAGGCAAGCCATGACCTTGTGGAACACAGCACTAACGTATCAAGTTCACCTGTAAGCGCAATTCCTGCCAAGGAAGAAAAATACTCTGGCAGACGATCTAAGCAGAAATTTCATGGACCCTCACGAATGGAAATTGAATCCACAAATCTTCAGCATGGTAACGCAAAAATGGGGATGCCCAGACATAGATCTTTTTGCCTCCCCACTGAATTGCCAACTACAAAAGTTCTGCACAAGGACTTACCATAAATAAGCATGGAAAGTGGATGCTCTTCTGTTCAGCTGGAAAAACCTAAAAGTTTATGCCTTCCCGCCACTGCCTCTCCTTTCAAAGGTACTCCTAAAAGCCAGACAAGAAAAACCACAGATGATCCTGATTGCTCCAGACTGGCCACACCAGCACTGGTACCCTATCTTAAAGAACTTAGCTCAAGGCCCACCATGGATTTTGCCTCAAATTCCACACCTTCTGACTCAACAAAACAATCAGATCCTGCACGGTCAGCTCAAAACCCTAAACCTGGCTGCATGGCAGATTCATTAGTCAAACAGGCAACACCTCTCTATAAAGAGGTTATGGATGTCATTTTGGAGGCCAGGAGGCTTAGCACCAGGAAAGCTTACTCAGTCAAATGGAAGAGATTCTGCGCTTGGAACCAGGCTCAAAGCCTTGACTCTCTTGTTCCAAACATTCCTGAGATTTTACAATACTTAACTGAGATGCTGGACAGAGGCCTATCCTTCTCATCAATTAAGATCCAAGCCTCTGGCATTTCAGCACATTACAACACGGATCCTCCTTTATTCTCTCATCCCTTGCGAAAGCAGTACCTCAGAGGGGCTAAAAACATAAGACTGCCCCGGAGAACACCAACACCAACTTGGGACCTCTATTTCGTTTTGGAAAAACTAACCCTGCCACCTTTTGAGCCAGCCAACACAGCCGATCTAAAATTTTTATCATGGAAAACAGCTCTGCTCCTGGCAGTAACTTCAGCACGAAGAGTCTCAGAGCTACAGGCATTAATGGCAGTGGAACCTTTTATAATTTTTCATCAGGACAGGGTTTCTTTAAGGACAAACCCTACCTTTATGCCAAAGGTGGTATCTAGTGTGGCTCTTAACCAAACCATCCATTTGCCAACTTTTTATCCAAACCCCAGAATAAAGGGAGAAACTTCTGCATTCTTTGGACATACACAGGCAGCTACGCTTCTACTTGGACAAAACAAAAGCTTTCAGGAAAACTGCACAACTGTTTGTAGCATATGCTGCAGGATCACAGGGCAAGGCTATCTCAAAAGCAGACTATATCCAAATGGATAGGACACTGTATTCGTTACTGCTACACACAGCATGGAAAATCAGTCCCAAATAACATTAGGACACATTCCACCAGGGCAACAGCCACTTCAGTAGCCTTTCTCAGAGGAGTACCTACCAAGGAAATTTTGGAGGCTGCAACTTGGAGTTCAGTGCACACCTTTACCAAGCATTACCACCTGCCTCTCTACTCTAAATCCAGAGCAGGATTTGCCACTGCAGTTCTGCAGGGCCTCATAGCCGATCCTAACTCTTTATAGACCAGCCACCCAACCTTAGCTTTGGGATTCTACCCAAGTGTAATGACTGCAGCAGTGTAACACGATGAACATAGTACAGTTTTGTACCTACCATAAATGTAGATGTTCGAGTGTTCACACTGCTGCAGTCCAGGTTACCCTCCCTCCATCCCCTCTGAACTAGCTGGGCTTATCTATGCGTTTCTATCCTATTCAACCTTTGTGGTGTATTTGCTTGTAACTGAAGGTATTGTTTTTATTTTGTGTATATTTTTTATTAATAATATGTATTGCCTACCTACTTGGGGGCACCTGACATCTGGGGCAAGAAAAACTGAAGAAAATGGCGTCGGATGCATCTTATATACCCCTGGCGCACTGACGTCAGGGAAGGAGTGACAGCAACTGGACCAAGACCTTGGAACTCTGGCCGACTACGGGACCGCCTGACGGCAGGATAACCGACTGCGGGGACCGCCTGATGGCAGGATAACCCAAGTGTAATGACTGCAGCAGTGTGAACACTCGAACATCTACATTTATGGTAGGTACAAAACTGTACTTTATTACCAGTTCTAAAGCCTTGCAGATAAAACTGGTCAGGCTACTGGGTCTGTAGATTCCGGGGTCTGTGGTGAAGCCTCCCATGTGAGGTACCATCACAACTGCTTTGCAACATGTCTCATGGACAAATCTAGTGGCTGAGCTCTGGTTAAAACGGTGAAGAAGGGAGGTCTATCACCTCATGTTTAGTACTGTTCAGCAGGCAATAGGGTATATTATCAAGTCACATGAAGGATGTATATATAATACACACATATATATATATATATATATATATATATATATATATAATACACACACACACACACATATATATATATATATATATATATATATATATATATATATATATATATATACATATACATATATTTTTATTTTTTTATTTTTTGCTTTGGAAAGTACCTGTGTGAAGTTGTTCAGTCTCGCCGTTCATTCTTTACTGATGGGATCGGCTCAGGTACAGCCGTTTGCAAAGTTCGAGGTTTACCAGTCGCTCGAGACCAAGCCCCTTATCTCATGATGCACTGTGGAATTACCCCAGATCTAGTTTGCCGCGGCACTGATCAGAGGTTCCAGTTTTGCTCGAGCCAATATTTCTACAAAAAAGCATGTGTTTGCAAGTTATTTCTATTTTTTTTCTAATATTTCTAGTGTATAGTAGTCTTGTGTAGCTTCTTAAAAGCTCCCCTTTTCTTGCGTGTGTTACCATAGTTTTAGCGGCCTCGTGTTTTGGCCTACTTTCTTTTGCATTTTCATACCTATATACCTTTAGCTTAGCGTTGGCCTTTGCTTTTGGGCCATTGTTTATAGTCTGTGTGTTAGCTACAGATAGAGCATAGTTGTAATTTTGGGTTTTTTTCTAGACTGTGTGGTATTTTTAGAGCCTAGGTATGTGTTTGTTCCTTGATACTTTAATATATCGAGTGTCTTTTCTTAGGCTGGTGTGTGCTTGGTTTCTGTGTTAAGCCTAAGACATTTTGTTTGTTGGATATGTCTGAGGACAAGGATAAGCACCCAAAGTCTGGATTTAAAAAGTATCCAGGCTGCTGGCAAAAGATGTCGGTAACTGATGTCCATGTAACGTGCGTCTACTATTTAGGAGCTGTCCATTTGCAGGAGTCTTGCAGTATTTGCCACTCTTTTTCCTCTAGGGTTTTATTGGAGAGGCAAAGAAAGTTAGTTGACAGAGGCTTGCTGAAGTATCCGTTTCATGAAGCATTGAGTGACCAGGATGGGGCCAGCAAGTCCTCCAAGTCCTCTGGGAACTCAAGGAATCCAAACTATCCAAAAAGTCCAAGAAATTGGAAGATCCTGTGACATCGGCTCCACAGACCTCGGAGCCAACTGTCTTTTCGTTTCGGAGCTGGCCCCACAGCATTGGAGCTGGTATCTGAGAGACCTGCATCTCCACTTCTTCAATCGGCATTCACTCTTCTAGGTCTTCTGTCTGCCTTTCGGATTTGGATATGGACCGATTGGTGCAGAAGCTCTTACGGGCACCAGGCCTTGCTAAGTTGTTGTCGGAATTGAAGACCACTACCCCAGACTTGACTGCTCTTCTTTCGAGCCGTACCAGACCTTCGGAGCCGGAGGGGGCAGACCTGTTCGTGGAGCCTTTCGGGCAGTGTCCGTGGTTCCATCTATTCTGACGTCCTCAGTGCCGGCCGGGGACTCTGGGAGCCGACACTCTCCTGTCGGGTCCGGAGAGGATAGCCCCAACGACTTGGTGCTGACTCTTCCTCTCGGGGCTTCGGCTTGGATGAGCTCGGCTCCTACCTCCGGCTCGGAGCTCGCGGCTTCAGTGTGGGAGGGGCTGGCGGTTCCTTCGGGTCCGTTGACTCCTTCTCATTGGAGCCATGATGCCTTTGAAGCCATGAGGAGAGGCTTGTTCCCCAAGACATCCTCGACACCAGGTCTGGCTTCCTCATCCCCCAAAGTGCCTGTGTTCGCTTCTGCTTCCATCGTCCTGCCTAAGCGTAGAGACCCTGAGCCTCGTATGAGACCTCCCCAGAGGCTCCCACTGAGGAGGTCCCCAGGAAGAGATTGTGCAAGAGGAGACACTTACTCCCCACACGAGTCTAACATCTGACATTGACTTGGATGAGTCAGAAGGGTCCCCACGGTCCCCCTCTGAGGGTATCTCTTTTGCGGAGATATTAGAGATCCTTAGGTAGAGGGGTGATTGGCAGTGCAAAAGCCCTACTGAGGACGAATCAGTTCTCCTTAAGGCTTTCGGGTCTGAACTTTCCACCTCTTGGGTGTCTCCATCCTTCGATGAGCTCATGCAGCTGGTCTCTCGGAGAGTGTGAGAGTCACCGGAGTCCATGGAGCCTGTCCCTTGGAGGCCTAACAAGTTTATTTCTGCTCCTATATCCTGTAGATTAATCCTTTTTGTCCAAAGGAGTCCCTGTTGATGCCACGGTGGTGGCGGCCACCAAAAAGGAAATGTCTGAGACTTCCTTGTCTATCTGTCCTCCTAATAGAGAGTCCAGGATCATGGATAGATATGGGAAATGCATGTTTAGTTCAGCGACTTATACACTCGGATCCTTGAACTATTTGACCCATATCACTAGATTGCAAAGAGATCTCCTTAAGGAGTTGGGAGATACTCTTCAGGGTACTGTAGCTGCAGGGGCTTCTGACAAAGTTTCCGCCCAGCTTGCTACCCTAAATTCTATTGTGAACTCGTCCATGTGTCTCATATCATATGCAGCTGATGGGACGAGTAGGGCAGCAGGTACAGGAATTGCTCTCAGAAGACATTCCTGGATGCGCTTGTGTTCCTTCTCATAGCCCTTTAAGTCTTCATTCGTGAGCACCCCTTTTGATGGCTCATCTCTTTTTGGGCCTAAAGTGAGGGAATCTTTTGACTTTGTGAATAGGAGGGAAGACTCTGTCTGCCATCTGAGTCTGTTTTTCCACCCCTACTCGGCCTTACCCCAAAGGTCAAAGGGAGAGGGAAGATGTGGTTCCGAAAAGCCCAAGGAGCCTTTAAGGAGACACGTAGTGAAACCCCCCTCTAGGGGTAGAGGACGGGGTAATGGAAGACACCGTCCTCGCGGCAGAGGTAGTCCGCAACACCAGGGTAACAGAGATTCCTTCTCTGGTCAGACCTATCAGTGCTTCTGAAAGGAGGCCCGACCTGTACTGCTTTGGAGGCAGTCGGGGGGTCACTTATCCTTATCTTTATACCCAGACACCTGACCAGATGTAACAAAAGACAGCCGGGTACAAAGTATTATTTCCAGAGGGTATTTCATACCGTTCTCCACTCCGCCCCCACCCACAAGGAGAATCCCGGGCATTCCACCCAGTTACAGGGAACAAGCAAGTATAGAGGTCCACAAGTTGCTAGAAGAGTCATCCAGCCAGTCCCAGCAGACCAAACAGGATTCGGAACTTACTCAAGATTCTTTCTGGTTCCAAGGAAAACAGGGGACTGGAGACCCATTTTGGACCTCAGCAGACTCAACCAATTTGTGAAGAAAGAGAAGTTCCGGATGGTCATGCTACAATCTATACTTCCCTTTTTAGGGAAAGACAGTTGGATGTGCTCGATAGATCTCAGGGATGTGTACTACCACATAAAATGGCCAGGCCATCCAGAGATCACCTGCGTTTCTGGCTGGGAGCCAATGATTATCAATTTCGAGCCCTGCCCTTTGGTCTAACTACAGCCCCCAGAGTGTTCAAATGCATGGCAGTGGTTACAGCTCACCTGAGGCGTCTAGGATTCCAGGTGTTTCTGTACCTAGATGATTGGCTCCTTACTTCCACCACCAGGCATCAGCTGATTCAGGCAAGGGAATACACACTGACACTGTGCAAACACTTAGGCATTACAGTCAACTCAGAAAAGTCTGCCTTGTCGCCATCATAGCATATCGTTTTTATAGGGGCAGAGTTAAACTCTTCAACCACCACTCTATGACTACCAGTCGAGAGAGTCTTTCTTCGCCAGCATGTTAGCTCATTGGTATCGAAAGACAGAGCACCAGCAGAAGTTCTAAAAGTATTGGGTTTGATGGCTGCAGCGATCTTGGCCATACCATTAGCAAGGATGCATATGCGGATTCTTCAGTGGCTCTGCTGTTCACTGAATGATCTTAACAGGAACTTCCAATGACTCACACGATTTTAATAACGAACTCTTGCAAGAGAGATCTCCAGTGGTGATTGACGTCTCCATGTAACCATAAGACTCCCCTTTGTACTACCCCCTCCAATAGCCACTGTGGCCACGTACGCTTCCCTGATAGGGTGGAGGGGTCATTTTCAGGGAAAGACTGCCCAAGGCACATGGACAGATCAAGAGTCACATCTGCATATCAATGTTCAGGAGATGAGAGCAGTACTTCTGGTGTTGCAGTATTTCCAGGACTCTCTTCCTCTAGGGATGATTGCAGTTCAGACAGACAATATGTCAGTAGTCTGGTACTTGAACAAGCAAGGCGGAACCAAGTCTTACCCCCCTTTGCCAAAAAGCCCTCAGAGTCTGGCAGTGGGCTGTCTCCTCCCAGCACTTTGTTGGCAACGCACATCCTGGGAAGATCCAACATGATAGCAGACAAAACTGAGCAGGGCAGTCTTGTTGCTGCACGAGTGGCCCCTCAAGAAAGAGATTGCGGACAGGATTTTCCACAAATGGGGCCAGCCTTGCTGTGATCTTTTTGCCAGTCACATCAACACGAAATGCAGAAACTACTTTGCCCTGATTCCCCCTCTGGGAGAAAGCCCCTAGAGATGCACTCTTACACGATTGGCCCCTGGGTCTCCTCTATGCATTTCTTCCTATCCTGTTGATACCCAGATTTCTACAGAAAGTAAAATTTCTGGGAAGGACCATTATTCTTATAGCTCCTCATTGGCCTTGGCAGATTTAATTCCCATTTCTTCATCGTCATCTCTTGGAGGATCCATGGATTCTGGACCCAGTTCCGGACCTTCTGACACATCCATCGGGGGACCTCCATCCTTCCTTGTAGTCACTGAAGCTGACAGCTTGGCTGCTCCAGTTCCCCTCATAGCCAGGCATCATAACTTTTCCAGTGAGACAAAACCGATCATTTTGCCTTCCCATAAGCCATCCACCAGAAGATTATATCTTAGTAAGTGGAAGAGATTTTCCATATGGGCTTCTAAGCGGAACATTGATCCTTATCAAGCCCCCTTGACGTCCATATTAAAATTCTTGACTATGATCTTTAATAAATGAGTGGCAGCTGCAGCAGTTCGGGTCCAGTTGGCTGCTATATCTAACTTTCATCTCTGAGCTGACAGGCTAAACATAATGTCCCACAAGTTGTACAAGGCCTTTCTCAAAGTAACTTTTCATATGAGGCCTACAGTCAAAACTCTTTTTTCTCCTTGGAATTTAAACTTTATGCTATCTCCTATAATTCTCCCCCATTTGAACCAGCATCATCTTGTGATCTCAAATTTTGTCGTGGAAAACCATTTTTCTGGTAGCTATTACTTATGCCCACAGTGTGTCAGAACTTCAAGCCTTGTCTATCAGCCCTCCTTATTTGATTTTTCATGCTGATAGAGTATCTCTTAGGACGAACCCCTCCTTTTTGCCCAAGGTTTGTTCAGAATCTAATGTCAACCAAGTCATTGAGTTACCAGTCTTCTTCTCTAACCATTCCAATAAATTGGAATATATGCTGCACAAACTTTGACGTTCACAGACAGCTCAGATTTTATTTAGACAGAACAAAAGATATTAGGAAATCAGACCAGCTCTTTGCGTCATTCTCTGAAGCCAGAAAAGGTAGACCAGTGGCTAAAGCAACATTTTCTAAATGGCTATCTGATTGTATCACCTTTGTTTATTCAGCTGCTAATATGCCCTTACTACACAAGATTAAAGCTCACTCAACCAGAGCAGTTTCTACATCTTCTGCATTCCAATCCAAATTGCCCCTTGATAACATTTGTGCTGCAGCCACTTGGTCTAAACCTCATACGTTTATCATTCATTACAAAGTTGATAAGGTCTCCAGGGACAGGGCTTCCTTTGGGTCTACGGTCCTGAGTAATGTACTCCTGTGAGCCACCTGAGATTGAGGATGCTAGGGACGCTACCCATCAGTAAAGAATGAACGGCGAGATTGAACAACTTCACATTAAGAAGTTATGTACTCACCATAACATTCCATGTGAGTTGTTCATCTTGCCTTCATTCTTACGTCCCTCCCTCCTTCCCCCTCCTGGCTGATAGTTGACCCTAGAGGTTGGTCTCATCCTGGTGGTTCAATTCTTCTTCCTCTCCATGGGGGAGGATAGCTCAGTTATATGGCTAGAGTACACGCAGCAAACAAGATCTGAGGTAATTCCACAGTGCATCATGGGATAAGGAGCTTGGTCTCGAGCTACTGGTAAACCTCGAGCTTTGCGAACGGCCATACCAGAGCCGATGGATCGGCTCTGAACCCATCAGTAAAGAATGAAGGTGAGATGAACAACTCACATGGAACGTTATGGTGAGTACATAACTTCTTATTACCAGGTGTCTTTTTTTGTGATAATTGAGGATTTAAGATCCTTTGGAATGTGTGGCTTTGTATAGTTGATTCATATGAAATTTGCGCTGAATTTGTTAGCCAATATGTTTGATATCTACAGGAACAGAATAGGTGGTGTGATTTTGAATAAGTTTGGAGCAGTGTTAGGTGTTTTCTTAATTTCCTGACATAAGTAAAGTAATAGTTGTAATTTATCCTTGGTTTCCAGTGCTAGTCTAAGTTCATAGGATGCCTTTGCTTTTCTAGTGTTGTTTTTCAGTAGTTTTGATAATGTTATGATGATGACCTTGATTTGTGGGTCATTTGTTTTGTTGTATTTTCTAATATGCTTTTTTTCTCTTATTGTATTGTTTATGTATGTGGACTTTCAACCTGAACTTCCCATTTTGTTTAGTTCTGGTAGGAACTGTTAGGTTAATACATTTATTTAGGTGAGCGTAGAATTTATTCACTTATCTACTAGCCATGTCAACATTTGGAGTTTACAGTTATACTTGAATTTTGACACTTCATCATAGCATTGCAGGAAAGTGGTTAGTACAGTTAAAGTATTTGAGTACTGTGATATATACATCTGATAGTTACCAGTTTGTTGTCAGATGCAGCTGGGGAAGGTAGTGCATATAGATGCTGTATTTGTAAAGACTAGGTCAACAATATTTTTTCATTATTTGGTCTAGGGAGTTTTTGGAAGTGTAGTATGTTAAATAAGGCTGGGACTTTCACAGCCTTGTAGTCTAAGGAGAGGTCATTGTGCAAGAGCCTGTAGGAGATGAAGTGAAGTGGCAAGCCTGGTAGTCTGTGAAGCTTAAGGACTTCCAAATCTTAAACTGGATTTTGGCAAGTCCTGGTAAACTCAGAAAATGTTTTTTTTTTTAACAAGTGAAAGTACATCATGGCCTTCAGGAATGTATTATCAGCATCATTTTTGTTCTTCCAGTTGTAAGTTTTCACGTGTGGACATAATTCTCTTCTGTCCATTTAGTACCGCAGATCTCATTTGCCACCTGTTAGGTTTAGATGTGATTTGTGGGCTTAGTGCTTCAGTGTTACAGATTAGTCGTTTTCTGTGCTATTTTTTTATAGGTTTTCCATTTCTTTCAGTATTCTTTGGATATTCCCCTTTCTTAGCATTTGTCTTTGTGTACTTTCCTTAGCTTTTTGTGATTAGTTTACTCCTTACAGATGCGGGTATATTTTCTCACCATTTCACTCTTCTCTTGCCTATAAAGTAAAAAAAATAAATAAATTAAAAAAAAAAAAATATATATATATATATATATATATATATATATATGTGTGTGTATTTGTATGTATGTATGTATATGTATGTATATGTGTATGTGTATATATATATATATATACACACACACACACACACACACACATGTCCTTCTATTCTCATGTTGCAGTATTCATAACAGTAGACAGTTGTTGCCTGCAGCGCCACCGTCCGGATAAGTATACCAAAGTCTTTGCATCAGGAGGGTACATGTGATGTCCCTTACCAGGGCCATACGCCGATGGGTATAAAAGTGACATCTGCACGTGCCCTCATCAGAATTTTTCTGCCGCAGTGAACGTCGGACACCTGTTTGCCCGTTCCACAAGCTGATCGCGTTTCTTCAGACAGAATACGATTTCGTTCAAGACCAGACAACCGCTTTTTCGACCGATACAGATAAGTGACCTGTTGTTTTTTTTTTTTTCCTTACTGTAATTACAGATGTTCATCGTGCATACAGCTGCAGTAATCACAGATGGGTTTTCTGCCGTCAGGCGGTCCCTCGGTCGGCCGAATTCCAAAGTCTTGCTCCGGCGTCGGTTGTCGTCGCTTACTCTTCTGACGTCAGTGAGGCCAGAGTATGTAAGACACAGCCGACGCCATGTTCTTCAGTCTTTTTTGCCGCGCGGTGCCCGAAGCAGAAGCAGTTCGCAAGTGCCGGTCGACCAGCTCCTGAATTACGAAAAAATTGGAAACCGAAGTCTTCATTAAAGCTAAGTACCCCGTTGGGGAAACTTTTCTTGCCTCAGACCGATGTCAGAAAAAGTTAATAATTGTATTTCTTGTGGGAAGCAAATACCGCATAAGGATTTCCATTCCCTCTGCATACCTTGTTTGGGCCCAGACCACGACGTCTCGGGCTGTCGCTTTTGCGCTACCTTCAATAAACGCACTATTAAGCGTCGGGTGGAGTTCGCCCAACACTACTTTGGTAAAGCTTTTGATTATAAAATGTCGTTGGACACTCCGACTACCGTTTTGTCCAAAAAACGCAAGGAAAAGGACTGACACGCGAGGCCCGCGGTCCCCGCCGACACCACGCCAAAACAGGCTACACGTGGTCCGGTTCTCAGCGAGACACCTTTGCAGTCCCTGACTACCGACGACACTCCTTTGGCGGTGTCCTCTGTACCCGAGACCGCTGGGTCCTCGGCCCTTTCCCAGACTACAACCGAAGCCCCTGCTAATGTCGAGCCTACTAATGTGGACAGGTCCACCTCCACCCATGGTGTATTTAGGCCCTCATCTTCTTTTTCAATTAAGGCCTTTACTAAATCCAAAGCAGCCAGGCATCCCACGAGGCCTGTTGCACAGGGCCCATCTCCAGGACCCATGCCTAAAAAACAGATGCTTAAAATGGCTGAGGATTTAATTACTCTTATCAGAGGTTCTCAGCCCCCTCCTGACAAGAGACCCAGAGTGGAGGAAGATTCTCCCTCTTCTGATCAGGGATCCATTTTATCAGAACATTCTGATGCAGAGGAACACTCTTACTCTCCTTTTGAGGATTCGGATGCAGAACAGTCCATTCCTTCTGTATCCCCTCCTGAGGATTTTTCCTTTGGGGAAACCTTGCACACCTTGAGGGAACACTTCCATTGGGAAGGCCAAGACTTTTCAGATTCCAAGAAAAGACTTAGGGAATTTCTTTGGTTACCTCAACACAGACCTCTGGCTATACCCCCTGTTTTGGACATACTGGATGATGTCTATTCGGAGGCTTGTCTTAACCCTGATTCTCTGCCTCCTGCACCAGTCAAACCTGATAGGTATTACAGAGTACCCAGCTGTCACCAATTTCTCTTCAAAAGCCATAATGTTGACCCTGAAACCATTTCACAAGGCCCCAAGGGATTGAAGGCATCCACTGCCAAGAATCCACTTCCTGCAGAAAGGGAATCCAGATCTTTAGAAAGGTGGGGTAAAAAGGTATATACCTCGGCCACCCTAGCCATGAGGGCCTTAAACTGTCAGTTTCATATGATTAAATATCAACAGTTCCTGTTATCACAATTAAGGAACAAAATGTCTCAACCTGAACAACCAGATTTAAAGGAGTTACAGGTATGATGCATAGTGCAGAGCAAGAGGGTAAACACACCTTACAATGTGGTTATGATGCCCTAGAGGCTTCCAGTAGAGCGGCTGCTACAGGATCAGTCATTCGCAGACATGCCTGGCTTAGGGAACAAAATTTGCCTGATCATGTGAAAGCTAAACTTCTAGATGCTCCTTTACAAAAGGATGTACTATTTGGTACTAATGCTGAGGAGATACTACGGAAAATGGAAGAAAAAGCCAAATCTATGCAAACTGTCAAAGCTTTCTTACAGGTCCAACCACCACATTTTAGCAGAAATTGGCCTTCAAAAAACTGGTCCTTTCCAGTCACTGACAAGCCCCAAAGAGGTAGATACAGGCACAAGGGGCAGAGGGCAATCACAAGGATCATATAGAGGCAGACAATGGCAAACTCCAGCACCAAGAGGTGGCGAAGACAGTGCACAACAATACAGGAAGCAAACCCAATGACTCCCTCATTTCCATGCCAAGCATGTCTCAGCTGGCAGCACCTTTGGGAGGGAAACTAGCATTATTTGCAAGCAATTGGCATATTGTCACAACAGACAAATGGATACTGGACATTATAAACAGAGGCTACAAATTTCAATTTCACACTCTTATGAGAGGCATGCCAAACCTGCCACAAAATCAAAGAGCAGAGGCACAACTGCAAATTTCAAAGCTCATAAGCATGAGAGCTATTCAAGAGGTACCTACGCACCAACAAGGTCAAGGTTTTTATTCAAGACTTTTCTGGTACCAAGGAAAGGAACCGACTGGAGACCCATTTTGGACTTATCCATCCTAAACACATTTCTACTCGTACCAAAATTCAAGATGCTCACATTACAGCAGCTTCTTCCCATGCTGGGCAAGGAGTTTTGGCTGGTAACATTGGACCTCAAGGAGGCATACCTGCATGTCCCAATCAGACAAAGCTGCAGAAGATACCTCAGATTTCTTGCAGGTTCAATCCACTATCAATTCTCTGCATTGCCCTTTGCTTATCTACTGCGCCCAGAGTATTCACAAAGTGCCTGGCATCAGTGATTGCCTACTGCAGACTTCAAGGGATACAAATTTACCCTTATCTGGACGACTGCCTGATCCAAGCGGACAGCAAGCACATACTTCTGGAACATCTGGCATATGTGACACGGTTACTGCTTTCTCTGGGATATACAATCAACAAAGAGAAATCAAGGCTAACATCATCTCAGAAAATAACCTTCCTGGGTGCCAACTTGGACACAAACAACCAGATGGCCTATCTTACGCCAGAAAAACAGGGGCAACTATCTCAGTACTTCAAAATACTAGCAAAAAGTACCAGGCTTACTGCAAGGAAAATCCTGCAGGCTCTGGGATTCATGGCATCTTGCATTCTTCTAATCCCACGTGCAAAGCTGCATATGAGGAAACTTCAATGGTACCTAAAAAGTCTATGGTCTCAACACAGTCACAGTTTGGAAACAATAATTCCAATAATTCCATGTTTGCAAAAGGAATTTCTATGGTGGGCCCAAGCATGTCAAGCAAACACAGGCCTCCCATTCTGCAAGCCTCAAGCAAAGCAAGTCATAACCACAGACGCCTCAGATTACGCCTGGGGGGCGCACATGAAGGACAGGTGCATTCAGGGCAGACGGTCCCAAAAGGAAAAGCACCTTCACATCAATCAAAAAGAAATGCTAGCAGTAATAAATGCAATTACAGCATTCAAGGACCTCCTGCATCCAGGACAATTACTGATGAGAACAGACAACACCACAGTAATGTGGTACATAAACAAACAAGGAGGAACACATTCATACCCCTTGTGCAGACTAGCCATGACTCTTTGCAACTTGGCTCTGGAAAGACAAATCGAACTTCAAGCACAGTACTTGCCAGGATTGGAAAACACACTGGCAGACAATCTAAGCAGAAATATGACAGATCCACACGAATGGAAGTTGCATTCTCAGGTGTTTACAGAAATAATCCAAGCGTGGGGGAGGCCAGACATAGATCTTTTTGCCTCCCACAGGAATCATCAATTGGAAAAGTTTTGTTCGAGGACCTTTCATCCAAAGGCCTGGAGAGTGGACGCCCTTTCATTCAGTTGGACAGCATGGACAGTTTACGCATTCCCACCTCTGCCTCTTCTGCCCAAGGTGCTTTTGAAAGCAAGAACAGACAAACCGAAGATGATACTGATTGCTCCAGATTGGCCAAGGCAACACTGGTACCCACTCCTGGGGAGCCTAACACATACTCCTCCCTGGTCCCTGCCTCTAATGCCTCTTCTGCTGACTCAGCACAGCTACAAAACTCTTCACAGTCAGCTGAAAACACTCAATCTCGCTGCATGGAAAATTCCTTAACACCACAACAGACCCTACTCTCCAAGGAGGTGCAGGATGTCATTTTGGAAGCCAGAAGGCCATCTACTAGAAAAGCTTACTCCGCAAAATGGAAGTGGTTTTGCTCTTGGAATGAGAAAAGAGGCCAGGACCCCAGAAAACTGAACTTGCCTCAGGTATTACAGTATCTAGCTGAGCTGCTGAACAGTGGACTTTCATTTTCCTCCATAAAAATCCATGCCTCAGCCATTTCTGCAGAGTTCAACACGGATCCTCCTTTATTTTCTCACCCACTCTTACGACAGTTCCTCAGAGGGGCTAAGAATATAAGACCTCCAAGGAAGCAACCAATACCAGCCTGGGATCTTAATTACATACTAGAAAAATTAACATTGCCTCCTTTTGAGCCGGCTGCCTCAACAGATTTGCAATATTTGTCCTGGAAAACAGCCTTCCTTCTGGCCATCACTTCAGCTCGTAGGGTTTCTGAACTACAGGCCCTCATGGCGGTGCAGCCCTTCCTCATTTTCCATCAGGACAGGGTTTCCCTTCGTACCAATCCATCATTTATGCCAAAAGAGTGGTATCCAGGGTAGCCTTAAATCAAGCCATACACCTACCTACCTTTTATCCCAATCTTCAAAACAAAGGGGAAAGGCTGCTACACTCTTTAGACATCCATAGGCAGCTACGTTATTTGGACAGAACAAAGTCCTTCAGGAAATCAGAACAACTTTTTGTGTCCTATGCTGTAGGGGCTCAAGGGAAACCGTACAAAACAGACTATTTCCAAGTGGATTGGCCACTGCATACGGTTTTGTTATTCCTATCATGGGAAATCTGTTCCTACAGGTATCAGATCACACTCCACCAGGGCCACAGCTACCTCTACAGCCTTCCTCAGAGGAGTTCCTACCAAAGATATTTTGGAGGCAGCCACTTGGAGTTTTGTACATACCTTCACAAAACACTACCACCTGCCTTTATATTCTAGAACAAGAGCAGGCTTTGCCACTGCTGTTTTGCAGGGCATTCTGGCTCAACCCAGTTCCTCCTAGTACCTACCACCCTATGCATAGCTTTGGGATTCTACCCATCTGTGATTACTGCAGCTGTATGCACGATGAACATAGTACAGTTTTGTACCTACCATAAATGTAGATGTTCGAGTGCTAATACAGCTGCAGTACAGGTTTCCCTCCCTCCTTCCCCACTTGGTAAAGGCATGGGGCCTAACAACCTCTTCATACTACCTGACTGGGTTATCCTGCTATGTTTTATTTGCTTGCATCCACTGATTTTGGATTATATTGCATTGTTTGTATATGTATATAAGCATTATTTATCTATTGCCTTCCTTCTGGGGGCACCTGACATCTGGGGCAAGAAAGACTGAAGAACATGGCGTCGGCTGTGTCTTATATACTCTGGCCTCACTGACGTCAGAAGAGTAAGCGACGACAACCGACGCCGGACCAAGACTTTGGAATTCGGCCGACCGAGGGACCGCCTGACGGCAGAAAACCCATCTGTGATTACTGCAGCTGTATTAGCACTCGAACATCTACATTTATGGTAGGTACAAAACTGTACTTTTTGCCTTGCATGTCAGCTAGAAAGGGGAAGTGTGCTTGTGGGAGACAAATTCCTCACAAGGACACACATGAGAAGTATGTATTTCGCTTAGCCGAGGCCCACGACCATACGTCCTGCCCTATTTGTAAATCGTTCGTCCCCAAAACTCTCCGTAGCCACTTAGCTGCATTGAAGTTGTATTTAGAGAACCAAAGACTACGTTGCTTAGCACTCAGTATGGAATGAGGAGTAGGCCCATCCGCCGAGCCGCCAAGGGAGAAGGACAGGAAATTCAGGCCGGAATCCCAAGCTGCACCTCAGGCATCTGAGAAGGTTCTAGAGACCCTTGAAAACCAGCAATCCGCTCAGACGACTGTTACCAAAGCAGGCCTGGGAATCTTAATGGAAGCTGGGATGCCGGAAACCGCATGTACGGCCACTGAGGCAATTCAGCCATCAGAGTCTGATGGCAGAGGAGAACCATGACTCATACAGTCAGAAGGACCTGCTCCTCCTCTTCCTACTAAGCAGACATCCACCACTATGCTTTCTCCACCGAAAAGGAAAACAAAAACTAAGCACCTTGAGCCTCAACCAATGCCTGGTTGGGAAGTGTTCTCTCAAAGTCTATTTAAGGCCTTTCAGGCCCTACAGACACAACAGCTCACCCCTACTCCCTCACCTCAACCACCCTTACAGGTATCTGAGAAAGATTACTCCTTTTCTTATGAAACCCAAATTGAATCCCCTAAGGATTTCATTACCCCAGAGGAGGAGGATTCTATTTCTCCCGAATCCCCAGGAGAAAAATTTACCTTTGGGGACGCTATCTCCCTCATGGGGGAGCATTTTAAGTGGCAGGCTTCAGAGGGATCTGACTCCAAGAAAAGGTATTTTGACCTTTTGCAAATGGAACAACCATCTCCTTCTGCTGTACCTCCATTACTACCTGCCTTTCAGGATGCCTTTCTGGCTGCTTCTCAGTCTCCAGACTCACAATCTCCAGCAGCTAAATGACCAGACCGATTCTGTAAGGTCCCCCAGGACACACAATTTCTATTTAGAAACCCACCAGCAAATCCAGCTGTTACAGCTGTTTCTGCAGACAAAACTTCAAGGCAATTACCTTCAGCTGCCCTTTACCCAATAGATAAAGATAGCAAATTTGTGGAAAGACTGGGGAAAAAGGTATATACCTCCTCTACTCTGGCCATTAGGGACTTGAACTACCAAACACATATGGCTAAGTATGTTTTAGATACCATTTCTAAAGCCTCTACCCTTCTGTCTGAGGTACAGGATTCCCCTGTTAAAGCCCAAGTGAATTCCCTTCTCTCTACAGCATCCCAAGTGACCAGGCACTCCATTAAGTGCAGTTATGATGCTGTGGAAGCCTCATCTAAATCAGCTGCTTCAGGATCAGTACTGAGACGATATTCCTGGGTAAGGCTTCAACCTGTCCCCATGGATGTTCAGGCAAAATTACTGGATGCAACCTTGGACAATAAAGCCCTTTTTGGACAGGCTTCTCCTGAGCTTCTTAAATCCCTTCAAGAAAAGGGAAAATTTACAGAACCTCAAACATCTTTTGGTATCCCCTATTCGTAGATACCCCAGGAATTATCCACAGAAGCCATCCTTTGTTAGAAGATAGTCTTTTCACTCAGCCCCCTCAATCAAAGGGGACGTAGACAGCCCAGGAAAAGTTCTACTCCCAGTTTTTCCACCAGCTCCTCCACTACATCCTTTCAGAGTCTGTCTTGACCAATCCAGACCACCTCCACTGTGACTCATCCCCCCTTGCAACCAGAAGCACCCTTATCCCGTCACCTCACCCTCTCCTCCTGGCGGAGAATGACAGCAGAACAATAGGTCCTCTCTCTCATTCAGAGAGGATATTTCATGACATGGTGGATGCTCCTACCTTTTCAAGGTGTCCCTCAACCACCAAAAAAACAAATCCACCTATTTCCAGCCATCATTCAACAGCTCCTAACTCGGGGCACCATAGAACAGGTGCCCACCCCACAAAGAATCACAGGTTTTTACTCCAGAATGTTTCTTGTACCAAGAAAAGACTGTCCTTGGAGACCAATTCTAAACGTACCCTTCCTAAACCTCTTCCTCTACGTTCCCAGCTTCAAAATGATCACCCTACCCCTTCTTTTACCACTAATTCCTCCACAGGCATTCATGGTAGCCCTAGACCTGAAGGATGCCTATTTCCACATTCCTAGGACCCTCTTTGGTAATCCACAGGAGCACTACTGTATGCAGCAAAACAATTCTGATGAGGGTACGTGCAGATGTCACTTTTATACCCAACGTCGGTTTATGGCCCTGGTAAGGGATGTCACATGTACCTTCCTGATCCAAAGACTTTGGTGTACTGGCCAGACGGTGGTACTGCAGACAGCAACTCCCTACTGTTATGAATACTGCAACATGGAAGAGAGGGACATCTAAGGTTATGGTAAGTTCTTGCACAACTATTTTATATATATATATATATATATATATATATATATATAAAATGTACATGTATATATACATACACACACATTTACACAACTCTACAAATCCTAAGAGCGGTCACTAAAAAAAAAAATCACACCATAGACGGCACTAAAATGTAAAAAAAAAAAAAAAAAAAAAAAAGTGTGACTTCCAGAGTCGGGCATAAAATCAGTTTCATTTTTTGAATTAAAACGAGTTAAAATGTAGTTAAAATATAAAAAGAATGAGAGCTGTCTGGTCCTTAGAACCTTTTTTCAGATCTGTTGGCACAAAAAAAGTTCAAATATCAAGAGATCAAAATCCATTGTCCAATCCCAAAAAAAAGCATGGGTTTTTGAACTGTGATGAATTGAACTGTTTTTGTGCCTATAGATTTGAAGAAGGGCTGTAAGGACCCGAAAGCGCTCATCCTTTTTATGTTTTAACTGTATTTTAGATCATTTTTTAATTTGGAAATAAAATGGATTTTATGCTAGAGTCTGTGGTAGCCACACTTTTTTTTTACGTTTTAGTACTAGATATATATATTCACAAACACACACATTTTTATATAGTGTTTTTTCTGCTTTTCTGTACAGCTTGTTTATCTTACACTAGACCTTAGCTGATTTTTGTTAATCAATGTTATGATTAACTTTGGTGTTTTGTATGTGTGTGTGGCTTATTGGATGCCATGAGTGAATGAGGCTACTGGTTTCAAGAAGTACAACACTTGTGGGCACAAGATCCCTCCCCCCAGGACCCTCATTCTTTGTGCTGTACTATTTGGATGTGACTCACTTGGATGTTTGAGTGAGAGTCTTGTATCTCATTCAGGGTCTGGGCTCTCATAGATAGACTAAAATTGGTGTTAAAGGATCTTCTCCCTGCCGCAGCAAGAGAATAGAGTCCTCTTGCTTCAACCTGTGCTTCCCCTTCCACCAGGAAGGTTGTGGACAAGACTAGGCCCTCTAAAGAAAAAGACAACGTGAAAGACTAGGAAAGAGAAAAAAAGAGAAGACGGATGGCAAGGATAATGATTGGGCTCCGTGTGCTTTTCCGGAACTGGTTTGGATCCAATCTTCTCATCCTGCTATTAGGTTCTTTCCAGAACCAACCAGTCCTTGGCTCCATTCCCCCAGTGTACAGTAGAAATCAGTGCATCGGTCCTCCATTCCATCTTTGTGCCTTTCAATTTCAGGTCAATTTGGTCATTAAGGAGCGTGTCTGAAGTGATGCTGACTGGATAATGCAAAAATCTGAGGACGCAAAACAAGATTGAGGGGAATCCTTATGGTGCCCCCACCTACTCCCCTGCCCCAATAGCACACCCTTCTGAATTCACCTTCTGTGATTCAACGTATGGATCCATTGGCTAGAGAACAGTGCATTTCCTGCAGGATGACCTTGTCAAAGGTGATAGCTTGGTTGGCTTTGACTCTAACCGTTTACCTTACCCGCTTCACCCTGATGTCTGCTGTCAAGGGTTTTGGAGCCAAGAGGTCAGAATCAGAGTTCAGAATAGATTCCAGGTTGTTGGAGCTGTCCCTTCCTTTAGCCCTTGACAATTTGGCTTGAATGTCTGCCTTGAAGCCAAGTCAGATCTTGTCCCAGGAGGTTTACTTTTTGGGGTCTTCAGATCGTAAGGGTTTTTCCTCTGCCCCAAGTTTGGCTTCAGCATTTTAAAGCCGTTGAAAGGGTACTCTAAAGATCTAGAGAGGTCTTTCACCTTCATTCAGCACCGTTCCATTCCTCTGTGATCTTGCAACCCTTCCTTCTTATCCTGTCACAGTAGCAGCCAGTTCCCTTGAGTCTCAAGGATTTCTAACCAGGTGAGTTCCCCTTCCATTTCCAAGCCATCCCCAGACCCTCCCACCAGAGAATCCATAGTAAACGGGCTTGAAAAAGGAGACATGTGGATTCCCCTCAGGAGTTCCTTTTGAAGGGTACCAGCTTTGAGGAAGGGGAGGGTTTCCCAAGATCCCTTTTGGATGACGTCCATTTCAGAGACATCTTAGAATTAATTAAGCTGAGGGGGTTGGTTTCACTAACTCAGGGCTAGCCATTTACTTCCTGGGTGGTCCCTTCCACTGAAGAGTTCATTGATATGGCCTGTCAGCAGGTATGGAAGGAACCAAACGTGGTGGAGCCGATCCAGCAGAAGCCTAACAAAGTTTCGGTTACTCCTAGGAGTTGGCCTTATTGGAGCTAGGGTACTGCTGTAGATGTCATTGTGGTTGTGGCAGCCACGAAAAAGGAGCTGTCAGAAGAGCACATGTCTGTCCATCCCCCTAACGAGAGTGTAGGTCATTGAACAAGTTTGGAAAGTGAGCTTACATTTGAGCGACATTTGCTTTACATGTGCTGAATTACTTAGTCCATCTTGACACCTTTCCAGAGACTTGACCAAGAAGCTTTCCAAGTCCCCCTCTGATAACTTGCATGTCAGTGTCTAATGTGTTCATACGCCTGCTATCCAACACAGAGTGGTTAGCTGCGACTCTACAGACATCTGTACACTGACATGCAAAGAAGGATGAATGTATATGGTCAGTAGATCTTCAGAATGCTTAATATCACAAAAATAGTGAAGCAGTCCAGAATGTTCCTCCCCTTTAGGCTGAGGGCCAGCCGCTTCCAGTTCAGAGCACTGCCCTTTTGTCTCACCACAGGCCCAGGATGTTCAGGTGTATGGCAGTGGTTGCAATGCACCTAAGGTTGCAAGGGTACCAGTGTTCCCTTACTTAAATGACTGACTCCTCCCTGCATCCACCAGCAGTTTGCTTATTCAGACAGGGGGACTGCTTGCTCCAGTTACATCACCAACTAGTGATAATTGTCAACCTAAAGAAAAGCTAGCTGATACTGGTCCAGATGAACAGTCTCCATAGGGTACCACCTGGACACTTTCTCAGGCTGACAAACGTCTGCACTCAAGTACTTTGTTGGCAAGCTTCCTTGGTCCTTTCTCTCTTGAAACCCCCAGCAAGACTTATCCTTCAGTTACTGTGGTCAGTGGCTACTCCAATTACACTTGTTCCTCAGGCCAGATTTTACATGAGGGTATTGCAGTAGAACCCTCTCTGTCCAAGTGATTCATGCTGTATCAACCCATACAATTTCCATTTCGGTTAACAGCAGTATGCAGGCATCATATTTACTGCTGGTTGACTTCCCCACTAGTAGTTTTCAGTCACCTATTTATCCTTCTTTCTACCTGATAATGCCACAGTTGACCACAGATGCCTTCCTTCTGGGGTGGGGGGTGGGGGGGGTAACATTTCAAAGAAAAGACATCTTAAGTGGCCAAACTTCACATCAGCATCTTGGAGATGACAGTCCTCCTAGCATTCCAGGCCTTAGAATTCCATCACTAAGGGTGTGATTTCCATCCAGATGAATATTACGGCTGTGGTGTTGGTACATCATCAAACAAGGGGGAACCTGCTCAGGTCTGTTACGTCAAGGAGCCATGAGGCTTTGACAGTAGATGTCTTCCCAGTACATTCTAGTGGCACATACATCCAGTGGAGTTCCAGTGTTTTAGCGTATAAACTGAGCAAATCCGTCTTCCTGTCTCATGAGTTGTCCCCCAGTCAGTTGCAGCCATGATCTTCAGTCGGTAGGGCCAGCCTTGCCATCTTTGTGGTTCTTGACTGGCCGCATTGGACCTATCTGCTGTAATAACTATCTTGTTTTTCTTCCTTTTTCAGTTTTATTGGATTTTTTTAGATACAGATTTAGTATACAAGTGGGCAACAAACCACTCGACTGTCCAGATTTCTCAATGTCCAGACGTTTCCCTTAAATTTTGATCTCTTCCTCATAAAATTTGTACTTTTCTGTCAAATCACTGAGGACTGCAGTCACTAAATGACATACATTTCAGTTTCAGACTTCATATCCTTCAGAAAATACATAACACAAATCCTGTTAAGTTTATAAAAGTAATATGTAAAATCTATCCCTATTTTTTGGCCTTTGTCCTACCATTATTTTAGGCTTTGTTCAGATTTCTTGTATCGCAAGGTTGAGAGGGATCGCCCTCTATGAACTCTGTCTGTGGTATTGTTGGGACAGAATAGAATTTATGAGTAGGGCGTGGAGCCTGAGACCTGGATCCTAGAATCTAAAAAAGGTGATGTCTGATCCAGTCGGATCTGACAAAACCCATATGTTGAGATGGGCAGAAAACAACACAAGTAGCGTTATGGTAAGTGCATAACTTTTATGATCTGTTGTAGTTGTAGGCGTAAACAATTGTCCCAGTTTGAGTTTTTATTTCCCTTGTATTGCTTTTTATTTGCCTTTAGGTTTTATTTATTTCATGTTTTTTTTTTTTTTCTTTTTCTTCTCCTTATAGATCAAAGTGAGCAGGCTAACCTCTCGTACCTCGGTAGTCACCTGTATGGTCATCAGGTAAGATTTCTTTATTTCTTGTGTTTCTGAACTGTCCAATGAGGGAAGGAGCCAGTTTAAGCAAGAGTTTAAGCAATGGTTTGACTTGTCTAAAAGCTAAAAAAAAAAAAAAAAAAATCAGTAAAATGCTCAGCTAAACCTGCAGGTTGTCATTTTTTCTGAAAGTGAATTGCTGTGGTATAAAATACTAGAAATGTGATCGCATAGTTAAATTTTATGGGTATAAACTAGCAAAGCACCTGAAGCATAGTAGAATGAAAATTGCCCTCCTATGCAGGATTGATATTTTTCATAAGATCATTATTGCAGTATTCATTAGCAGTGAGACTTCTTCACCAGGATAACCATATGATCTGATGTTGTCTCTTTCATTCACCTTCACGACAAGGTCTCTGATCCGACCCTTGGATCTGGCTTAGCCACCGCCATAGACTTGGATCCGATTCTCAAGCTCCTCCCTCATGCCCACAATCCCATGCATCCACCCAACTACTTCAGATCTCATTTGCCGCTCCTGTGAGTCAGATGCGAATTCCTTCGTTCAAGAGTTGGGTGGAGTTTTGTCATATTGTAAGTGCCTTTGGCAGTTTTTTCCTTCCACACTCTCGTGTGTGTGTGTGTGATCTTTGCTCCATTCTCCATTTCTCTGTAGTAAAAAAAAAAAAAAAAAAAAAGTTTTTCTTCCTGTTCTCCTTATAAGTTTATCTTAAAAGTTTAAATCTTGGCAGTAGTTATAGTTTGCATTGCTAATTACTTGTGTGCTTTAGCTTACAGTGTTTGTCCTGTGTTTGGTTCTACTTTTTCTTCTCTTCTTGTCAGTTAGTTTTGGCGGGATATCATGTCCTACAAGCTGGTTCCCAGGTTTAAGTACTGCACTTCTTGTGGTCACAAAATCCCCAGCCAGGATGCCCACAAGGAGTGTGTGTATTGCCTGGAAGCTGATCACTGAAAAGCTGAATGTTCTGTCTATGCTGTCTTTAATGCCTGGGCCCTGTCAGAGGGAACAAACTTATTCTCAGGGGTCTTCTTCCATCCTCGGCTGAGGCTCAGACCCCTACCTTGGCTTCATCATCTTCCCTTTCATCTAAGGAGTCTAAGAAGTGGTCCCTCCCTGCCTCCTTGAGAGACTCTCTGCTAAGAAGCAAAAGAAGTATGTGGAGCCAACTCCTTCGGATCCACAGCAGTCTGCTTCATGTTCGAATCCTATGGTGTCGCCAGATCCAGGGGAGCTTATTTCCTTTTCCACAGCAACCAGTCCACCAACCAAGCACAAAATTCAGAAAAATAGTGAACTTCCTTCCAGAGAGCAAATTACATTATTGGTTAAGCACTTTTGTTCACGCTGAAGTTCTTTCGAACGAAAGCGCTTAACCAGTAAAGTAATTTGCTCTCTGTAAGGAAGTTTACTGTTTTTTTTAATTTTGTTAGTTTCCATTTTCCCGGCTCTGATTTTGGTCCCTGCTTCGGATCCTAGGCCTTTGGATCTGAAGAGCTAGACTCAGTCTCCGGCTTTGTCTTCTAAAGCCAAGCACTCTTGGCCACCCTCTTCAGCTTCTTTCAGGTCCTTGAGAAGTTTGTCTGAGGTGGACATGGACAGGGTAGTGAGGAAGTTACTTAAGGCCAAGATCCAGATGGGGTAGTTCCCACTCCATCCCCTGTCGGATCCTTGAGCTACCTGGGCCATTCTATCAAGACTCCTTCTCAAATCCATCCCCTGGATTCAGAGTCTAGAGTTTCAGGACTGCCGTACACATTGGACGTCGCCTGGTGGAAGCTTCCTTCCTCAACGCCAAGTATGCCCTTGACTAGCCCTGTTCCAGCCTTGTCAGAGCAGAGTGAGTCTCAGAGCCATGGCATTGGTGTCAGGTTTGAGGGATTGGGATCGGCTCCCTCCTTTTTGGAGCCTTCCCTTCCCTTGGGCTTCGGCACTTTTATAGCTTGTGTCTGATCCCTTCTGGAGGCTGTGCATCCGGTGCAAAGTCCTGTTTATTTCTCGTCAGTAGCTTCAACTCCAGGGGATTTGGATATGGCTTCACCTAGCCCTTTGGCCATTCAGGTAGTGGAAAGAGTGTTCTCCCAGGTTGGAGATTCAACCATACAAGTTCCTCAATCTGCCCCATACCTCCAGATCCAGGTCTTTCTCTCTCATCCTGCCACAAGTTTTACCATCCCAAGTGGCCTCCAAGACTTCCCTGCTCAGGAGGGATCTCCCTCTTCTGATACCTCCCCAGCCTACCCCACTGAGGAGGTTTCTTGGAAGAGGACGTGTAAAAGGAGGCACACGTGGACTCCCCTCTGGAGTCCTTAACCGAGGATACTGACTTTGATGAAGGGGAAGGATCCCCCCGATCCCCACCTTAGGAGGTCTCCTTTGGAGACATCTTGGAAAGCTTGAGGCAGAAAGGTGAGTGGGTCTGCCCAACCTCCTTCCTCTGAGGAGTCATTTCTCTTGGAGGCATTTTGGATGGGCCCTTTTGCGTCCTGGGTGACCCCCCCCCCCCGGCAGATTCCCTGGTGGATTTAACATCTTGCTGTGGGTGGAAGGAACCGGATGTCATCGAGGCTATATCCAAGTAGCCCGATAGGTTTTTATTGTCCCCTGACAGGAAGCACTGGAGTTAAGGGGTCTGTGGTCAGAGCTATCGTGGTGGCAGTGGCCACCAAGAAAGAACTAGCAGAGGAGACTGCCAGTGTCCATCCGCTGAACAAGGAGTCCAGAGCATTGGACAGAACTGGGAAGTGCTTTTACACCTCGGCAACTTTTGCGCTGAGGTCTTGCATTGTTTAGCTCATTTCACTCAGCTACAAAGGGATCTGGCCAAAGATCTGACAGCTTCCCTCTGAGTCCATGTCTGCGGAGGAATTTAAGAAAGTTTCTCCCAAGCTGGCCACTTTCATCCATCGCCAATTCTTCGATGAGGTTAATCTCCCATACCACGGAGGGTACCTCATGAGCAGCCAGTTCAGGACTTTCCCTGAGGAGACATGCCTGAATGAGGCTGTTTTATTTTGCGTAACCTTTCAAGGTCAATGCCCCTTATAATGGCTCCTCCCTTTTTTGGCCTTAGATTAGAGACATCCTCACACACAGCAAAAAGTATGGGAAGACCCTTTCTGCTGTTGGAGTCAGATTTTCCAACCCCATAGGTCCTTTTCCAGAAACCAGCGTGGGGGCAAGAAAATGTGGTTCCACAAATCCCAAGGGCATTTCCAGGATCTGTGAAGAGAGTCCTCCTGTAGAGGCAGAGGAGGAGGGTTTGATGGCAGGTGCCACCCCAGAGGTAGAGGGGGTCCGCAGAACCTGGACTTTGGAGAATCCCCTTCTAAAAAGCCCTGCTAGTGCTCCTGAGGTGCTGCCCAACTGTCTGTCTCTGGAGGCAGTCGGGGGACAATTAACTTTGCACCCCGAAGCCTGGACCCAGTTATCTCAGAAACATTGGGTACTAAGTGTAATATCCAGAGGCTGTTATATTCCCTTTTCCCTTACCCTTCCGAACTCAAGAAACCTCCTGAACATGTCACCTGGTCAATGGAAGCAGGCAGCGCAGGAAATTCAGCAGCTGCTGCAAGAGAGTCATCCATTAGGTCCCAATCGAACAGAGAGGATTCAGTACCTATTCCTATTACTTTTTAGTGTGGAAAAAGGCGGGAGACCTAAGACCTATCCTGGATCTCAGCAAGTTAAACGAGTATGCAAAAGCGAGGTTCTGAATGGTTATGGTTCAGTCCATTCTGCCGTTGTTGCACAAGGATAATTGGATGTGCTCGATGGATCTCAAGTGCAGGTACTGTCACATCAAAATAGACAGACACTCCAAGAGATTTCTGCACTTCGGCTAGGAGCCAGTCATTACCAGTTCAGAGCACTGCCCTTTGGACTCACCATAGCCCCCTGGGTGTTTACCAAATTCATGGTGGTGGTAGCCACTCACCTGAGGCTCAAGGGATTCCAGGTGTTTCCATATTTAGACTATTGGCTCCTAACTGCCCCCACAAAGCATTAACTGATTCAGGCCAAGGACTACTTACTCCAGTTAGTGCAATCTGTGGGCATCATCATAAACGTGAACCAACATGACTCCAGTTCAGAACATAGAGTTCATAGGTACATAGCTCGATACCAGACAGCAGAAAAGCTTCTCTTCACCCACACAGTGCAACCATTCTTAGAAATCAAGTCCAGCAGTTATTAGTCAATCAAGCCTCCTCCGCTCGTCTCATCTTGCAGGTCTTTGGGTCCATGTCTGCAGCCATTTGTTAGTGCCCCTGGCCATGTTCTTCATGCGGGTTCTACAGTGGACTCAAGCCAGTCAATGGTCCATTCTGTCTCAGCCCTTGTCTGTTCACCTCATATTGATGCCAATCTGCAAACTTTGTCAATTATTGGATTCATTCCGACAATGTTCTCGGCTGACCTTTCGTCAGTGATCCTTCCATAGCCACCATGACCACGGATGCTTCCCAGTTTGGGTGGGGGAGGATTACAATGGAAAGATGGTCCAAGGCACATTTTCTCCTGAGACCAGTTTGCATATCGGTGTCCTAGAGATGAGAGCTGTCCTGATGTTGCAAGCCATTCAGGATGTTGTCCCTCTAGGGACTGTTGCAGTACACACCAGCAACATCAGTTGTCTTGTACGTCAACAAGCAAGGAGGAGAACCCTATCATATCCCCTGTGCAGGGAGGCCATGAGAGCA
Organism: Protopterus annectens; assembly: GCF_019279795.1. Taxonomy (NCBI): domain Eukaryota; kingdom Metazoa; phylum Chordata; order Ceratodontiformes; family Protopteridae; genus Protopterus; species Protopterus annectens. The sequence continues at coordinate 668,986,119 of NC_056743.1, forward strand.
TGGGAGTGGGCGATCTCTTCAGACTGCTTACTTATTGCAATGCACATCCCAGGGAAAACCAGTGATCTAGGAGATGGACTGAGCATGTCGCTTCTGATTCTGCATGAGTAGGCCCTCAGCCAGTCAGTAGCGAACATGATCTTCAGCAGTTGGTCAGCCTTGCTGCAACGTCTTTGTCTTTCCCCTCAACAACAAATGCATCAAGTTGTTTGCTCTGATCCCTCCTCTGTGGTAGTCCCCTGGGATGCTGTAGTCCATGATTTGCTTCTGGGTCTCGTATATGCTTACCCTCTTTTTCCACTTATTTCCAAGTTTCTTCAGAAGACAAGCAGGTTGACGAGCTCAGTCATCCTCATTGCCCCCTTCTGGCCTCGCCAAGTGTGGTTCTCCTTCCTATGGTCTCACCTGAAGTATCCTCCCTGGATACTGGAACCCATTCAGGACCATCTGTCTCACTTGTCATCCGGACTCAACTCTTCGAACCCTGAAATTGACCGCTTGGTTTCTCCAATTCTAACCTTGATTAGACATTCCAGGCTTCAGTCCCCAGTCCAAAAAATTCTTCTAGTATTGCAGAAAGCTTCCACTAAGAAGATATACAATAGCAAGTGGAAGAGGTTGTTTTCCACACACCTAGTCAAACTTGTTCCTTGTTCATGTTCAGACTGCAAGTCCTTCATGAAGGGTGTTTTCTTATTGGGGCCCCCATTAGGGATCTTTTTCCTCCTTGGGACCTTACTCTGGTGCTGCAGTCACTGACTCAGGGCCCCATTTGAACTTGCAGCTACTTGCAACATGAAGTTTCTATCCTGGAAAACATCTCTCTTGGTGGCAGGACTTCCGTCAAGAGGATTTCTGAGCTTCAGGCTCTGTCTTCTAGGCCTCCTTACATATACTGTTCCATAGGGATAGAGTGCCTTTATGCACTAATCCTTTTATGGCTAAAGTGGCTACAGAAAGCAATATTATGTCCATTCAACTTCCAGTGTTCTTTCTGAAATTTTCAAACAAAGGGGGGAGTATGTTTTTCAGCTTTTAGATGTTCATAGACAGCTCTGTTTTTATTTATACAGGACCAAGCAGCACATAAAGTCTGACCAGCTTTTTATTGCCTTTTTTTCGAATAGACTTGGACAAGCAGTGTCGAACATTATCTTGGCAAAATGGATCTCTGATTGCATCTCCATTTATTCTTCAGGGGTTGCAGTTACCTAAACCACCTAGGGCACATTCTGCCAGAGCCATGGCTACTTCATCAGCTTTCTATGCCAGGACTTCTATTGATATTTATGCAACAGCTACATGGTCCAATAATTACACTTTTGTGTCTTATTACAAGTTGGGTGTTATTTCCAGGAGCAGGGCTTCCTTTGGCTTGTTGGTGGTCCGGCATGTCCTTCCATGAGGGCCACCCATGGTTCTCGTAACTGGGGACTGTGACCCGTGAAGGTGAATGAAGGTGACATAATCGAATTAAAAAGTTATGTCTTACCGTATCTTGGCATCTGTGTTGTCTTCTTTCATTCATCCTCAGTTTTCCACCTGCCTCCTCCTTGAGGAATCTGGACAAGCTCAGGACTGTTAGTCTTGTGTCTGAGCCTCTTCTGCTGATTTTTTGTGTCTGTGTGGGGCATGACTGGTTTTTGCAAACTCGAGCTGAGGTAGTTGGGTGGATGCAGGGGATTGTGGGTATGAGGGAGGAGCTTGAGAGTGATCAATGTCTGTGGAAGTGGCCGAGCTGGATCTGAGTTCTGGATCCAAGACCCTGTCGTGAGGATGAATGAAGGAAGACAACACAGATGCCAAGTTATGGTAAGCCATAACTTTTTATTTTGCCAGTTTGCAAAGCTAAGACTCCTTCCTTTCCTGGCATATATCTACTGTTAGCACAAGAAAGTATGCTGGTATAGGAGGGACATAGAGTCTCAGCAAAAATTCAGATCTTTCTTGCTGCTAGTCCACTAGTGTAGGCTTTTGGCAGCAACAAGTCTACTCATCGTATTAATAAACTTTAGTACAGAGTTTTAAGGCAGATGCATGCCCCGTTGGGGACCCTTCCTCTTTATGTATAACCTTTTGTGTGAAAAGTTTCTTGAATGTCTGGAAAGGCAAGTATAACTGTGGATGTTGGATACAAAAACATTTGATTTGTTTATTTTGCTGAAGGGGCTGAACACAATATAAAAACCTGTAGTGTTTGTCAAGCTTTTACCCACAGCATTAGAAGCAGACTTAATTCCTTCAGGACCTAGAAAGCAGACGTCTTCAAGACTGGTCTTGTATGGCTGTGGAAACATCCTCTTTATCCTCAGACCTTATCCGTCAGTTGAAAAAGAAGTGAATATCTTCAAGAGAGGTGCCAGACAATAACCTGATGTCATCCTCTTGTTTAGTCTGAGACTGACTACTCAGGCAAGGCACATTCACAGCCCCTGGACAGTCTGCCTGCTTTTCCTTGGCCCGCTAATTACAGCCCCTTTGGAGACCGTTACAGCTAAGGATGGCTGTACCCTGATCCCATGTAGAAAATGGAGAAAATAAAGGGGGTTGATGATTATGATGGCTGCATGTCCAATAACACCAAAAATACAGCTGAGTCAGCTGGAGGGGGAGAACCTAGCTTGATCTTATCTAAGCTATAGGGAAGTTATCGACCAACTTTTAGTTCGATAGGATGTCCATGATTCTTAAGCCTATGGCTTCCTCCCCAAAGACCAGATATCTGGACATTCCTGGAAAATATTCCCAAAAGACTAAACACATTTTCTCCACCTTCTTAATCCATTCTATTCAGAAAACCATCAAGGAGGACTGGTTCAGTTTTGCTCAGGATCTGTTTAAAGCATAAAAAATAAAAATCTCTTTAAAGCACTTCAGTCCTTTTTGTTCCTCTTCCTCCACTTCTCCTTTAAAGAGCAAATGTTTCCTTCTGTCTCAAAGAAGGTTTGTCAGATTCAGATAAGGAAGGGCTAGATTGTGTCTCGGATTCCTTCACTTTGTGGGTTTGAATCAGAAGTTGATAACACTATTCTCAGATTGCCCAACTGACTAAATTTCTTTTGGGGACACTATTCCTAAAATGAAAGACTTCTTTAAATGGAAAGGTAAAGATGTTTGACAGTCAGGAAAAAAATGTGTGATGATCTGAGTATGGATACTGCTAAGCCTGGCTGGGACTATGTATGTTGATGTCCTAACTGAAATCACTGTTGCAGTATTCCTTACACATGGGTTATCAAAACTGATGTCCAGCCAGGGTGCTGAAGCTTTACCTTCCCAAGATCGTACTTCTAATATGTGACCCCAGCTTGCAAATGTAGGGGTTTATAAGCAGATGTATGAGCATAATAGCCCAAACTCTCACCGCCAGCCTAAACACATGTAGTGTATCTGTTGGACTGATAGTCATTTCGTCCTTGATACTGCTGCTTTGAATACTTGGGTAAGTGTCCCATTGGGGAACCTTGCTTTATATTTCTTAACTGTTTTTCTTTTTTCCGTACCGGTATTAAATGTCAATTAGGAGGGGTAAGTGCGAGTTTAGTAGGCAAATTTTATACAAAGACTTGCAAATCTAGTGCATCTCTCGCATTAGAGCAGAATACTACTACAGAGCCTGTTCTGTCTGCAGTTTCTTTGTTCCTAAGACCTTACGGTCTCATTTATCATGTCTTTAAGTCTTTCCTGGAGACCCAGCATCACAAAACCTTTGGCATTCTCCAAGTTGGCAGAATGTTTCCTCGACATACCTCCACCAGTTAAGAAAACGTTAAAAAAGCATAGGCCAGATACTGCGGCAGCCTTTTCTGACTCTGGCATGCCCACTGAAGTTTCAGAACCTGCAGTATGTCCTGTTGCTACTTGTATGTCATCTACCCAGACCCCATTGGATCCCCGGTATGATGTCAGAGCCCTTAATGATTGAAGATTCTGCAGACCAAAATAAACCTTGAGTCATTTTACTGGAGAGACAAAGGGCATCCCTCAGATCCTGGTTAGGTAAGAGATCCCAAGAAAGTTAATCAAGGTATGTCAGGGAACTGTGCCACTCCATCTAGTACAGGCAGACATCACACCGAAAGAAAAAAGGATTAGAAAACTAAACCTGTTGCTTCCCCTCAAGCTCCTCCTTCCTCTCCTATGGATAAGGAGTGGGTGGAGTTCTCTCAAGGTTTGTTTAAGCCATTTTGTCTTTGAAGCCTCTTTCAACCCCTCCCCCCACAAAACATGGCTTTCGATTCATCTTCCTTTGAAGATGAGGCTTCTGATTTTGGCCATTCTCTGACCTACTCCTTCCAAATGCAGTCTCCTGGCCAAGTCCCTTCAGATGATGAGAGATCTGTTTTTATCTAATTTTCCAGTAGAAGTTTGGAGAGACCATCTTAAATATGATGAAGCATTTTGAATGAGAATCTAGGCAGATTTCAGAGGTACAGAAAAAATATTAGTCTTTTGGAAATGGCATCCCAGCTTCTCCCCCTTTACCTACTGTTCTTGAGTGGGGTCTTTTTGGATGCTTTTTCAGTCCAGTTCTGTTGCCCCAGGCACTCAGCTTCTGGCTCCCAAAAGATCAGACAGATATTTAATCCCAGATTAAGTTTCTGTTTAAAAATCCTGTGGAAGGCACTTCTGCAATTTGCATCTCTTCTGATAAACCTATTGATTGATTTTATTTATTTGACATTTGTTTACCAAGTGTGTCCATCTGGGTCAATAAAGTGTGTCTCTTCAGCAGAGGCCCAGGGAGAAAAACTCCACAAATAACACGGAATACAAACGTGATGAGAGAAATAAATGACAATATAATATAATTGGCAAATTATCGTGTTTAGAATAATAGATGTAATAGACGTGAGTCTGTAACCAATTACAGTATGATTATGATCGTAAATGGTTTGGATACAGTGATATGAGATCAACTGACATAATTGCACGGTCTGATAATACCCACTATAGTTTAATAAACCTAGGAATAGTGCAATCTAGATAGAGCAACTTAGCATTCAGTGCATAAAAAGTTGTACATAAAAATAGGGCAGATAGAGAAAGAATCAGGATTGTATGAATCGAGCAGATGATGTAACAGACTAGGTTTAGTATGAAGAAGAAATAAAATAATGTAATAGGGGAGAGAGAGAAAGCAGAAAGATAGAGATTGGAAATTCATCCTGGATAAGTGCAGGAGCAGATCCAGGATTTATTTAAGTGTTCTTTTAATGCGCATTTGAAAAAGGACAGGTTAGAGGTAGATCTAATAGTTAAGGTGGGAAGTTTCAAACTTTTGCTACTAAGAGTAAAAGCTTTGGTCAAAGGATCTGATGCATTTGGATACATTGAGGAGGCGTTTATCTTATGGTCTGAGAGTTCTATTTGGGATGTAAAGGTTGAGTAATTGACTGATGGCTGGGCAAGCTAAGGTTTTGTGGATTATTATATGCATAATTATGATATGCAGATAGGAAAGATAGTTGGACTGTTCAAGCCACTTAAGGGAATGTAGTACTTTATGGTGGTGTGTGGAGTGATTTGAATTAGAAACAAACTTGGAGATTAAACTGTAACAAATTTCAAGCTTAAATTTTAAGGAGGACTGTAAATTGTTCAAAATTGAGGCGCACTATAGAGTAAGGATGGCACAAGGTAGGATTTGGCTGGAGTAATTCTGGTAGGCATGTTCAGGAAGTGTTTGTTCCTGTATAACATACCAAGTTTTTGGTAAATTTTCTTAATGCTACATTGAATGTGAAGATAAAATTTAAGATTTTCATCAGTGATGACCTCCTAGTAATTTAGTAGTGGGAACCAATTCAGTGTTAGTATTATTGAAGGTATAAATCTTGAATGTTGCTTTTTCATGGGAGGGAGAAGGATTTTGGAGTAGAGAAGGAGCTTGGTTTTGTTAGGGTTAAGTAAGGGTCTGACTTTGGTAAACCAAGTTTCAGTGGAAGTGCATGCTTGTTGGGTTTTCTGTTGTAAATACATTAGACTAGTTGAAGAGCAGATGATAGTGGAGTCATCTGAATATTCAACAAGTGTGCCTTCTTTATATGGATGTATTTAAATTGTTAATAAAAATGTTTGAGTAATGAGCCGAGGATGGATCCTTGAGGTATACCTGTAGAAGTGAGAAAAATGGACTTACATATACCAAGTCTAAGATGGGGATTTCCCAGAATATTTCCTTTTCTCCGAGGTATGAAAATCTGTTTGTTTGTATATATAAGTTCAGGGAGTGTAGGGTGGTTTTCCCTGACATTGGTGGTGGTGGGAAGCCTTGCCCCCTCAAAAAAAAAGAAGTTTGGAGAAGAGTGAAAGAGATTTGCTTTTCTCCTGAAGTTTCTTTTTTTTTTTTGTCCGTGTCCGCAGTCTGCATTTTGAGTGCTGACATTTCAGTTGGGAGCCATTTGAGACAAGCTACATCCGGGTAGAATGGGTGAGCAGAGGATACTGGCTGGATTTCTTCAGCTGGTGTCAGTAGGGAGGGATAAGGACATAACCTCAAACATTCAAGGTCTTCCTCTGTGAGAGTGCAGCAGCTTCTGCTGGCCACTGAAGCATTTGAAAGAAGATGTGTGTGTCCTGCTGTGCAGTATTCATATTTGGCATCAGGTAGAAAAAACTGTCCTGGTCAGCAGTCACATTCTCATGAAATGGAATTGTGCTAAGAAGCAGGAAAGGTAGAATGTTGACCAGTGGTTTCATGAGAGAGTTGGATGGTTTACAGTGAAACAGTCTTCCTACAAGGCAGCCTGAGCTGTTTGTGCAATCAACTCTGTATTCAAGTGAGTGATGATGGACTCTGATTTCATTCTGAACATCAAGAAGGCTGTGCTGCTTGCTTTCTCTTCTAGTGGTAATGCTAAAAATAAAAGTTATAAGTAATAAAAGGTAAGGATTATGAATAACTTTGAGTAAAGTACTGTCAAATGCATCTGTCTGGACAAAACTCTGTTGTACAACAGATTAACCACCATAAACAATGTATGGAGACATGATTTGTTCTGTTATTACAGTAAGCAAACACTATTGCTCATGTAAAATTGTATTTTTTCACCAAAACAGACTGCAATAAACTGCCAGTTAAGTAAGACAGCATAATATAGAATAATTTAAATTACATTAAAAAAATGACAAATGCTTTAAGTCACCATTTTGATGAAGGGTAACCCTGCAAAGAAGTTATTCTGATTTCTTGTATAGCAAGTAGACAGCTGTAAATGGGCAGATTCCAAACACAACTGTGGCCAAACAATTACTGTCACATTTGCATGTGTGTAAATAAGTGATATCTTAGTAATTAAATTTAGAAAAAGCAATGTGTAATTCAGGTTGAGTGAAGTGAGTTTGTCAAATCGAGCTTGTCAGATGACAGTGAGTGTGGTAAGGGTTTTAGAAGTAGTAGCCACAGGGAAGTCAGTTGTAACAATAAAGTAGGCTTTTACACTGACAGGTCACCTAAGAAATAAGGTTGTCTTTGAAACACCTAAGTGGAGCTGAACTTTAAAGAGTTGGCACGAGGCCTTTATGTAACTGAGTAGCATGGGCAAATGTGCAGCCCTGTTTAATTGTGGATGCTGCTGTCAGTAGGCTGTAATATCATGACAGTGCTTCTCAGTTAGTCATGTGGATTTCCTACCTTGAGATGAGGTAACAGGTGAGGGTGGAGATGGTGACCACACTTGCAATAGCATGAACAAGTAAAATGTGTACTGTGTATTGTATAGATTGAAATGATGGATAGTTGGAATTCTGCGAATGGTTATTGCATCGCTTAAAACAGTGGAGCTATATATAAGAATGGGAAAAAGGTATACCAAGTCAGTGATTGCAGTAAGTCATTATTGCCTTTTCTGAAAGTTAATGGCAGTCACAAAGTTACTATATATGAAGCAGCAGATGTGCACCCCCTTTGCAAAAATGCTTTAATGGCGCAATAATATTTGAAATGCATTTTTATTGGTTTGTATTTTATTTTTGAAGTTGCAAGACTCAATTTTCTCTCTTGTAGGTGTGATAGGGCCTATGAGAAGTAAGGGTTACAGTGATACCAGGTTTTGTAAGGATTGCGTGATGTGTTAATTGTAGAGTTTTGCATATTGCATATTATGCCAACATGACTGATTCTCTGTTGTATAACTACAGAAATGGAATTGTGCTGACAAATTTGATTTAATGTGAAAATTAAGTTCACTTCCGCATGAAAAATGACAGTAATAGTAGGAGTATATCTTCTGTGATTGCAAATATACAAAGTATCTGCTTAAATGTGCGCACAGCACTGGATGTTTTGTAGTGAAATATTAATATGAAGCCTGTATTGCATCCAAAAATGAGTGCAGTAAGTACTACTAGTGTCCTGAATATGGTGCCTTCACTGCCTGTTTCAAAACTTATACCATCTAGCCCCAAACCAGTGACTCTGTCCTTCACAGGGTGGAGTGTTTATTCTAGGAACTAAAAAGTAGCTAGTCCCTGCATGCGTCTCCTACAGAGAATGCTGCATAATATGCAACAGATTACTGTCCTGTGGGCAGATCATCTTCTCACATTTTTCCAGGTGCTACAGCCTGCCATACTGTACAGTTATCCAAAGTGTCTCATCCAGTGTCCTCTCCTGCTCAGAAGACAGATCTATTCTGAGGGTAGATGGGCGAGAGTTGTACACCCATTTTACCCCATAATCTGACATATCTGATGTCCATTTCATTATGCATCATGAATGGGTCTTTGGAGCCATCCTCGGATCTGAGTTGGCCATTTTTTCCAGACGTACGATCAGAGCCTCAAACTCATCCCTGTCCAGTAATGCTTCACTGCTCTTCCAACCCTTAGATCTCGTTTGCCACCTTCCAACACAGACACGATTCCAAGCCTTCTATCAGCCAAGTGAAAAATTTCCTTTATTTCTGTAATTTTATTAGATCATTTTTCTCTCCTAGTTAATCTATAGCCTTTTTGTATCTGTAACGTTTACCTTCCCTCCCTTTTAAAGTATTTTTTCCTGTCAGTTTCAGTTTTCGCTGGCATTAGGGTCCATTTCCTGACTTCCATCTCTTCCTTCTATTTCCCTGTTTCTCTATCTTTTGCTATATATATATATATATATATATATATATATATATATATATATATATGTATAAAAATAAAAAAAAACTTTCCGTGTATCTTTTAGCTGTAGTTGGTAGGGCATAGCTTATAGTGTGAGGTGTGTGTGTGTGTGTGTGTGCGTGCTATCCCTCTAGTATGTCCGACAAGCCTGACAAACCCTCTGGCTTCAAGACTTGTGCCTCTTGTGGGCATACGATCCCCCAATCGGATGCCCACAAGAGGTGTGTGTATTGCTTGGGATCAGGGTACATGGAGATGCCGCGTGGCGTGATATCTGCTTGGCCTTCAGTCCCCGAGCACTCACTGACTGGCACAATAAACTTACCTTGAGAGGTCTTCTCCCAACTTCTAAAACCCAGACCCCTGTCCCGAAGAAGCATGCCCCCTCTGTTACTCCAGGGGACAATGGCTTCTGCTCCCAGGAAGTGCAGGAGGCTGTGGGATCTGTCATTCTCTGATCCCTCTTGATCTCACTTATTTCCAGATCTGAGAGGCCCCTTGGATCCAGTGGAACCAGCATCGGCCAAGCCAACCTCTCTGCTGGACCCTCAGACTTCTGGTCCAAGCAGTCAGTGGAGACCATACAGATCCACAGCTCTTCTTCTCTGGAGAAGATTCTGGGTCAGATTCACCCAGATTGGAGGTCCCGGAGCCATACTCCATGACTGAGTAAATCTCCCTCACCTATCCAGACCATTCAGCCCAGCACGGTTAGGTCGACCCATTCCTCTGTTTTCGTTGGATCCTCTCAGCCGTCCCACCTGATATGGATTAAATGAGGAGTTTTCTGAAAGCCTAGATGCAGCAGGAAATCTTGCCTTCTCCGACCCATGCTTGGATCTGTGAAAACCCCGATACCGCAGCCTCCTCCTCCAAGCCAGTCTTCGGCTTTGGAGCTGCAGTGCCTGACACTTCCGAGTGGACCGGCGTCAGTGTGCGGAATATCCCTTTCCTCAACTCCGGCCCTGTCCCTAACCAGCTTGATCCTGATTCTGTTGGAGCAGGTCCTGGATCTGAGATGTTGCCGGGTCCTTGGGGTTGGTGACTGCTCTGACCTTTTTGGAGCTGTTCCTTCCCCTGTGGGCCTCTGCCTTTGACAGCTCAGAACCAGTGCTTTCTGAAGGTGTCTGATCTGGGATGACATCGTCCTTCTCTCCCTTGGCAGCTTCAGCTCCTGGGGTGGGGGCGGACAGGTTCTTGGCATTGTCTGCATTCTAGGTGGCAGAGAGGGCATTCTCTACACCTAGAGACATGGCCCCTCTTCCACCAGGCTCTACCTAGTCTCCTGTGGATCTGGGCTTTGCTCCCATCCATCCAATCAGTAGTCAGCCTCTCCTGGAGAACCTTCAGCCTACCCCTCAGCAAGGGGTATCCCTCTCTTCCGAGTCCCCCCCCCCCAGTACCCCATGGAAGAGGTTCCTCGGAAGTGCCATTGCAAGAGGAAGCACCTGGACTCCCCTTTGGAGTTGTTGACAGAGGACACTGATTTTGACAAAGGGGAAGGGTCCCCCCTCCCGATCTCCACTCGATATTTTCTTCTGGGATATCTGGAAAATTCTGAAGCAAAAGGGCGGCTGGGTCTTTCCAACCCCATTCCTCTGGAGGACTCCGTTTTCCTGGATGCATTTGAGAAGGGACCTTCTACATCTTGGATGCCCCCACCCCCGTAGGACCAGCTCATTGACCTTGTTGCCTGCCGGGCTTGGAAGGAACCTGACACCATGGACCTAATTCCCAAACGCATGGACAAATATCTTGGTATCCCTAAGGATCACCCCTTTTGGAGTAAAGGTGTCCTGAAATTTTCGTTTTCGAATTTCAGAGCCGAAGTCTTCAACTTAAAGCTAAGTACCCCATTGGGGAAACTTTTTCTTACTTCTTACCGATGTCAGTAAAAGTTAATAATTGCATTACTTGTGGGAAGCAAATACCTCATAAGGATTTTCATTTGTAATGTATTCCTTGCCTAGGCCCTGACCACGCCATACCTTGCTGTCGGTTTAGTGCTTTATTTAATAATTTTTGCTTCAAAATATTTTGGTTCTCGGTGTAATTACCCAGAAATAACGTCTGTTAGCCATTCAACTACCGGAATACCGAAAACACAAAAAAAGAGGCCGTTGATGTCCAAAACTGCCTATGACGCTTCTCCTAAGCCAGTCGCCCTTTCACCGGTACTCAGTGAGGCACGTTCGCAGCCCCTGATACCCGCTACTTCTGATTCGCAGGCCTCTACTGAGACCCATTCAGAGTCCGGTATGCTGCGAGATGCTTCACATATGGAACCCGTGGATGTCTCTACCTTGGATGGGTCCGGAACCGCTGAGCAGGCACCAGCTTCTGAGGGTGTATTCAGGCCTACATGCATATTAAACTGACTCCAACTTCAGTGCTAAGGCCTAAATCTCGATCTGTGTCCGAAAAGCCAACGGCCAGGCCACATGGTTCAGGCCCCTATGCCTAAAAAACAAATGATCAAAATGTCTGAAGATTTAATTACTCTAATCAGGGGTAGTCAACCCCCCCCCCCTCCAAGAGGCCTAGGATTGAATTTGACTATGAATCTTCTGAACAGGACTCTTTCTTTTTCTTCTGACTCTTCTAATGATCTGGATTTGTCCATACCTACTTATGAGGACTCTGATGCAGAGGATTCCATTCCCTCTGCTTCTCCACCTGAAGATTTCTCTTTTGGTAAAACTTTAAATACCTTAAGGGAGCATTTCCATTGGGAAAGTCAGGATTTCTCTGAATCCAAAAAAGAGGCTTAGGGATTTCCTTCTTCTTCTTCCTCAGCATAGGCCTTTGGTTATACCTCCTGTTCTAGATATTGTTGATGTGTTTTCGGAATCCAGTATGGCCCCTGATTTCTTGCCAACAGCCCCTAGCAAACCAGACAGGTACTACAGGGTTCCTGAGTCCCACAAATTCCTTTTTAAAAATCCTGTTGCGGACCCTGAAACAATTTCTCAGGGGCCCCAAGGGCATTAAGGCTTCTACTGCTAAAAATCCTACTCCTTCCGATAGAGACTCCAGGGCGCTGGTTAGATGGGATAAAAAGGTTTGTACTTCTGCAGCCTTAGCAATCGGGGCTTTAAACTGTCAATTCCATATGCTAAAGTATTAACAGCATATCATGGGACTGCTTAAACAGAAATTTATGTTGATTTCTGACTGTGTGGAGAATAAAGATTTGCAGGATGTATTGCATTCAGCTGAACAAGCTGGCAAACGTACTTTGCAATGTGGTTTTGATTCCTTAGAGGTCTCTTGTAGGGCTGCTGTTACTGGTTCTGTGCTTAGAAGGCATGCTTGGCTTAAGGAGCAGTCTCTGCCTGATCATGTTAAAGCAAAACTTTTGGATGCTCCTTCAAAGCAGGACCACTTATTTGGCACTAAGGCTGAGGAAGATCTAAAAAAGATGGAAGATAAAGCTAAATCTATGCAAACTGTGAAAGATTTATTACAAGTGCAACCTCCTAGATTTAGTAGGCATTGGCCTACTAAGAACTGGTCCTTTCCAGCTCCTTCCAGAGCCACTACGGCTAAACCCAGACATTCCAAAGCCACCAGGTTTCAGTCCCAAGGGACTTTCAGAACTAAGCAATGGGGTGCTTCCACTTCCAAATCTGGAAACAACAAGGCACCATCCTATGGTAAACAGTCTCAGTTGACTTCTCTTTGAAATTACCAAGCACTTGCCTCTTAGCTGCCCCTTTGGGGGGAAAACTGACTCTTCATTCAAGAAACTGGCAACTTAAAACTCAGGACAAATGGGTTTTAAATATAGTGTCCCAGGGATACATATTTCATTTCCATACGCTGCTAACACCAAGCGGGTGGCCAGATCTGCCCCCAAATCAGTGGGCAGAGGCTCAGAAACAAGTACTTTCCCTCCTAAACATGAGGGCTATTCAACTAGTACCAGAAGAGGAAAAGGGACAAGGTTTCTATTCCAGACTTTTCCTGGTACCCAGAAAAGACAAATCATGGCATCCAATTCTGGACCTGTCTACTCCTTTCTGGACATTCCAAAATTCAAGATGCTGACTCTTTACCAGTTACTTTCTATGCTAGGTAAGGATGCCTGGTTGGCAACTCTCAACTTGAAAGAGGCTTACCTGCATATCCCAATCAGGGAATCTTGCAGAAGATTCCTACTCTTCAAAGCAGGCTGCATGCATTATCAGTTCTCTGCACTGCGCTTTGGCTTGTCTACTGCGCCCAGGGTATTCACAAAGTGCTTAGCTCCAGTTATTGCATTTTGCACACAAAGAAATATTCAAATTATACCCATACCTGGACGATTGTCTAATTCAGGCAGAAAGCCAGGACATATTTTTGAATCATTTGGCCTTCGTACAAAGGGATCTAACTTGTCTGGGGTACACCATAAACGAAAAAAATTCACACCTGGTACCCTGTCAACAAATTATTCCTGGGAGCAAGCTTAAATACAACTTCCCAGATGGCTTTCCTCACTGGAGTGAAACAAATTCATTGAACAACCTACTTCAAACAAGTGGCCACAAAAACCCTGCTATCTGCAGGACAAATACTGCAAGCCTTGGGGTTCATGGCCTCCTGCATTCTTCCAATTCCATATGCAAGACTGTATATGAGGAAACTACAGTGGTATCTAAAAAGCCTATGGTGTCAACATTCTCAGGATCTAGAAGCAATGATTCCTATTGTATCTTGCCTACGTCTAGAGTTCCTTTGGTGGGCAGAGGCCTGCCACCAAAACAAGGGACTACCTTTCACACCACCCCTTGCCGCCAAAACCCTGACAACAGACGCACCAGACTATGCATGGGGGGCTCACCTGGCAGGGAAGTGTAATACTCACTCTGGCAATACAAGTCCACTCCCTAATTGATGGTGATATACACCCAAACCCTGGCCCAAACTCTACCACTTCCATCAAGCCTAGCACCCCAAATTCTACTAATGCACACCTGGTCAACAGACTCTCCAACTCTCTCTCCTGATAGCCCATCTCAATATTCGAAGCATAAACAATAAAGTTGATCACTTACACGCCCTCATGGATGTACATTCATTTGACATCCTCTACCTCTCTGAAACATGGCTCAAACCAACCATACAAGATACTACAGTTATTCCCCCTGGTTACAGCATCCTGAGACTTGATCGTAACTCTAAGAAAGGTGGAGGAGTAGCTATCTTATATAAATCTGAATTACAAGTCACCTCCATTGAGCCTAAATGTCCCCTAACTACCAATGCAGAAATTCTTATCTCCAAAGTGCAACTTAACAAATCTAAATCCATTTACATAATCTGTATTTACCTTCCCCCAGGCAACATTATCAACACCTTAGAGGCTATCCTAAGTTTGCTCTCCATCACCTACCCACAAGAAACCATAATTATTGGTGAATTTAATATAAACTGGATGTCTTGCACATCAGAACAGCCTTCTACCCATATCAACCTACACGGTTTTACACAAACCATTACAGTCCCCACTAAAACCAATAAACATAATAATAATGACAGCATCCTAGATTGGATTCTCACACAGTCAAAACCAATCTTACAAATTAGGGACCCTCCCAAAAGATATAAGTGATAACTCTCTCACTTAATCGGGTATGACTGATACCCCAAACCCAACCATGTAGAAGAAAATAAGATGTAATAAAAATTTTAACCCCGACAGCTTTCAAAAAGAACTTGCAGCTTGTGACTGGTCACCCCTGAAACACCTACCATTAGAAAAAAACGTTAAATACTTTAACTCTAAATGTTTAACCATTCTAGACTACCATGCCCAAAGTCATACAGTAAGAAGTAGGTCTAAACCAGCCCCTTGGCTCACCAAAACTACAAAACAAAAAATTCTCCATAGAAACTAACTCTGGGCTAGCTGGCGTACAACCAAAAACCTGGCGGATCGACTAAAATTTAGACAAGAAACGTAACTAAAAAAGCCATATTGTCAGATAAAAGAAACTTTTACTGCCACCTACAGCAAACCCACCAAAATAAACCTCAAAAATTCTGGTCAGGTATAGATAAACTCTTGCACCCAGGTCGCTCAATCACAGCCACCCCCTCAGGCTCCAATCTCCATAGCTCTAACCAAATTGCCAATTCTTTTAACACTTTCTTCACAGACACCATTCAATCTTTGGCCAATCAGCTATCCCCTGACACTTCATCTCATTCCAGTATTATCCCTAACAGCCCCCCAATATTTCAATTCCAACCCGTTCCTACATCCTTTGTCTGCACCCTTATTAAGAAACTTAAACCCACCATCCTCTCTGCAGATCTGTTACCTGCAGAATACCTGTAAAAAGCAGCCAAAGCTGTAGCCTACCCCATATCCACCCTCATTAACAGAACTATTTCTGAAGGAACTATTCCATCGCTCTGGAAAATCTCACGTCATCCCCCTGCATAAAGGTGGCAAATCCAAAGATTTTTCTAACTACAGGCCTATAGCCGTATTATCCCCTCTGGCAAAAATTATGGAGAAGTGCATTCATAAACAACCATTAAACCACCTCCTAGAAAATCTACTAGCTACCTGCCAACATGGATTCAGACCATTTTATAGCACCTCTTCTTCTCTTCTTTCCTTCACTGATGTCATTAATAAAAACCGTAATATCAATACTCTATCCTCAGCCCTCTTCATTGATCTGTCAAAAGCCTTCGACATGGTCAACCACCAGCTACTCATAAACATACATAGAAACTTCTCACTGGATCCACTTCCTATACAATAGTTCCAATCCTATCTATCTAGTTTCAAAAGGTGGTAGAGTAAGCTTCTCCAAAACAAAGTTAAGGTCCGAGGAATGGAGAAAGCTCTTCTCAGAGACCTGAGATGGATGATGCCCTTTAGGAATATTTTTGCCAAATGACTGGGAAAAGAGAGGGCTGCAATGGAAGGAAGGCATATATTGCAGAGGCATGAATCCTGATCGAAGAATAAGAAAAGCCTTTTGAACAAAATTCTGCTAAATAGGATAAAACCAAGGGTAGTTCTGCTGACAAAAGCTTTTTGGCCCCTGGTATGGTACTCCTGTTTTGATAGGTATGATTTTCTTATGCTGGATTTTCTAACTTTGTTTAGAATGGCTAAGAAGTCGTCCTGTAAGGAATTTCACCTTAGGGATAAGAATTACATCATCTTGAGCATGCTGAATCCAGGTGAATGGTGGTTCTGCTGTTCTGAGACAAAAGATCAAACTGCTGTGGCAGCAATCATGGCTCCTGATAGGTCAAGCTGTGTAGCAGCAGAAACCAATGCTGCCTTGGCTAAATGAGTGCAAGGAGAATCAAT
The DNA here is from genome assembly GCF_019279795.1 of Protopterus annectens. NCBI lineage: Eukaryota > Metazoa > Chordata > Ceratodontiformes > Protopteridae > Protopterus > Protopterus annectens. The sequence goes on from NC_056743.1 coordinate 669,002,548, forward strand.
GGTGGCCCTTCATCCTCGATTTGGATTAGTAACCTATGGATGGGAAGGAAAGCATATAGAATAGACCTGAAGGAGACCGCACAAGTCCTGAAGACTGTGTTGTCTTTTGCCGTTGTTCAATTCTTCTTTAGCTGCTTGTTTTCTTTCCAGGCAAAAGGTCTACTTCCAGAAAATCTGATATTTGAGCAAGTGTTTAGAAAATTGTCTTGCTCAATGTCCACTTGTGCATGCCTGATACTGTCCTGCTAAGGTGGTCTGATGGATTTTTTTCTCCTGGCAAGTATTGTACTAGAGGATGCAAGTCCCATTTCCTGAGTTGCATCCCATAACTGTTTTTTCTAGGTGGAAGACGGGATAAAAGTGGATCCCCACTTATAAAAGTGGATCCCCACTTTGCTTATGTAATATTTAACAGTGACATTGTCACGTCTTTATCAAAAAACTGTCTAATTTACCCAGTTTTCTGAATGCCATTATGCCCCTGAATACTGCTAGCATATCCTTCGGACTTGTGTGTGCCTGAGGAATAGCAGATTCCCACAGGACCTGGGCTTGAAGGCCACCCTGGAGTGAGCGCCCTATGCTTTTTTCTGAGGTCATAACCTGATTTTTTAGTGTGAACTGGAAGGGGGCTCCCTTGTTTTGAAGGTAGGCTTTTATACACAAATGAATTTCCTTTTTCAGGCATGAGAGAAGCTTAATATTGTGGGTTAAAAGTGATTGTGCTGACACCACACTTTAAATACCACTGGATTTTTCTCATGTGGTGTCTGGCAATGGGGTAAAATTGCAATGCAAGAGATCATGTTACCCCGGAGCCTGAGGATCTCTCCAGTGGTCAAGGATACCTCAAAGTAGTAGGGACTTGAAGTGTTGGGTCAAGAAGGTTGCCTTGTCTTGTGGACGGAAAGCCATCTGCCTGCTTGTCCATGTCCAGGACGACTACTAAGAAAGCTATCCTCCAAGAGGGGGTGAGATTTAATTTTTATACTACATACAGACATTTTGTAAAGACTCTGGAAGCATTAGACAGATGAAAGGGAAGAGCACAGAGGGTTTGAACGAAGACATGATGAAATTAGCAAGAAAAAAAAGAATAGTATTGCTAGAACTGAATTCATCCTCAGTACGACAGTGATATATGGACTGCTATCCATAGCTTGTACAGCAAACACCACTGAGAGATCCGGGGGCCAGGTGCAGTACCTAACTTCTGGCTTAAAGTATTAACATCTTTTAAACAAAGATTTAGCCCTGAGTAAGAATTACTCATATGTGCATCCCCAACAGACAAAAATATGGTTAAAAAGAGGAAAAACGATACTTCATCCTTAAAAGTGAATCTCTAAGCTATCCTAAAAACTATAACCAATACCTTGCCTTCTTACGATGTGCACACTATTTACTGTAATTGATAGTTTGAGTTTTTTTGTAAATGATGACAATGTAACAGAACAAAAGAAAGTCATGTGGAATGTACAGTTGTGCAAGTTGAACTTACTGTAACAGTTTGTGTATAAGTCTGAGCTGTCACTGTTACAGTAGCATTAGCTATATGGTTTTATCATGCAGAGGATATAACAGCTGGTCAGCTTCCAAAGTTTCATGGCACCTTCCATGCACCTGAACCATCAAGCCTGAGGATAAGCAGGGAGTCCCGACTATCAAGGGAAATGGAGCAGCCAAGCAGTGAGCTTCAGACTGCCCAGGTCTGGATGGGGAATCCCTGGCAGATAAGAAATAAGATCCGGAACTGTATCCAACGCCACCAAATGAGACCACAGAGAGGGGATCCAGACTTGACAAGGCCAGAACTGGGCAATGAGAATAACTACTCTCCACAGCCCGCAAGCTTTCTGCAGAAATTTTGGAATCAAGGGAAGAGGAGGATAAGCATACAGAAGACTGGGGGGCCAAGCATGAATCAGTGCATCTCTGGGGCCTTCCGCCGGTGGAGGGTTCAGAGTGAAGAACTCACTGCATTTTGTGTTGGAAGGAGAGGCGAAGAGATCGTAGCAAGGCTGACCCCACTTGAGAAAGATCTGTTTCGCTAGTGAAGGATTCAGAAACCACTCGTAAGGCATCGGAATAGACCTGCTGAGCCTGTCCGCTAGAATGCTGGACCTCCCTGGAATGTGCATTGCCACCAGAAAACAGCTGGTGGAGATCGCCCACTCCCACACTCTTATGGCTTTGCAACATAGAGGGTAAGACCTGGTTCCTCCATTTGTTGATGTACCAGACCACAGATATATTGTCCGTCTGGATAGCAATCGTCCCTGGGGGAAGATGGGTATGGAGAGCCTGCAACTCTAGAAGCACCACCCTCACTTCCAAGACAATGATATTCAATGTGGTCTCATAGGGGGCCACGTTTCTTGGACTGTTCTTCCTGAGCAGTGCCCCCCCCCCCCCCAGCAGAGAGGCATCCATGGTCACTGTTGTCGAGGGGGAGGGCAAAAGAAAGACTTGACCCGAATGAATCCACCACAGAAGAGTCCCTGCACATTCGAGAAATTCCAACAGTATGAGAAAGGGGGAGATCTAGCATAGACCATTGGACTGTGAGAGTCCACTGAAGAACCTGCATGTGAAAACATGCCATGGGCAAGAGACTGATCGTAGCCACCATGGACCCCAATGCCCTTAATACCATTTCCACTGTCTGTGACTGAGCTTGGAGAATGCAAAGGGTATGTATCTTCAGAGACTGAATCTTGTCCTCGCTAAGAAAGACTTTGAATTGTGTCCAGTCGATTCCCAATGAAATCTAACACTTGAACCAGGGCCAGAGATGACTTATTGTGATTGATGGTAATGCCCAACCACTGGGCTAAGAGAAGAAAAGAATCCCTCGCTTGACTGAACTGATGCCTGGAAGGGGTAGTGACGAGTCAATCATCCAGGTATGGGAAGATTTGTATGCCTTGGAGTTTCAGATGAGCGGCTACTACTGCCATCACTTTGGTGAACACCCTAGGGGCTATGGTTAGACCAAAGGGCAGTGCTCTGAACTGACAATGACTGGCTCCCAGCCGGAAGCAGAGAAACCTCTGAGAGCGGCTGTCCGTTTTGATATGGTAGTACGCATCCTGGAGGACACTCGAGCACATCCAATCATACTCATGCAGGAAGGGCAGGACAGATAGAAGGGTGACCATCCGGAATTTTGTCCTAGCTACAGACAGGTTCAAGGTGGAGAGATCAGGATGGGTCTCAAGTCCCCCATCTTCTTTGGCATCAAAAAGAACCTGGAATAAATGCCCAACCAGGACTGGTCTGAGGGGACGGGTTAGATGACTTGCTTTTCTAGCAGCTTTGCAATTTCCAGTGCTGCATCTTCCCTTTGCGTGGGTTCAATCCATCTTGCTGTTTTAAAAATAGTAACTCTCCACTAAACCTTAACTTTTTAAACAGGTAAAACTCAAGTTACCTACTTTCACATCTAACTTCTCTAGTGCACACTGCAGAGTGCATTCTTTTCAATCTTACCTTTAAGCATCCCTGTGACTAGCACTTTCTCCAATACCTGCTGGAAAGCACTAGGAAGCCTTAAACTCATACAAACACTGAACTCTCCTTGTTACCAAGGAGAAATTAATAGTAGGCACTAAACAGCCTATAATTGCAAAGTACCTTGCTAAGGAAAAAGCTCCTATACTTTACAAAGAAAAAAAAAAGCCCCAAGCCAGGCATGTCCAAGGGTCAGCTTCCGGTGATTTCTCCTGTCCACCTGGTGAATCTGGGCATACTGGGGCAATGCAGCAATTGCCTCATGTACACAGACAACCCTCTCCTCGTACCACCCAACACTACAACCTGTGAGAGATGCACTTACATAGCCAAAATGGAAGCAAAGCTCTCTCCACCCAAGATTGTGCTAAACAGTCAAGAGGAGAAGGTTAACACCCACACTACACCTCAAGCAACACATAGCCCTTCTAAACCCGCACCACCAACACCCACATATAGCAACACTAAATCCACATATGCAGAGGCCCTTAACTGTAACCTGCCCAAGCAACAAAGACCTCTGAAGCTGAAACGCAAACAAACACCAATCACAACCAATGTGTCACATAGTTCACACCAGTGTGCCACCCAGCAACAGCCCCTAAGGCAAGACAATGTACCTAACACTTTAGTCATAGGTAACTCTATAGTCCGGCACACTGATGTCCCTCTCACCAGGTTGAATAAGGAGAAAATTACAGTCAGCTGCCTGTCGGGTGCCAGGATCCGCCACATAACGCATGCACTCAAGTCACTCCACAACAAGTACAAATATGACTCTGTCATTGTCCATGTTGGAGTGAATGACTTGAGACGTACCTCCCTGGACTACATGAAAAGAGACATGGAAGAGCTCTCGGATCATGTGGCCCAGGCAGGTATGACCCTAGCCCTGAGTAGCATCCTGCGTTCGCCCAGAATGATACCACAATATAAGGATAAAATGATTGACTTCAACAATTGGCTAAGCTTATGGTGTCATTCAAAAGGGATCCAGTATCTGTCTGCCTGGGATGACATGATTGACAGACCACGATGCTTTGCCAGAGATGGTCTGCACCTGTCGCCCTTGGGATTCAGGTTACTGGCTGAGGCTCTTGCCACCCCTATAGTGCCTTTTTTAGGCAAACTTCAAAGAACAAAACCACCACCGTAACAGGTACAAGCATGCAAAATCTGAAGGTAATGCTACTCAGTGCTGGAAGTCTAAACCTCAAAATGCACTCTCTCGAGGCACTCCTAAAAATGGAGAACATCGATATCTGTGCAGTAACTGAGACCTGGTTCAAGGCTCCAGAGAGCACCCCTGCAATACCAGGCTACAACTCTTACCACACTTTTCGGCCACCAAACCAGGACCGAAACACTAAAGGTGGAGGAGTGTCAATATTCACCAAGGATATTCACACCACCAGGCTAGTTGGCCAACACAATGTGTCTGAAATTCTCCAAGTGCAACTAACACTAGGTAAGACTGCAATCCAAATTGTAGCTTGCTACAGATCCCCCACCATACCCCAAGATTCTCACTACACCTTTCTAAACATACTGGAAAATATTAAGATAGAACCAAACACCCTAATACTGGGTGATTTTAACTACCCTGCCATTAACTGGGAAAACTACTCATGTCCCAACACCTTTGCGCAACGGTTCTTGGAATTCATGAATTCCAACGCCCTGGATCAACTAATCCATAGTCCCACCAGGGGCTCCAATATCCTAGACCTGGTCATTACCAACATGGGAAATCAATGCTCCATACCTATGGTCGCCCCCTCGTTAGTCAGGTCTGACCATAAGCTAATCACCCTTAACATCCACATCCCACCCCCACCCCCCAGTAAAGAAACCACCATAAAAAACTTCTCCAAAGCCAACTTCATGCCACTCAAGTCAGAAGTGACAAACTTCATGACACCCATGCAGACGGGAACTGAAAGATCAACTGCTGAATCCTACACTAAGGCACTGTACGAGCACATCCACTCATGCATGAATCGTGTCATCCCAAATAGAACCAAAATGCTCTCATCCAAAAAAAGGAAGCCAATCTGATGGTCCCCTGCCATAAACAAACTTTACAACAAAAGGAAGAAACTTTTGCAGAAAAGAGGAAAATCCCAGGATGCAAAAAACTCCCTTACTAGCCTCAGTAAGAAACTGAGATGCCTCATAAAATCCTCCAAAGCTAGTTGCGAAAATAAAATTGCCAAAGATTCCAAAGACAACTACAAAGCATTCTATAACTATGTCAAGAATCTAAATGGCAATGCTCAGATCTGCTCTGAGCTAAAACAGAATGGCATTAAATATACTGATCTAAAGGATATTGCCAATATCCTGGCAGATCGATTCAGTGCCAATTTCACCCCCCTCTCACCCCCTAAATGGCCCATCTCAATACCGGAAGATTGCCAAATTCCAGTAATAACGGCCACACAGGTACAAAATGCACTCTCTAAAGCCAAGAATACAGCATCCATGGGACCAGATGACATCCCGGGCTGTGTACTACATGAATTACAATATGAACTGGCACCTCACTTAAGTGTCATGTTTAATCATAGCCTCACCTCAGGTTTCGTGCCCACTGAGTGGCGCAGAGCTACAGTTATCCCAATCCACAAGGGGGATCCACCTTGGATCCCGGAAACTACCGTCCCATCAGTCTGACAAGCCTTATCTGCAAGGCCATGGAGCGTATTATCATGGAACTTATAAACAAAGACATTGGCAACCTTCAAACACTGGACCCCACCCAGTTTGGGTTTGTGAAGGGCCGATCTTGTCTCCTGAACCTGATTGACTTCTTTGAATCAGTCTCCAGAGCCATGGATAAGGGTAAGGTGGTCCACACAGCCTGTCTAGACCTTGCCAAGGCCTTTGACACCATCCCCCACTCTGGAATCATAGATAAACTTACTAAGTTGGGCATTAATCCCTATGTCACCCAGTGGGTTGCTAAATGGCTTACTGATAGAACCCACACTGTAAAAGTAGCCGACTCCAAATCCAGCTCCAGACAAGTGACAAGTGGAGTACCTCAGGGTTCAGTCCTGGGGCCGCTCTTGTTTGACATCTACTTCTCTGAAGTACAGGTCAACACTAAGGGACTCTGGCTAACAAAGTTTGTAGATAACTGCAAACTGGGAGCCATTATTGAATCCCCAAATGATGTGGATACTCTACAAAAGGGCCTTACAGAAACAGATGCTTGGTGCCAGAGCCATGGGCTCAAGCTCAATGCCAAGAAATGTATTTTTATCCCCTTTGGGAAAAAACATGTATCCATGAATTACCATATAGGTGGAAGTACACTAAACACAGAAAGTGTGATAAGAGACTTAGGGACACAGGTGGACAGTGGTCTCACCTTCGATAACCACATTGCCACAACAGTCAGGAAATCCTTCTATGTGGCACACCTCATCACGAAGGGCTTTTCATCCAGAAAAAAGGAGGTCATTGTCCCACTGTACTCAGCCCTCATTAGACCCATTATAGAATACAACGCCCCATTTGGTATGTACCTCTCAAGACATCTGCAACAACTGGAAAGGCCTCAGAAATACCTCACTAAAAGAATCACAGGCCTAAAACAGATGCCCTACGCTGACCGCCTTAAAAAACTCCAGCTATACTCTGTCGCATATAGTCTACTCAGAGGCGATCTCTGCTTAACATACAAGGCCATGTCAAACCCAGAGTTGTTGGACATGTTACACTTAAAGAAATCCCAATCCCTCAGAGCTACACGCTCCAGGGATCTAAACCTTGTCATCACAATAAACGAAACATGCTGGAGGGATAGGTTCCTGACCCAGAGACTCCCCAGACTCTGGAATAGATTGCCCATACATGTCAAGCAGAGTGCCTTTTTGGACATCTTCAAGAGGAACCTTGACGATTGGATGGGAGAAAGGAAATTCACCCCAGGGATCACGTCAGTCACCCTGCTAGACAGGGGTCCAGAAAAGTAAATAATGTGGGAAGAAATAGCCAGGGAATTGATATGGCTAGGCTTGTATAGGCCCTAGGGCTGATAGCCTAGTACCAACCTATGAACCTATAATCAGGCACACTGACGTCCCACTCACCAGGCTGAACAAGGAGAAGATCACGGTGAGCTGCCTGTCGGGCGCTAGGATCTGGCACATAACACAAGCACTCAGGTCACTCCAAGGCAAGTACAAATATGATTCGGTCATTGTCCATGCTGGTGTGAATGACCTGAGACGTACCTCCCTGGACTACATGAAAAGAGACATAGAGGATCTCGCTGAGCATGTAGCCCAGGTCGGTATGACTCTGACCTTGAGTAGCATCTTATCCTCACCAAGAATGATGCCACAATATGTAGACAAGATGATCAATTTCAACAATTGGCTTAAGTATTGGTGTCATTCAAAGGGGATCCAATGCCTGTCAGCCTGGGATGACATGCTCGACAAGCCACGATGCTTCACTAGGGACGGCTTGCACCTGTCACCCCTGCGCTTTCGGATATTGGCAAAGGCTCTTGCTACCCCCATAGTGCTGAGTAATGAAAAATAAGTGCTGCTACCATCTGAAGGTTGTAATTCCCAATGAGAAAAGTATCAAAACCAAAACTGGACACAACCACCACGATGTTGTAAAAAACAGTGTTTAATATCGAAGTAAGACAAAATAGAATAAAATAAGCGCTTTCACATGCTACACAGGCATGCTTCTTCAGATTTCACAAACACATTTTCAAACAGTTCTTAAGTACTAACTGCACAGCCAGATAATTGAATAATAGATTCAATAATTGATTGATTGAACAAGCAGTATTTTTAAAGCCACCAGCTCCTAGCTGAAAGTCAGAAAGTAAATCACATATAGTGAAATATATGTATGTATTCTGAGTACAAAAGATATAATATAATAAAGTAATAAATAACTAAATAAAAATGTTTGTAACATCGTGGTGGTTGTGTCCAGTTTTGGTTTTGATACCCCCATAGTGCCTTTTTTAGGCAAGGCTCAAAAGACAAACCCACCTCCATAGGTATCACAAGGGATAAGAAACGAAGAGTCATGCTACTCAACGCCAGAAGTCTAAACCTCAAGATGCACGCACTTGAAACTCTCCTTAGCATGGAGAACATCGATATCTGTGGAGTAACAGAAACCTGGTTCAAGGCTCCCTAGAGTACCCCAGCACTACCAGGTTATACCTCATACCATGCTTTTCGGCCCCAAAACTTGGACCAAACCACAAAAGGGGGGGGGGGGAGTATCAATATTCGTCAAAGATACCCACACTTCCCGGTTGGTGGCACAGCACGAAGCATCAGAGACTATCCATGTGCAACTAACAGTGGGTAAAACTGCCTTCCAGTTTATAGCCTGCTTACACACCACCCTCCCAAACCCAGGAACCCCACTCGGCCTTCCTGAGAACACTGGAAAATATGAAGGTCTCTCCAAACACCATTATATTGGGTGACTTCAACTACCCAAACATAGACTGGGAGCATTACTCTAGCTCCAACACCCTAGCCCAAAGGTTCTTAGAATTTATTAACTCATATGCTATGGAACAACTTGTTACCACTCCCACAAGAGGGGAAAACATACTGGACCTGATCATCACCAACATGGGGACTCTATGCCCCAGACCAGAAGTGTATCCCTCACTGGTAAGATCAGACCATAAACTAATTCACTGGATATTCACATCCCGACTCCACCCCCTGCCCTGAAAACCACAGTGAAAAACTTCTCTAAAGCAAATTTCACACTCCTCAAAACCGAGGTGGAATCCTTCAAAGCCCCCAGGCCTGTGGAAAATACAGCCCAGACCGCAGAATCCTTTATAAACGCATTCTGTGAACAACTTCAGGAACGCATGGATCATGCAATCTCAAATAAAACCAAGACCCAATCCTCCAAAGGCAGACGTCCTGTCTGGTGGATGCCAGCCATAAACAAACTATACAATAGAAGGAGGAAGCTACTACATGATGGAGCAAAATCCCAAAAAGGGAAGGCATCTCTGATCAATATTAGCAAAAAACTACGGGTACTCATAAAATCGTCTAAGGCCAGCTTCGAGAGAAAAATTGCACAGGACACTAAGGATAATCACAAGGCTTTCTTTAGTTGTGTTAGGAACCTGGGTGGGAATTCCCAGATATGCTCAGAATTAGTCCAAAATGACAAAAAACACACGGAACCCACAGACATTGCCAACATCCTAGCTGACAGGTTCAGCGCAAACTTCTCCCCCCCTCCCCACCAAATGGGCAAATATCTATCCCAGCAGAGTGCTGCCCCCCTAACATCTCAGATGCTCAGGTAAGAGCTGCCCTCTCCAAAGTAAAAAAACACAGCATCAATGGGACCAGACGGTGTCCCGGGCTGCGTCCTACATGAACTCCAAGAAGAGCTAAACCCAAACATAAAACTACTGTTCAATCTCAGCCTTTACTACAGGATATGTACCCAAAGAGTGGCGTACAGAAACAGTGGTCCCTTTCCACAAAGGTGGTGCCTCAACGGATCCTGGAAACTATCTCCCCATAAGCCTGACTAGCTTGGTCTGCAAAGCTATGGAAAGGATCATCATGGACCTCATAAATAAAGATATTGGGGACCTACAGACACTGGATCCTACCCAGTCCGGCTTTAAGGGCAGATCCTGCCTCTTAAACCTGGTTGATTTCTTTGAAACAGTCACCAAGGCCATTGATGAGGGGAAGGTGGTCCACACAGCCTACCTGAACCTCGCAAAAGCCTTCGATACAATACCCCACTCGGGCATTATAGATAAGCTCACCAGCTTAAATATAAACCCCTATGTCACTAGATGGGTTGCAAACTGGCTCAAGGACAGAACCCATATGGTTAGAATTGCTGGAGCCATGTCGGACTCCAAACCAGTTACAAATGGCATCCCGGAAGACTCAGTCCTGGGACCTCTCTTGTTTGGTATATATTTCTCGGAGGTACAGGCCAGCACGGAAGGACTGTGGCTGACCAAGTTCGCAGATGACTGCAAACTGGGCGCCATAATCGACTCTCCAGTCGACACAAGCATCCTCCAAAAGGGCCTCCTAGAAACAGACAACTGGTGCCAGAGCCATGGCCTTAAGCTAAACGCCAAAAAGTGTATAGCCATCCCCTTTGGCAAAAACAAAGTGCCCACAAATTACCACATAGGTGGTAATCCATTAAGTACAGAAGAAGTAATTAGGGACCTGGGGACCCAAGTTGATAGCAATCTCTCATTTGACAACCACGTGGCCAAAGTGGTTAGAAAAACATTTTATATAGCCCACCAAATCATGAAGGGATTCACATCTAGATCAGGGGAGGTCATTGTGCCTCTTTACTCATCCCTCATCAGGCCCAAAATTGCATACAATGCCCCTTTTGGGATGTACCTTACCAGACACCTGCAGCAACTGGAAAGACCCCAAAAGAACCTCACCAAGAGGATCAAAGGGCTCAAACAGATGCCATATGCTGCCCGGTTAAAGAAACTCCAGCTCTACTCAGTGGCATACCGCCTGCTCGGAGGCGATCTGTGCCTGACGTATAAAGCCATGTCCAATCCAGAATTAATGGACATGCTGCATCTCAGAAAATCCAAATCCCATCGAGCTACGCGCTCGAGAGACTTGAACCTCAGCACTGAAATAAATAGGACATGCTGGAGGGACAGATTCATAACCCAAAGGTTCCCTTCACTCTGGAATAAAATCCCAGTCCAGGTTAAGCTGAGTCCCTCATTGACTCTCTTCAAGAGGAATCTTGATGAGTGGATGGGAGATCGTAGGTTTATCCCAGGTATCACTTCTGTGTCACTGTTAGACAGAGGCACAGTATACTAACCTCGAAAAAGGGCACAGCAAAATTAATTTAAAATGGGTGGCGAAAGCCAAACGCACTCTGGCTAGGCTTATAAATGCCCTAGGGCAGATAGCCTAGTATGAACCTCTGAACCTATGAAAAAAAAAATACCTTTCCTATAACTAGTGTAGTCCAGATTCAGATTTGCTGTATCCAGGACTGTATGTAAGCTTCTGAGCCCCCTGAAGCTTTCTGTGCTGGAGGGAAGCCTTCTAGCTTATCAGTGGGAGTGGTAAGCACTAGGTAACCTATCTACCACATAAGGAGTGGTTCTGGCCCAGAAATTGTAGTTATTGGCCGTTTGGGCAGTTTTTCCATCTCTCTCAACTTTCTGATTTAAAAGCCCACATTTGCACTTGTTTCCCCCCTTTCCTGTAACTAGTTTAGTCCAGATACAGATTCTTAGTTTTAGCACTTGAATTTGCTTATTCGTGATCAGCACTTATTCAGAACTTGTAAGTACTAAATAACCTACTAATTACTACAGCACTCAACCTTCATTACGTAGAGGAAAACAGTTTTGGTACTTACTTTCCTCACTTGCTTAGAGAAAAACAGCTCTTGTACTCACTTTCCTCACTTATCTAGATGAAAATAGTTTTTTATTCAGGCATGTCCAAGGGTCAGCTCCCATTGTTCTCTCCTATCTGTCTGATGAATCTGGGCATCTTGGGGCAATGTAGAAATTGCCTCATGTACACAGACAACCCTCTCCTCCTACCACCCAACACTACAACCTGTGAGAGATGCACTTATCTAGCCAAACTGGAGGTAAAGCTCTCTCCAATCAAGACTGAACTTGACAATCAAGAGGAGAAGGTAAACACTTGCACCACACCACCACACTCATCACATAGTCTCACTAAATCTACACCACCAAAATCCACACATAGAAACACAAAAACATTCACGGAGGCTCTCAATAATAATCTGCTCAAGCAACAGAGACCTCCAAAGCAGAAATGCAAGCAACCTCCACCCCCCAACACAACCCAAATGACACATAGCCCGCAGACTCAGTGTGCCACTCAACCACAGCCAGTAAGGCAAAACAACGTACCCAACACACTAGTCATAGGTGACTCTATAGTCAGGCACCCTGATGTCCCACTCACCAGGCTAAACAAGGAGAAGATTACTGTCAGCTGCCTGTCGGGTGCCAGGATCCGCCACATAACCCACATGCTCAGGTCACTCCACAACAAGTACAAATATGACTCTCATTGCCCATGTTGGTGTGAACGACCTGAGACGTACCTCCCTGGACTACATGAAAAGAGACATGGAAGAGCTCTCCGATCTTGTAGCCCAGGCAGGTATGACCCTAGCCCTGAGTAGCATTCTGCCATCACCCAGAATGATGCCGCAGTACAAGGACAAAATGATTGAATTCAACAATTGGCTAAGCTTCTGGTGCCATTCGAAAGGGATCCAGTATCTGTCTGCCTGGGATGACATGATCGACGGACCATGATGCTTTGCCAGAGATGGCCTGCACCTGTCACCCCTGAGATTCTGGATATTGGCTAAGGTTCTTGCCGCCCCTATAGTGCCTTTTTAGGCAAGGTTTAAATGACAAATTCACCACCGTAACAGGAACAGGCAAGCAAAAACTGAGAGTTATGCTACTCAATGTTAGAAATCTAAATCTCAAAATGCACCCAGTTGAGGCACTCCTTAAAATGGAGAACATTGATATCTGTGCAGTGACTGAGACCTGGTTCAAGGCTCCAGAGTGCACCCCTGCACTACCAGGCTATAACTCATACCACACTTTTCGGCCATGTAACCTGGACACTTTTCAGCCATATAACCTGGACCGGAACACCAAAGGTGGAAGTGTGTCCATATTTAAGGATATCCACACCTCCAGGCTAGTTGCTCAGCATAATGCAGCCGAGGTTATCCAAGTGCAACTAACTCTGGGCAAAACTGCAATCAGAATTGTAGCTTGCTACAGATCACCCACCATGCCCCAGGATTCACACTCCTCTCTTCTTGATGTACTGGAAAATATTAGGGTTCAACCAAACACCCTTATAATGGGCGATTTCAACTACCCCACCATTAACTGGGAAAACTACTCGTGTACCAACTCCTTCGCTCAACACTTTCTGGAATTCATAAACTCCAGTGCCCTGGATCAGCTTATCCACACTTCTGCTATTTGCATCATGGTAAACCGGTGCCCACGGGCATTAGGTCACATTCCACCAGGGCTGCATCTACATCAGCAACTTTTCTCAGAGGGGGTGCCAACCAAAGACATTCTAGAAGCTGCTACTTGGAATTCTATTCATACTTTTACAAAGCATTATCATCTACCTCTCTTCTCTAAGTCCAGGGCAATCTTTGCCACTGCAGTTCTGCAGGATCTTATAGCCGCTCCTAATGCTATTTAGTTCCAGCCTCCCATCCATAGCTTTGGGATTCTACCCAAATGTAATGACTGCAACAGTGAAACACGAAGAACATAGTACAGTTGTGTACACTTAACATAAATGTAGATGTTCGAGTGTATTCACTGTTGCAGTCCAGGTTATCCACCCGCCATACCCCTTTATTCTACAGCTTTTCTTTCCTTCACTATATTCTACAGCCTTTGTGGTGTATTTGCTTTTAGATGAAGGTAAAGTTTATGTTTTGACAATTGCATGTATATATATATATATATATATATATATATATATATATATATATATATATATTTGCTCCCCATTTGGGGGGCACCTGACATCTGGGTCAAGAAAAACTAAAGAAAATTGCGTCGGCTGCCTGTTTTATACCCCTGATGACCTGATGTCATGGAAGAGGCGACAGCAACTGACGCAGGACCCAAGACTTTGATATTCAGGCCGACTGAGGGCAACCTGCCAGCAGATTACCCAAATGTAATGACTGCAACAGTGAATATACTCGAACATCTACATTTATGGCAAGTGTACACAACTGTACTTCTTGAGGCCAGCTTTCAGTAGAGGTGAAGGCTTCTTATGTGATTTCAAGAGGATGTACCAGTGTCAGATGAGCATATAAGTGTTAAATCATCAGCATACTGTATACATATGATGCTTGCGTAGAAGAGGTGTAGAGGTGTCTAATGAAAATGTTAAGGAAGTGAGCCAAGAATTGAGCATTGTTGTACAGCAGTGGTAATGAGAGAAAGTATATTGCCATCTAACAGTTTACTATCAGGGAGGTAGCTTTAGACTCAACTTGTTTTAGAGCAGGATGTTGCAATTTGGGGCCTGTTACTGTGTTTTGTTAACTCAGAGCCACTTTGTTTAATCATAAATCACTGTTACTGTAGCCCAAGCTAAATGGGTCCTGCCCTTAAGGACTGACCAGCTTTCAACGCTAAAGGGTGCTTTCTACTCCCTCAAACTGTCAAGAGCTCAAGCAGAGCTTCATTTAAGGACAGCTGGAGTGTGAAAAGCTTCATAGCTTTCTGCCACCAAAGAACAATCCTTCAGGTCCTGTGGAACTCTTGGTCATCTAGCAATTCTTAAAAGCTGAGCAGGTAAGTCCCATGTTGGGTAAAACTTCCACTAATTTTGTTTTTCTGAGGAAAGCTTGTGATCCAGTGTCTGTTCCACCCATCTCAACGTGTGGGTTAGTGTATCTGACCCTAATCCGAGACGGGTTTTCTTCAGCCCCAAAGCCGCACCTCCTCTATCTATAATAGTGTCCTCACTGAATCCCCTCAGGTCTGGTATGCTTCTTTTGCATCCAGACAGGGTCACCAAGTTCCTTCAGTATGATAAGTGAAATTGTTTTCCTTATTTTTCTGTATTTCCCTTAACTTAGTATAATATTACATAATTTTTTTTAGTTGTCATGGTGTTTTGGAAGTTTTTCTTCTCTTTTTCATGACTTAGTTTAGCGGATTCGCTGCCCTTTTTCATATCTACCCTTTTTGGTGATGTATTGTTTTTCCTCTTTTTATCCAAAAATCGGATGAGTAAGCCTGTTTCAAAAGCGATGTTATCCAGAAAGCTTTCTGATTGTATTTCTTTAGTGCACCCTTCAAAAGGAGTTCCTTTACCTGGTAAGCCTAAAGCTCATGCTACAGTGGTGGTTATGTCAACCTCCTCCTTTGCCCAAGCTACCTTACATGAAATTTGTGAAGCTGTTACCCGGTCTAGTGCCCTTACATTTGTAAAGTATTGCAAATTAGATATACACCTCAGGTTGAGAAGAGAATATTGGATATGAAAGCTTTGTATTTGCCATAATGCTGCTTCCATTGTTTTGAACCATCCCTCCCTCCATTCCTCCTCACAAATTGTCATATTTGTGCACTACTTTTTGCTCACTGTGAATACCATCCTGAAACTTGTATTTGGGGCTATTAAAGTAGCTTCACTTTCATATTTTGAAATTTTCATCTTTCTGTATTTTTAGGAACCCTTTTTCCTTTGTAGCATTCATTAGGAGGAACATTAGGGTCCACTCAATCTAAGGAGATTCAGTGAAAGCATTGTATTATTGGTAGAGGAAGCAAAACTTTGGGGCTGAAGAATCTCTGATGGCGATCTGATGCTGGTCAGATCTGGTAACCCACATATTAAGACAGAAGACAACAGGGTTCTAATGTTATGGTAAGTATATAACTTTTGATCCGATGTCTTTTTCATCTGGATTCAACCTGTGGGTAACTGATTCTGACTCATCCAAGGCTGACCGTGTTGCATAGACTTTAGCCCATTGAGCTCCACCTCCTCTACCCATGATCCCCTGCTCCTCCGAATTACCTCATATCTTGTTTGCTGCCATTCGTGGGTTGAGGCGTGGTAGAGTGTTCTGAATTTTTTGTACCATTTTTAGCTAGCTTTTAGCTGAGTTTTTGTCCTCTACTTGTTAAGTGTGTGTGTCTGTGTGTGTGTTAGTGTTTATAGTGTAGTTTGTGGTGTAGTTTAGGTAGTGGGTTAGCGTTTAGATTTGTAGGTAAGGTCCTGTGGGTCTTTCCCCTCCTTCATGTGGTTAACCTTACTTGATGTGTTGTATTGGTAGCTGTTTTGTTTTTGGTCTCTAGTAGTAGTAGGTTAGGTAGGTGTGTGGTGAGGGATTTGTTTACCAATATTGTGCTCTTTTGGAGATGGATAAGGGTTTTAAAAAGTGTTCAGACTGTGGGTATAATCTTCCTTCTTAGGATACATGTGATTTGAGTGTTTATTGATATTCATCGTGCATACAGCTGCAGTAATCACAGATGGGTTTTCAGCCGTCAGGCGGTCCCTCGGTCGGCCGAATTCCAAAGTCTTGGTCCGGCGTCGGTTGTCGCATACTCTTCTGACGTCAGGAAGGCCAGAGTATATAAGACACAGCCGACGCCATGTTCTCCAGTCTTTTTTGCCGCGCGGTGCCCGAAGCAGAAGCAGTTCGCAAGTGCCGGTCGGCCAGCTCCTGAATTACGAAAATATTTGGAACCGAAGTCTTCATTAAAGCTAAGTACCTCGTTGGGGAATCTTTTCTTGCCTCAGACCGATGTCAGAAAAAGTTAATAATTGTATTTCTTGTGGGAAGCAAATACCGCATAAGGATTTCCATTCCCTTTGCATACCTTGTTTGGGCCCAGACCACGACGTCTCGGGCTGTCGCTTTTGCGCTACCTTCAATAAACGCACTATCAAGCGTCGGGCGGAGTTCGCCCAACACTTTTTTGGTAAAGCTTTTGACTATAAAATGTCGGACACTCCGACTACCGTTTTATCCAAAAAACGCAAGGAAAAGGACTGACATGCGAGGCCCGCGGTCTCCACCGACACCACGCCGAAACAGGCTCCACGTGGTCCGGTTCTCAGTGAGATGCCTTTGCAGTCCCTGACTACAGACGACACTCCTTCGGCGGTGTCTTCTGTACCCGAGACCGCTGGGTCATCGGCCCTTTCCCAGACTACAACCGAAGCCCCAGCTTATGTCGAGCCTACTAATGTGGACAGATCTACTTCCACCCATGGTGTATTTAGGCCTTCATCCTCTTTTTCTATTAAGGCCTTTACTAAATCCAAAGCAGCCAGGCATCACACTAGGCCTGCTGCTCAAGGCCCATCTCCTGGACCCATGCCTAAGAAACAGATGCTTAAAATGGCTGAGGATCTAATAACTCTTATCAGAGGTTCTCAGCCCCCTCCTGACAAGAGACCCAGAGTGGAGGAAGAATCCCCCTCTTCTGATCAGGGATCCATTTTATCAGAGCATTCTGATGCTGAGGAACACTCTTACTCCCCTTTTGAGGATTCGGATGCAGAGCAATCTATTCCTTCTGTATCTCCCCCTGAGGATTTTTCTTTTGGGGAAACCTTGCACACCTTAAGGGAACACTTCCATTGGGAAGGCCAAGACTTTCAGACTCCAAGAAAAGACTTAGGGAATTTCTTTGGCTACCTCAGCACAGACCTCTGGCTATTCCCCCTGTTTTGGAGGTACTGGATGATGTCTATTCGGAGGCTTGTTTTAATCCTGATTCACTGCCTCCTGCACCAGTTAAGCCTGATAGATATTAGAGTACCCAGTTCTCACCAATTTCTCTACAAAGGCCATAATGCTGACCCTGAAACCATTTCACAAGGCCCTAAGGGAATAAAGGCCTCCACTGCCAAGAATCCACTTCCTGCAGAAAGGGAATCTAGATCTCTAGAAAGGTGGGGTAAGAAAGTTTATACCTCGGCCACCCTAGCCATGAGGGCCTTAAATTGCCAGTTTCATATGATTAAATATCAGCAGTTCCTGTTATCACAATTAAAAAACAAAATGTCTCAACCTGAACAACCAGATTTAAAAGAGTTACAGGATATGATGCATAGTGCAGAACAAGTAGGTAAACACACTTTACAATGTGGTTATGATGCCCTAGAGGCCTCCAGTAGAGCGGCTGCTACAGGGATCAGTCATTCGCAGACATGCCTGGCTTAGGGAACAAAATCTGCCTGATCATGTGAAAGCAAAACTCCTTGACGCACCTTTGCAAAAGGATGTTCTTTTTGGTACTAATGCTGAGGATATATTACGAAAAATGGAAGAGAAAGCCAAATCTATGCAAACTGTCAAAGCTTTCTTACAGGTCCAGCCACCACGATTTAGCAGGAATTGGCCATCAAAAAAATGGTCCTTTCCAGCCACTGACAAGCCCCAAAGAGGCAGATACAGACGCGGAAGGGGCAGAGGGCAATCACAAGGGTCATATAGAGGCAGACAATGGCAATCTCCAGCACCAAGAGGTGGTGAAGACAGTGCACAACAATACAGGAAGCAAACTCAATGACTCCCTCATTTCCATGCCAAGCAAGTTTCAGCTGGCAGCACCTTTGGGAGGGAAACTAGCATTATTTGCAAGCAATTGGCATATTGTCACAACAGACAAATGGATACTGGACATTATAAACAGAGGCTACAAATTTCAATTCCACACACTTCCAAAAATGAGAGGCATGCCAAACCTACCACAAAATCAAAGGGAAGAGGCACAACTGCAAATTTCAAAGCTCCTAAACATGAGGGCTATACAAAAGGTACCTACGCACCAACAAGGTCAAGGTTTTTATTCAAGACTTTTCCTGGTACCAAGAAAAGGAACCGACTGGAGACCCATTCTGGACTTATCCTTCCTAAACACATTCCTACTCGTACCAAAATTCAAGATGCTCACATTACAGCAACTTCTTCCCATGCTGGGCAAGGAGTTTTGGCTGGTAACATTGGACCTCAAGGAGGCATACCTGCATGTCCCAGTCAGACAAAGCTGCAGAAGATACCTCAGATTTCTTGCAGGTTCAATCCACTATCAATTTTGTGCATTGCCCTTTGGCTTATCTACTGCGCCCAGAGTATTCACCAAGTGCCTGGCATCAGTGATTGCCTATTGCAGACTTCAAGGGATACAAATTTACCCTTATCTGGACGACTGCCTGATCCAAGCGGACAGCAAACATATACTACTGGAACATCTGGCATATGTGACACGGTTACTGCTTTCTCTGGGATACACCATCAACAAGGAGAAATCAAAGCTAACACCTTCTCAGAAAATAACCTTCCTGGGTGCCAGCTTGGACACAAACACCCAGATGGCATACCTTACGCCAGAAAAACAAGGGCAATTATCTCAGTACTTCAGAATACTAGCAGAAAGTACCAGGCTTACTGCAAGGAAAATCCTGCAGGCTCTGGGATTCATGGCATCTTGCATTCTTCTAATCCCGTGTGCAAAGCTGCATATGAGGAAACTTCAATGGTACCTAAAAAATCTATGGTCTCAACACAGTCACAGCTTGGAAGCAATTATTCCAATAATTCCATGTCTACAAAAGGAATTCCTATGGTGGGCCCAAGCATGTCAAGTAAACACAGGCCTCCCATTCTGCAAGCCTCAAGCAAAACAAGTCATAACCACAGATGCCTCAGATTACGCCTGGGGGGCGCACATGAAGGACAGGTGCTTTCAGGGCAGATGGTCCCAAAAGGAAAAGCACCTTCACATCAATCAAAAAGAAATGCGGGCGGTAATAAATGCAATTACAGCTTTCAAGGACTTCCTGCATCCAGGACAATTGCTCATAAGAACAGACAACACCACAGTAATGTGGTACATAAACAAACAAGGAGGAACTCACTCATACCCCTTGTGCAGACTAGCCATGACTCTTTGGAACTTGGCTCTGGAAAGACAAATCGAACTTCAAGCACAGTACTCGCTAGGCATGGAAAACACACTGGCAGACACTCTGAGCAGGAATATGACAGATCCACACGAATGGAAGCTACATCCACAGGTGTTTACGGAGATAGTCCAAGCATGGGGGAGGCCAGATATAGATCTTTTTGCCTCCCACAGAAACCATCAATTGAAAAGGTTTTGTTCAAGGACCTTCCATCCAAAGGCCTGGAAAGTGGACGCCCTTTCATTCAGTTGGACAACATGGACAGTTTATGCATTCCCACCTCTGCCTCTTCTGCCCAAGGTGCTTTTGAAAGCAAGAACAGACAAATCGAGGATGATACTGATTGCTCCAGACTGGCCAAGGCAACACTGGTATCCACTCCTGAGGAGCCTAACACATACTCCTCCCTGGTCCCTGCCTCTAATACCTCTTCTGCTGACGCAGAACAACTACAAAACCCTTCACAGCCAGCTGAAAACACTCAACCTCGCTGCATGGAAAATTCCTTAACACCACATCAAACTCTACTCTCCAAGGAGGTGCAGGATGTCATTTTGGAGGCCAGAAGACCATCTACTAGAAAAGCTTACTCCGCAAAATGGAAGCGGTTTTGCTGTTGGAATGAGAAAAGAGGACAGGACCCTAGAAAATTGAACTTGCCTCAGGTTTTACAGTACCTAGCTGAACTACTGAGCAGTGGACTTTCATTTTCTTCAATCAAAATACACGCCTCAGCCATTTCTGCAGAATTCAACATGGATCCTCCTTTATTCTCACACCCACTCTTACGGCGGTTCCTCAGAGGGGCTAAGAATATCAGACCTCCAAGGAAACAACCAATACCAGCCTGGGACCTTAATTACATACTAGAAAAATTATCATTGCCTCCCTTTGAACCTGCTGCTTCAACAGATCTACAATATTTGTCCTGGAAAACAGCTTTCCTTCTGGCCATCACTTCAGCTCGTAGGGTTTCTGAACTACAGGCCCTCATGGCGGTGCAGCCCTTCCTCATCTTCCATCAGGACAGGGTTTCCCTTCGTACCAACCCATCTTTTATGCCTAAAGTGGTATCTAGGTTAGCCTTAAACCAAGCCATACACCTTCCTACCTTTTATCCTAACCCTCAAAACAAAGGGGAAAGGCTGTTTCACTCTTTAGACATCCATAGGCAGCTACGTTACTATTTGGACAGAACAAAGTCCTTCAGGAAATCAGACCAACTTTTTGTGTCCTATGCCGTAGGGGCTCCAGGGAAACCAGTTACCAAACAGACCATTTCCAAGTGGATTGGCCACTGCATACGATTTTGTTACTCCTATCATGGGAAACCTGTCCCTACTGGTATCAGATCTCACTCCACCAGGGCCACAGCCACCTCTACAGCCTTCCTCAGAGGTGTGCCTACGAAGGATATCTTGGGAGGCAGCCACTTGGAGTTCTGTACATACCTTCACAAAACACTACCACCTGCCCTTATATTCCAGAATAAGAGCAGGCTTTGCCACTGCTGTTTTGCAGGGCATTCTGGCTCAACCCAGTTCCTCATAGTACCTGCCCACCCTATGCATAGCTTTGGGACTCTACCCATCAGTGATTACTGCAGCTGTATGCACGATGAACATAGTACAGTTTTGTACCTACCATAAATGTAGATGTTAGAGTGCTAATACAGCTGCAGTACAGGTTTCCCTCCCTCCTTCCCCACTTGGTAAAGGCATAGGGCCTATCAACCTCTTCATACCACTTGACTGGGTTATCCTGCCATGTTTTATTTGCTTGCTTACATTGTTTTTGCTTTACATTGCATTGCTTGCATATGCAGATTAGCTTTATTTATGTATTGCCTTCCTTTTGGGGGCACCTGACATCTGGGGCAAGAAAGACTGAAGAACATGGCGTCGGTTGTGTCTTATATACTCTGGTCTTCCTGACATCAGAAGAGTATGCGACGACAACCGACGCCGGACCAAGACTTTGGAATTCGGCCGACCGAGGGACCGCCTGACGGCTGAAAACCCATCTGTGATTACTGCAGCTGTATTAGCACTCGAACATCTACATTTATGGTAGGTACAAAACTGTACTTTTAGGGGACTGCACACTTGGACTCCCCTTCCTCCATTTACAAGTCATTCGGCTCTCATGATAATGAGAGGAGAGCCAGCCTAGATCTCAAAGGGCTTCTGCTGGCTGGCAAGTCTTCTTCTGGCTCTTCTAGCAAGGGGGATAGGTCAGTTTGGAGTTATCGGAGCTCCAAGGACTCCAAGGCTGTCAAGAGGGACCATAAGTGTTCTGGTCCCATTTTGGCTTCATCTGCTCCATCTGAGCCAAAGATCCCAAGGCCAACAGCTTCCTAGTTGGCTTCGGCTCCATTGTTGGCTTTTATCCTGTCAAAGCCAGGCTCCTTCACCGATTGCTGAGAAGGCACCATCTCCTGCCTTAAGTGACTTGAGCCCCTTCCTTTTGAGGGGTGCTGTATTGGACAGAAAATTTTCTCTCTTCGCCATTCACCCCATGGTCTTCTTTCTCCACCCCAGATCCGAGCTTCTCTGTTTTGGGTCTGGTCATCAGAGCCCCTGTCCAGTAAGCGGGTATCCGAGCCTCCTTCAGTGGCTTTATTGGCTCCGTCATCTTGGTTGGTTGGAAATTTAGCACCTGTCAAGTTGGACTGGTTTATGTGGTCCTGTTTACAGGCACAAATGCAGTTAGGACTCCTCCAGGTCCTTGACCCAAAGCTTCATCTCCATTGTCATGGTTTCCTTCCTCAGTGCTATATGCTCTGAGGTTCTCTGAGCCAGGTGTCTTCCCTCCCTTAGGGTTGGATCTCATGGCTTCCCTTGTTTACCTTGACTCCTGCTGCGTCAGAGCCAAGTGTACTCCAGAAACTGGATATCAAGGCATGGTGGTCTGGGTCGGATTCAGCAGGCCATTTTCGATGTTACCCCTCCCACACTGGGCTTTTGCTGTAAATAGTTCACCTCTGTTCTTAGCGTCAGGGCAGGCTGGAGATGGCTGCTTGGTCTTGTGCGTCCTTGGGATCTTCTGATTCTAGGTCCACTGACTTCGGTGAGTGCACATCAGCCTCCACCTTTGATGTTGTGGAAAGGATGTTCTGTCAGGAGGACAGATGGTCAGGTTCAGCTGGTGTCCGCTCTCTTTGACATCTGCACCTGTGGATATGACTCATACTGTTCCAGGCCACCTGGGGTGAAGTGTCACAGAACAGGTTGACTCATGTCCACAGGTGCAGAGTCAAAGGGGAGATATGATTTAACCTGTTCTTGGACAGCTTACCCCAGGTGACCTCCAGCCTGCCTTTCCTTTAGGGCCCCTGCCGCCCTCCCCTTCACATTCCCCAGTGTGGGAGGTTTCAGGCAAGTGGAAGAGGAAGCACCTGGACTCCCCAGATGAGTCCCCTCACTGAGGATCATTTGTTAAAGTTATAGTGGAGAACTGTAAGAAAGGGAAGAATCTTAAGTATGGCATGGATTGACTATAAAAAAGCATTTGATAGTGTCCCGCATTCATGGATAAAAGTGTGCTTAAAAATATATAAGGTACATCCTACACTGATTGATTACATTACAGTAACCATGAAACAGTGGCAGACCACTTTGCAATTAAGCCATGATAAAGGACAGATTATTATCCCAGGGATAAAAATCCAAAGGGGGATATTCCAGGGTGACTCCCTGTCACCGTTGCTATTTTGCCTTGCCATTAATCCATTAAGCTGTTTACTTAACAGCTTAGGTCATGGTTATAATTTGGCTTCTAGAAAACAACAAAGTATAATGACTTCTCATCATCTTCTCTTTGTTGATGATTTAAAATTGTATAGTTCATCAGATGAGGAATTGAAAGCACAGCTACAGGTTGTCAAAACTTTTTCAGATATTGGAATGTCATTTCGTCTTGACAAATGTGCAAAAGCAACCTTTAAAAAAGGAAAATTGCAGCACCAGGAAAACATCAGTTTGGGGCAAGAATGTGATATGAAAGAACTTGAGCAAGAGGGGGTGTATAAATACTTGGGAATTGATGAAGAATCCGCAATAAAACATGAACAAATGCGAATAAAGCTTAGTAAGGAGTACTTTAGAAGACTTAAATTAATTCTGAAAACAGCATTGACACCTAGGAACAAGATCCAAGCTATAAATGAGTTTGCTCTTCCTGTCCTAACTTCTAGTTTTGGAGTGATTGACTGGCCCCAAAAAGTGTTGTATAGATTGAATATTAAAACAAGAAGGATGCTTCATGCTCACCAAATGATTTATAAAAATCGGTGTACACCAAGATTATATATTCCCCGTTCTGGAGGAGGGATATGGGCCTCCTTGAAATTGATTACATGTATAGATCTGCAATTGTGGGACTCCACACATATCTACTGACCTCACAAGATCCAAGCATATCGACGTCAAGCAGGAATGGAAATCAAACCAGAAGTGGATAAAAATCAGGCAGCAACTGGATGTGCTAAAAAACAAAAGAGGGAATATAAGGTGAAGGATCAGATGAGAAAGCAAGAAATATGGAAAAAACAAATATATTTGCAAGTATAGAAAACTTCTGGAAGAGCCTCATGTTGATCAAGAACGAACGCAGGAATGGTTAAGGAGAGGTGAATTTACATCAAGAAATGAAAGGTTAATATTGGCAGCCCAAGATAGTGGGCTACGTACACGCTGATTTATGAAGTCTATTGAACATGTGGGAGAAACAGAAATATGTAGGTTTTGTGGAACCAAATTGGAAACGGTCACACACCTTATTGCTGGTTGCGACTCTCTTATGGCCGAGGGAACGTATACTGAAAGGCATAATAATGTGGCGAGATTGTTACACTGGAGATTGTGCAAACATTATGGTATCGAAGTGGCTTAAAATGCACTGGAAACACGAGCCACAGAGAATCATAGAAAATGATTAAGTTTACATCACATGGGATCACCCAATACCAACAGTCCAAAACATGGATGCTAGAAAACCGGATATAGTGGTCCAAGAAAAGAAGACAAAAGTAGCATTGACCATTGAAATTGCCACACCTAGTGACTACAGTGTCTTGCGTACAGAGAGAGACACAAAGTCACACCTGGAGTCACATCTCCAGGTTACTGGCACAGCACGATGCTTCAGAGATCATCCACGTGCAACTAACAACGGGCAAAACTGCAGTTCAGGTTTTAGCTTGCTACAGATCACCCACCATGTCCCAGAACCCCCATTCCACATTTCTGGAAACATTGAGAAATATAAAGGTCCTACCAAGCACCCTAATACTGGGTGATTTCAATTACCCAAACATTAACTGGGAGAACTACTCAAGTACTAACTCCCCTGCCCAACATTTCCTAGAATTTATAAACTCAAACTCCCTGGAACAACTGGTCAACACTCCCACTAGAGGTGACAACATATTGGACCTGGTCATCACCAACACAGGCGACCGGTGCTCCACACCGGAGGTCAACCCCTTGCTGGTTAGATCTGACGATAAACAAATCACTTTGGATATCCACATTCAGCCCCCACCCCCGGACAAGGAAACCACTGCAAAAAAACTTTTCAAAAGCAAACTTCACATTACTTAAGACCAAGGTGGAAAGTTTCAAAGCCCCCATGCTAAAGGATAACACTGTCCAAGCTGCAAAATCCTTTACTAATGCTTTCTACGGGCACCTACAAGAATGCATGGATCGTGCTATCCCAAGCAAAACCAAGACTCATTCTTCCAAGAAAAGGAAACCAGTCTGGTGGACTCCTGCCATAAACAAGCTATACAACAGAAGGAGGAAACTAGTACAGAAAAGAGTAAAATCCCAAGAAGGGAAGACGTCCCTGATCAGTATCAGCAAGAAATGTTAATGATCCCTCATAAAATCATCCAAAGTGAGCTGCAAAAGAAAAATTGCCAAGGACTCCAAAGATAACCACAAGGCATTCTTTAGCTATGTCAAGAATCTAAGTGGCAATGCTCAGATCTGCTCGGAGTTAGTGCAGAATGGCACAAAATATAGTGAACCGACCGATATCGCCAACATCCTGGCAGATAGGTTCAGCGCAAACTTCACCCCCAAAAGGGACCATAACCATACCAGAAGAATGTAGAGCCCCTGAAATCAGACACTCTGGTTAAAACAGCCCTCTCCAAAGCCAAAAACAACATCAATGGGACCGGACGGTGTCCCAGGCTGCGTCCTACATGAGCTCAAAGGTGAACTAACCCCTCACCTAAGCACACTGTTCAAACTCAGCCTCTCCACAGGTTATGTACCCATAGAGTGGTGCACAGCAACAGTTATTCCGCTCCACAAAAGTGGAGCCATATCAGACCCCGGGAACTATGGCCCTATAAGCCTGACTAGCTTGGTCTGCAAGGATATGGAGCGCATCATCATGGAACTCATTAACAGAGACATTGGGAACCTCCAAACACTGGACCCTACCCAGTTCGGCTTTAAGGGCAGATCATGCCTCCTAAACCTGGTGGACTTCTTTGAGACAGTTACCAAGGCTATAGACGAGGGAAAGGTGGTACACACAGACTACCTAGACCTCACAAAAGCCCTCGACACCATTCCCCATTCTGGTATTATAGACAAGCTCACCAGCCTGAACAATAACCCCTGTGTCACATGATGGGTTGCCAACTAGCTCACGGACAGAACCCACATAGTAAGAGTTGCGGGAGCTAGGTCTGACTCTAAACCGGTTACAAGTGGCATTCCCCAGGGCACAGTCCTAGGACCCCCTCCTGTTCAGCATATACTTCTCAGAGATAACAGGCATGCACAGGAGGACTATGGCTGACCAGTTCACAGACAACTGCAAATTAGGGGCTATAATTGACTCTCAGGCTGATACAGACATCCTCCAAAAGAGTCTCACTGAGACGGATACCTGGTGTCAAAATCATGTCCTCAAGCTAAATGCCAAAAAGTGCATAGTCATCCCCTTTGGAAAAAAACAAAGTACCCACAAACTACCACATAGGTGGTAGTCCCCTAAATACGGAAGATGTAATAAAGGGATCTGGGGACCCAAGTAGATAGAAATCTCTCCTTTGATAATCACATTGCCAAAGTGGTTAGAAAATCCTTCTGCATGGCCCACCTTATCATAAAAGGGTTTGCATCCAGATCAAAAGAGGTCATTGTGCCCCTTTACTCATCACTCATCAGACCCATCATAGAGTACAATGCCTCATTTGGGATGTACCTTACAAGACACCTGCAACAGCTGGAAAGACCACAGAAGTGCCTCACCAAGAGGATCACT
This sequence comes from Protopterus annectens, assembly GCF_019279795.1. Taxonomy (NCBI): domain Eukaryota; kingdom Metazoa; phylum Chordata; order Ceratodontiformes; family Protopteridae; genus Protopterus; species Protopterus annectens. Next base: position 669,029,895 of record NC_056743.1, read on the forward strand.
AGCCTCAAACAGATACCCTATGCAGCTAGACTAAAGAAACTCTAGCTGTACTCTGTTGCATACCGCCTACTCAGAGCTGATCTATGCCTGACATACAAGGCCATGTCCAACCCAGAATTGATGGACATGCTCCACCTAAAGAAAATCTTATCCCCTTGAGCCACACGCTCTAGGGGTCTAAACCTCACCTCAAAAATAAATAGGATGTGCTGGAGGGATAGATTCCTGTCCCAGAGACTTCCCATGCTTTGGAGCAAGATTCCAATCTACATTAGGCAGAGTTCCTCGCTAACACACGAGAAACCTTGATGAGTGGATGGGACACAGAAAGTTTACCCCGGGGAATCACTTCATTGGCTCTGCTGGACAGAGGCACAGGGAACTAATCTAAGGGGGCGGTGAAAGCCAACACATTCTGGCTAGGCTTCTAAATGCCTTCGAGCAGATAGCCTAGTACCTACCTATGAACCTATAAAATACCTCTATCTGCATGCAGAAACAAGAGCCATGTGGAAGAATGATACCCAGACAGTTCCAATAGTAGTAGGAGCAACTGGTCTTATAAAAAAGAGTTTACAATCGTATTTAGATATGTTATCAATTCATGTAAAACCATACGAATTGCAGGAGGAGTCATTACTGGGCACATTGCGTGTGCTGTGAAGAGCACTTTTGGCTAACATCAAAGAGTGAAACAATACTAATTTCATGAACTTTAATTGTTCTTTGACTTAGGAATGAGGTCCATTCCCGTCATGGTATTAGAAACCCAAAAGACTTGGAGAAATTAAAACGACAGAACACTGACTGAGGGAAACCTTTTGGAGCTTCTTTGCCAAGCGTGGGGAATGACCTGCCAAAGTCCTGTCTCCTGATGAGTCTGCTTTTCTGAAGACTTCTGGGTGAGCCCGTCTGTGTCCCAGGTGGTTCCCCCTCTCTGGACACTCTTATTGACCTTGTGTCCCAGAGGGCATGGGTGGAACCAACCCCCAAGAAGCCAGCTAAGATTATCTATTATCACCCCCCCCCACCCAGCCCAGGATGGCAACACGTGAGTAAGGGGCTGGCTGTGGATGCTGTTGTGGTAGCAGCAGCCACTAAAAAGTAGATCTCAGAAAATAATTCCTCAATTCATCCCCTGAATAGGGAATCTCGGGCATTGCACTGACTGGGGAAGTGCTTTTATACTTCCTACACCTTTGTGCTGAGGGCATTAAAATATTTATCCCAGTTAACCAGACTGCAGTGGGACATAATCTCAGATGTGTCGAGGAAGATTACGGCTCAACAGACTCTAGAATCTCAAAAGACGTTAGAGACTCAGATGTCCACTTTGCAGCCCATTGTCAGTGTCCATGCATTGGCTGTCTAATGCAGCTTATGGTATTCTCTGAGCCTCTGATGCTGGCATTGCCATGCTATGCTACATTTGTTGAGGTTGTGTAACTTTGCGGACTGCTTTTAGGTGTCCTTTATTAATGACCACCCCCTTTGGCTCCTCTCTTTTTCGGCCAAGGTTAAGAACACATTGACCAGAAGTGAGCAGGATTGGAAGACACACTATCTGCTGTGGAACAGCATTTTGCTACCCCTCATTTGACCTTCTCTAGCAACCTGAAAGGGGGGAAACGTATCCCTTTTAGGAAAGCACAACAGTTGTTCCAGGAAACTCCTTCTGAATGTTCTCCCCATAGCAGAGGAGGTAACCACAGTGGATGCTGTCTTTATGGCAGGGGTGGTCCGCAAAATCAGGGACTTCATGGAGGTTTCTCGGGAAGCCCTTTCAGCAGCTCTGAAGGCTTGCTCAGCTGTCTCTGAAGGCATTTGGAGGGTCGCTAGCTCTACACACAAAAGCTTGGGAGGCCATTATTTCAGACGCTTGTGTGTTGAGAGTCTTATCCAAAGACTATGCAATTCCATTTTTAGATACTCTAAATTTAAATTCAAAATTCTCCCAGATGTGCCACCCTGTCAGTGAAAGGATGTGACCATTGAAATCCAAAAGTTATTAGAAAATGGTCATCTAAGAGGTTTCACCAGACCAACATGGATCTGAGGTCTTTTCAAGATTCTTATTGGTTCCAAAGACAAAAAACAAGGGCCTCAGGCCAATTTTGGATTTGAGCAGGTTGAACCACTTCCATCAAGCAGACCACATTCTGGTTGATCATGGTGTAGTTCATTTTATATCTCTTGAGGCAGGTTGACTAACCTACCATCATATGAAGATTGCGAGGCAGTCAGAAAATTTCTACACTTCTGGCTAAGAGCCAATTACTGTCAGTTCTGAGCGTTGCCCTTTGGCTCACCACTACCCCCAGGTGTTCACCAAATGTATGACAATAGTGGCAACCTGGCTCAGGCTGCAGGGGGGGGTTAAGGTCTTTCCTTACCTAGACAATTGGCTCCTAACCACCTCCACAAGGGCATCCATTGATCAGAGCCAGGGACACCTTACTCCAGCTGTGCTTCTCTATAGGAAACAGTCTGCTATGAGAAATCCAGTCTTTTTCCTGTGCAGTCAAATTGCCACTTAGATACAGTCTCTCATGTCAGAAAGTTACCAGTTTCCAGAGTGTCGGCCCTGTGGGGTCTGTTTCATTACTATAATGCCCCAAATCCCTAGCTCATCTGGTTCTCAGGCTGTTGGTGCACATGGCAGACGCCATTTGTTTGGTTCCCCTCGTGAGGTACTACACAAGTTATGCAGTAGCATTGGTGGTGTAATGGTCTTTTCTGGCACAACTGATGGAATTTCCAGTTACATTGACAGAGGTTTGTTGGAATCAAATCAGATGGGGATTGAAGTCTCCTTTGGTGTCCGCCAGAAGACCATTTGTTTTTCCGCTTCCTCTGGGCATGGTCACCACAGATGTTGCTGTTCTTGGGTGGGGGGTGCATTTTGAAGGATTGACAGTCCAAGGGACCTGGTCTGATACCAAGGCTAGTCTTCACATCAATGTCCTAGAAAAGAGGATGGTCCTCCTTGTGTTGCAGGCTTTTCAGTGCTTCCCCCCCCAGGGTGTGATTTCACTTCAGACCGACAATATGTCTGGTGTGGTACTTGAACAAACAAGGGGAGACCTTTTCTCATCCTCTTTGTTGGGAGTCCACGGCAGTTTGGTAATGGGTGATTTTGGTCTCAATGGTTTACAGTTGCAGTGCACATCCCAGGGGGAGATGCAACACATCAGCAGATAGTTTGAGCAGGAACATTGTTTTTCCGCAGGAGTGGTCCCTGAATCCCAGAGTGGCCACTAAGATTTTTCAATGGTGGGTCACTTTGAGATGCAGTCTGTTCTCATCCCTTTACATCATCAAGTGCAGCAGCTGTTATACTTTAGTGCCTTCTCAGGAGCAGTCACCCAGGGACACAGTTCTGTATGCTGGGCCCACTGGGTCTCCTTTGCACTTATCCCCCGCCTCCGCAAATAGCTTCTTCAGATGGCAGCCCATTGCAGAGTGACTGTAGTCTCTTTTGCCCCTTTTGGCCCCTTCAGGTGAGATTCTCCTTTCTTTGGCCTCTTCTGTAGCACCCTTCTTGTGCCTTGGATCCCATTCCGGTTCTGATTTCAGACCCAGCGGGCCCGGATCCGCCCAACCTTCAGACCCTAAAGCTGACCACATGGTTCCTCCAATTCCCTTGATGGTCAGAAATCCCAAGCTCTCTGGTAGTGTTGCATATCTTGTCTTCCTCTCTCAAGCTGTCTACACATAAGGTGTATGCTAGTAAGTGGAAGCTTTTTGCTTGTTGGGCTACTTATAAGGGGTTATATAGATACCTTTTCTGTCCCCACAGAGGTTGGTTTTGAATTCCTGACAGATTTGTTTGATTCAGGCCCTAGTTATTGTACTATTAACTCATTACGTCTGAGTGATGCCTCCAGGTGCATCTGCAGTTGACTCCTACTAGTGCCTCTAGGAGTCAAATATTTCTTCATATTTGCATCAGTGGTTCCAAAACCACGCTATATACAAGGTTTTAAGAGTTCCTCTTAAAGGTTACAGTGGCAAACTCAACTGCATTAATATTTGACCTCTGTCTAGTGCAGGTAAATGAGTATTAACTTGTTTTTATGATATTAATTTATATAGATATACTTTTCACATTTTTCTAAATATTCTTAGCCTCATGTGAAAGCTCCCAGCTAGATGAAAAAATGCTGTTGGCAGTATGTGTGTGACTTGCGTGTTTGCTGAGGCATTGCAAGTTGTTTACAAAATATTGCAAATGTAATAGTTACTGTGTTTACTGTGACTTAATAAAATTTGGTTTAAGACCTAAAAACTAAAGAATACTACCACTGTAAAAATATTTTGTGCTGGAGAGTTTGCCATTATACTTTTGTCATAATCCCTGTTCCAGAGATGTGGACATTTGTTTGAAATGTGAGGGCATAATTTGATCCCATCAAAAGGCTTAGGTTGTGCCCATTGGAATTTAGAATGCAAACTTCCTGAACTTCATTGGAGTGAATGAGTTTAAGTGCCATTGACAGCCATTCCATTTTCCACACTGGCAGAGATGATGTGCTTTTAGCAGCCCTCAAAACTTCCAAGGCTTATGTGCATTTGGCAGCTCCCTAAATTTCCAAGGCTTTTCTCAGGGGCACCTTTTTGTTAGGTTTCCCCAGTCAGGGACCCTGTCTCTTTGTTGTATTTGCCTTTCATGCTTCAAATGTTGTCCACTTCTTCTTTTGAGCATTCTGATACAGTTGACTTATTTGGAAGACTTGGTGGCGATGTTGACCAAGCTGGTGTCAGAGTTGCAGGCCCTTTTGTCAGTACCTCTGAACTTGTTTTTCATAGACAGGGTTTTGCTCCACATGTACCCTTCTTTTCTTCCTATGGTGGCTACAGCAAACAGTTTTTGAACTGCTCCATTCATTTACTTGTTTTTACCCGAGTTTTCCAACAAATGGGAATGCTTGCTGAATTGTGTCGATGTTTGCAGACAGTTTAGGTTTCATTTGGCTAGAACAAAATCGTTCAGAAATTCTAATCAGTTGTTTCTTTTTTAAAACCCCCTATTGGGCGTGCCAAAGTCTAAGGTTACTGACTCCAAGTGGCATGTAGGTTGAAAGGAAAGCTCTTGCAGGGTAAACCAAAAGATCATTTTACTAGAGCTGTGGTTACTTCTACAGCCTTCTTCTACAGAGCTGCATCGGATTAGATTTGTACATCTGCTGCCTGGGTGGGTCCACAAACCTTTGTCTCATTACAAAATGGGCATTCAGTCAAGGTCCAGGGATTTCTTTGGTCACATCATATCATGCAGTATCCTTCCGTGAGACCTCCCAGGGGTTTTACATGGCTGGTTACTCTGTCCCACAGGTTGATTCCAGATGGCAACAACAACATCAGATACAAAAGTTATGTACTTACCATAACAATAGATCTGATGTCAATTTTAATTTCGTCCTCAACTGATATGTTCGGATCCAAACTGTCTGATCTGACTCAGCCGTTGCAAAAGCTTGTGGCAACCTAGAACTCTTGAGCTTCTCCCTTACCCAGAATGCACCAACACTAAATACCCCAGATCTCATTTGCAACTTCACAGCAAAAGAAGTAGCTTACAGACTGTCAAGCTTTTAAGTGTAGATAAGTGTTTTTCTTTAATAATCTCTTGCATTGCAATATTTTTCTATTTATCTTTCTCTTGTCTGTACTAGTGTACTCTGTGAATTACTATTAGTAATTTCCCTCTATTCCCTTTCTGCTGTCTTTTACACTTGTCGTGTCTCTTAGCTACCTTTGTAGGTAATTTTTTCTTTTCCCTCCCCCTTTTTCCTTAAAAAAAAAAAAAAAAAAAAAAAAATCGTTTGAGTACTTTAGTTTACCGTTAACTATTTTATGTCTGATAGTTAGTCTTGGTGGTGGTTATTCTGTTTTTTTTCCTAACATCCGTTTTTTTTACTTTTTTTCCAGGATGTTGGAAAAAGAGAAAAGCCTGGCAGGTTTTAAAAAATGTGGTAAATGTGGTTAGAAAAATCTCTGTTTCTGATTCACTGTGTGTGTGTGTGTGTGTGTGTGTGTGTGTGTGTTGTCTTGGACCCCTTCATCTCCAAGAAAGCTGTGCCCATGTGTTCAACCCAAGGGCCTTGGTTGAATGCAAGAACAAACTTATTTTAATGGCATTACTTCCATCCTCTAGCGAGGCACTATCTGGAGCTTCTCTTCAGAAGTTGAAGAAAATGCCTCCTGCTCCATGCTCCTCCTCATCCTCCTTGTGGACTAATGAGAAATCCGTTAAAAGATCTTTTTCAGACCCATCGGATCCTTGATAAAAAAAAAAAAAAAAAAAAGACATTTTCAGATCCAACTACTTTCTCATATCAGAAGCATATTAAGATTGTCATCGGAGCTGAAAGCTAATAAATTTAGAAACATCGGATCAGACCTCCTTGGATTTGATGCAGCGAATTGCAGATGTGGTGATTTTTGCCTACAACCAGGTTCTCACCCTCTTTGGACTGTGTTCTATCCAGTATCCCTTTTTAGAGAGACCAATATCTCCTTCAGGGATGTCCACTCGCTGATCCAGAAGCCTTACGGAAGAGGATATGGAGAGGTTAGTGAGAAAGACCCTCTCTGCGCAGAGCCAGCCAGATGTTCTTCGTGTTTCACTGTTGCAGTCATTACATTTGGGTAATCTGCTGGCAGGTTGCCCTCAATCGGCCTGATTAACAAAGTCTTGGGTCCTGCATCGGTTGCTGTCCCTTCTTCCATGACGTCAGGGGTATAAAACATGCAGCCGACACCATTATATTAGTTTTTATTGCCGTGCGGTGCCCGAAGCAGAAGCAGTTCGCAAGTGCTGGTTGGCCGACTCCTGACATTTTCATTTTCGAGTTTCAGAACCGAAGTCTTCAACTAAAAGCTAAGTACCCCATTGGGGAAACTTTTTCTTGCTCCTTACCGATGTCAGTAAAAGATAATAATTGCATTACTTGTGGGAAGCAAATACCTCATAAGGATTTTCATTTGTACTGTATTCCTTGCCTAAGCCCTGACCACAACGTGCCTTGCTGTCGGTTTTGTGCTAAATTTAATCAACGCACGATTAAACGTTGGTATATTTTTGCTTCTAAATATTTTGGCTCAAGATTTAATTATCCAGAAATGTTTTCGGTTAGCAATCCGACTACCGGAATACCCAAAAATTCAAAGAAAAAGACAGACCGTTGAGGTCCAAAACCAACGACGACGCTTCTAAGCCAGTCGCCGGTTCGCCGGTACTCATTGAGGCGCTTTCGCAGCCCCTTATACTCACTACTTCTGATTCACAGGCCTCTATTGAGACCCATTTACAGTCCGGTATGCCGCAAGATGCTTCAATTATGGAACCCGCGGATGTCTCTTCTTTAGATGGGTCCAGAGCCACTGTGCAAGCACCGGCTTCTGAGGGTGTTTTCAGTCCTACAGATTTGTATATTAGACCGACGCCATCTTCTAAATTAAGGCCATAATCTAAATCTATGTCTAAAAAACTAACGTGTGGGCCACATGTGCAAGCCCCTATGCCTAAAAAACAAATGATCAAAATGGCTGAAGATTTAATTACTCTGATCAGGGGTAGCCAACCTCCTCCTCCTAAGAGGCCCAGGGAAGACATTGATTATGAATCTTCTGAACAGGATTCTATTTCTTCTGACTCTTCTAATGAAGAGGATTTGTCTATTCCTACGTATGAGGACTCTGATGCAGAGGATTCCATTCCTTCTGCTTCTCCCCCTGAGGATTTTTCTTTTGGGGAAACTTTACATGCCTTAAGAGAACATTTCCACTGGGAAGGTCAGGATTTCTCTGAATCTAAAAAGAGACTTGGGGATTTTCTTCTTCCTCAGCATAGGCCTTTGGCTATACCTCATGTTCTAGAGTCTGATGAAACCGCAAGGTGAAAGCGCTAACTCTGGTACCTGCTGTAATAAAAGAAACGGAATTCTAACTTGGACGTGAATCTCTTTTTTGGACTAGCTGTGCTGACTGGAGGTTGATGAGATTTATAAGTGACATTTTATCTTATTACCTTTTAGAGCTGTGTTTCGCCCTAATCCTTTGTTACATTTTTATTATATTTATTGCTGCTTGGACTGGGCGTTCACCTTGTTCCATATCATCTTCTATTATGTTCTAGACATTGTTGTTGATGTTTTTTCAGAATCTAGTATGACTTCTGATTCTCTGCCTCCGGCTCCTTGTAAGCCAGACAGATACTACAGGGTTCCTGACTCCCACAAATTCCTTTTCAAAAATCCTATTGCTGATCCTGAAACCATTTCTCAAAGTCCCAAGGGCATTAAGGCCTCTACTGCTAAAAATCCTACCCTTTCTGATAGAGATTCCAGGGCGCTGGATAGATGGAGTACGAAGGTTTTCACGTCTGCAACCTTGGCAATCAGGGCTTTAAACTGTCAATTTCATATGCTTAAATATCAACAGCATATCATGGGACTACTTAAATAGAAAATTATGTTAATCTCTGTGTGGAAAATAAAGATTTGCAGGATTTATTACATTCAGCTGAACAAGTTGGAAAACGTACTTTGCAATGTGGTTTTGATTCCTTGGAGGCCTCTTGCAGGGCTGTTGTAACTGGACCTGTGCTAAGAAGGCATGCTTGGCTCAAAGAGCAAACTCTGCCTAACCATGTTAAAGCAAAATTGTTGGATGCTCCTTTACAACAGGACCGTCTCTTTTGTAATAAGGCTGGAGAAGTGTTAAAAAAGATGAAAGATAAAGCTAAATCTATACAAACTGTGAAAGATTTCTTACAAGTGTAACCTCCAAGATTTAGTAGGCACTGGCCTACTAAGAACTGGTCCTTTCCAGTCCCCTCGAGAGCCACTCAAGTCAAATCAAGACATTCCAAAGGGTCCAGGTTTCAGTCACAAGGAACATTTAGAACAAAACAGTGGGGTGCCTCCACCACCAAGTCTGGAAGCAACAAGGTACCTCCCTATGGTAAACAGCCTCAATCACTTGCCTCTACAATCACCAAGCACTTAGCTGTTAGCCACCCATTTGGGGGGAATACTGGCACTTCATGCACAAAACTGGCAACTTATTACCCAGGACAAATGGGTTTTAAATATAGTATCCCAAGGATACAGATTTCATTTCCACATGTTTTCAATCCCAAACGGATGGCCAGATCTGCCCCCAAATCAGTGGGCAGAGGCCCAGAAACAAGTTCTGTCCCCCATGAACATGGGGGCTATTCACCCAGTACCAGAAGAGGAAAAGGGACAAGGTTTCTATTCCAGACTTTTTCTGGTACCCAGAAAAGACAAATCATGGCGTCCAATTCTGGACTTATCCACTCTAAACACATTTCTGGACATTCCAAAATTCAAGATGCTGACTCTACAACAGTTACTACCTATGCTAGGCAAAGATGCCTGGTTGGTAACTCTAGACTTAAGAGGCTTACCTACATATCCCAATCAGGGAATCTTGCAGAAGATACCTCCGCTTCAAAGCAGGCTACTTGCATTACCAGTTCTCTGCACTGCCCTTTGGCTTATCTACTGTGCCCAGGGTCTTCACAAAGTGCGTGGCACCAGTAATTGCATTTTGCAGGCAAAGACATTTTCAAATATATCCATACCTGGATGATTGTCTAATTCAGAAAACAAGGACATTCTTCTAAACCATCTGGCGTTTGTAAAAGGAGTTCTAACTTGTCTAGGGTACACCATAAACGAAAAGAAATCACAACTGGTACCCTCTCAAAAAATTACATTCCTGGGTGCAAGCTTGAATAAAACTGCCCAGATGACTTACCTTACACCAGAAAAGCAAATTCAGTTGGTGACTAACTTCAAACAGGTGGCCACAAAAACCTTGCTATCTGCAAGACAAATTCTGCAAGCCTTGGGGTTCATGGCCTCCTGCATTCTTGTAATTCCATATGCAAGACTACATATGAGGAAACTTCAGTGGTACTTAAAAAGTTTATGGAGTCAACATTGTCATAGCCTGGAAACAATGATTCCTATTATACCTTGCCTGCAACTAGAGTTCCTGTGGTGGGCAGAGGCCTGCCACCAAAACGAGGGACTGCCATTCACTCCACCCCCTGACGCCCAAACCCTGACTACAGACACATCAGACTATGCTTGGGGGGCTCATCTGACAGGGAAGTGCATTCAGGGCAAATGGAGCCCAAATCAATTGCACCTACATATCAATCAGAAAGAGATGCTAGCTATACATAATGCACTGACGGCCTTCAAGGACTACCTTCATCCTGGACAACTAATGATAAAGACAGCAACACAGTTATGTGGCACATAAATAAGCAGGGGGGGTACACATTCCTACCCCAACATGGCCTTGACCTATCAGATACAACTACAAGCTCAATTCCTGCCAGGAAAGCTAAATACTCTGGCAGACGAACTAAGCAGAAATCTTATGGACCCACACAAATAACCACAAGTTTTCAACATGTTGACACACAAATGGGGGAGCCCAGGCATAGATCTTTTTGCCTCACCCCAGAACTATCAGTTGGACAAATTCTGCACAAGAATTCATCACAAAAAAGCTTGGAAGGTGGATGTTCTGTCATTCAGCTGGAAAACCCTTTTGGTGTATGCTTTTCCCCCTCTGCCTCTGCTCTCCAAAGTTCTACTAAAGGTCAAACTGGACAAACCAAAAATGATTCTGGTTGCTCCAGACCAGCCTTGCCAACACTGGTACCTACTCCTGCGCAATGTGTCACACCTTCCTCCGTGGCACCTGCCTCAGACACCTTACCTACTGTCTCAGCAGAACTACCGTCTCAGCAGAACTGCCAAATTCTGCACACTCAAATCCAAACATTCAGTCTTGCAGTGTGGCTAATCAACTAATTTCACCCTTGGCATCTCTCAGAAAACTTGTGATGGATGTCATTTTGGAGGCTAGAAGACCTAGTACTAGAAAATCTTATGCTGACAAATGGAAAAGATTCTGTGCCTGGAATCAATCACAAGGAATAAGCACAGCAATGTCCAATATTCCTCAGATTCTGCAATACTTAACTGAGATGCTGCACAAGGGCCTATCTTTTTCTTCCATAAAAATCCATGCTTCTGCCATTTCAGCTCATTACAACACAGACCTTCCCCTCTTCTCTCATCCTCTGCTGAAGCAGAATCTCAGAGGGGCCAAAAATTTAAGACCTCCCAGGAGAGCACCTACTCCTGCATGAGACCTCAATTTTGTTTTGGAAAAACTCACTCTCCCTCCTTTTGAGTCAGCTGCTACTGCAGACCTAAAATTTTTCTCCTGGAAAATAGCTTTCCTTTTAGCAGTCACTTCAACTAAGATGATTTCAGAATTACAAGCTGTTATGGCAGTGGAGCCTTTCATTATTTTTCATCCGGACAGGGTGACTCTAAGGACCAATCCATCTTTCATGCCAGTGTGGCTCATAATCAGACCATTCATCTGCCAACTTTCTTCCCCAATCCACAGAACAAGGGTGAGCGGATTCTGCATTCATTGGATGTACACAGGCAACTTAGATTCTACTTAAACAGGACAAAATCTCTAAGAAAATCGGAACAACTATTGGTGGCATTTGCTGCAGGGGCAGAGGGAAAGGCCATTTCAAAGCAGACTATTTCCAAGTGGATAAGCCATTGTATTTTTTTCTGCTATATGCACCATGGTAAAACTATCCCCAAGGGGATCAGATCTCATTCCACCAGGGCTGCATCTACTTCTGCAGCCTTTCTCTGAGGAGTTCCTACCAGAGACATTCTAGAAGCTGCTACCTGGAGCTCAGTTCATACGTTCACCAAACATTGCCATTTACTTCTCTTCTCTAAATCCAGAGCTGGTGACCAAAGAACATAGTACAGTTGTGTACACTTACCATAATTGTAGATGTTCGAGTGTATTCACTGTTGCAGTCCTGGTTACCCACCCTCCAGCCCCCTGTTTTTGTATTACTGTACCTCTCCTTTCTTTTACTATGCTAAGCCTTTTTGGTGTATTTGTTTTTGTTTGGAGGTATATTTTTTGTGTTTAAATTATATGCATATATATATATTTTTTTTTTTTTTGCTCCCCATTTGGGGGGCAACTGACATCTGGGGCAAGAAAAACTGATTGTAATGGCGTCGGCTGCATGTTTTATACCCCTGATGTCACAGAAGGGACAGCAACCGACGCAGGACCCAAGACTTTGTTAATCAGGCTGACTGAGGAAACCTGCCAGCAGATTACCCAAATGTAATGACTGCAGCAGTGAATACACTCTAACATCTACATTTATGGTAAGTGTACACAACTGTACTTTATCCTTCCTGCTCCTAGCCCATTGGGTCAGAAGATCATTAACATCCACTACTCCACTTTTGTCAGTTTCTCCTCTGGCTCCTTTCAAGCTTTTAGAGCCCTTGGATCCGAGTCACCTGGGCCGATCGGCTTCGGATCCATGGATATCTTTGTCCTCTGATCCAAGGCTTGCTCTGAGCACTTCAGTGTAGTCAGATCAGGGGAGCTCTCTGAGCCGCTACATTCAACTCCAAGGTTTCAGAGCAGTCTGTACACCTCGGAGCCTTGGCAGTGATCAGTTTGGACCAAACTTCAGCCTTGGGTGGACTGGGTAGGCTGACATCATAGATCAGAGACTTGCTTTTTCGGATCCGGGATCCTATCTCTCTCCAGGGTGGTCTGCTATCCCTTCAGATCCCTTTGTCTCCATCTGTCCCATCTCTGCATCTGGAGTCTCAACTACCCTCTCCACAGGGACAACTGGTACCAAAACCCCAAGCTTCCCATCACGGGATCTCCACTATTTCTGATACCTTCCCAAAGTTTCCAGCAAAGGAGGTTCATAAAAAGAAAATATTTAAGAGGAAATATTTAGATTCCCCCCGATTCTGTTACTGAAGATGCAGATTTTGATGTGGACGAAGGTCCCCATGATCACTCCTGATGTCTTATTTGGAGACATCTTAGAAGTCCTGAAACAGAGAGACAGCTGGAAGTCCAACAACCCTTCTTTGGAAGAGTTTGTACTCCTGGAGGTGTTTGATACCAGCCCATCTAACTCCTGGGTGACTCCACCCGGCAGTGAGCTCATTAATTTGATCTCACATCAGGCATTGAAGGATCCAGACACTATTGAGCTAATTCCCAGGAAGCCCGATAAAATCATGACAGCTTGAGAGGATAAACAGTTTTGGTCCAAGGGTGTGCCTATTGAGGGTCTATATTACAAAGTCGAAAAGACCTTTATTCGAATGGCATTTACATCGAAAATGCGATTTATCGAAGTCGTTGTGCCTCCCACAACCCACTAATTATATATACCAACTCCGAGATTGCACTTTAGTGAGGAAAGGGCAAATTTTCCGATGTTCATCGTGCATACAGCTGCAGTAATCACAGATGGGTTTTCTGCAGTCAGGCGGTCCCTCGGTCGGCCGAATTCCAAAGTCTTGGTCCACCGTCTGTTGTCGTCGCTTTCTCTTCTGACGTCAGTGAGGCCAGAGTATATAAGACACAGCCGACGCCATGTTCTTCAGTCTTTTTTGCCGTGTGGTGCCTGAAGCAGAAGCAGTTCGCAAGTGCCGGTCGGCCAGCTCCTGAATTACGAATATTTTGGAAACTGAAGTCTTCATTAAAGCTAAGTACCCCGTTGGGGAATCTTTTCTTGCCTCAGACCGATGTCAGAAAAAGTTAATAATTGTATTTCTTGTGGGAAGCAAATACCGCATAAGGATTTCCATTCCCTCTGCATACCTTGTTTGGGCCCAGACCACGACATCTCGGGCTGTCGCTTTTGCGCTTCATTCAATAAACGCACTATTAAGCGTCGGGAGGAGTTCGCCCAGCATTACTTTGGTAAAGCTTTTGATTATAAAATGTCGTCGGACACTCAGACTACCGTTTTGTCCAAAAAACGCAAGGAAAAGGACCGACACGCGAGGCCCGCGGTCCCCGCCGACACCACGCCAAAACAGGCTACGCGTGGTCCGGTTCTCAGCGAGACACCTTTGCAGTCCCTGACTACCGACGACACTCCTTTGGCGGTGTCCTCTGTACCCGAGACCGCTGGGACCTCGGCCCTTTCTCAGACTACAACCGAAGCCTCTGCTAATGTTGAGCCTACTAATGTGGACAGGTCCACCTCCACCCATGGTGTATTTAGGCCCTCATCTTCTTTTTCAATTAAGGCCTTTACTAAATCCAAAGCAGCCAGGCATCCCACGAGGCCTGTTGCACAGGGCCCATCTCCAGCTCCCATGCCTAAAAAACAGATGCTTAAAATGGCTGAGGATTTAATTACTCTTATTAGAGGTTCTCAACCCCCTCCAGACAAGAGACCCAGAGTGGAGGAAGATTCTCACTCTTCTGATCAGGGATCCATTTTATCAGAACATTCTGATGCAGAGGAACACTCTTACTCTCCTTTTGAGGATTCGGATGTAGAACAGTCCATTCCTTCTGTATCTCCTCCTGAGGAATTTTCCTTTGGGGAAACCTTGCACACCTTGAGGGAACACTTCCATTGGGAAGGCCAAGACTTTTCAAATTCCAAGAAAAGACTTAGGGAATTTCTTTTGTTACCTCAACACAGACCTCTGGCTATACCCCCTGTTTTGGACATACTGGATGATGTCTATTCGGAGGCTTGTCTTAACCCGGATTCTCTGCCTCCTGCACCAGTCAAACCTGATAGGTATTACAGAGTACCCAGCTCTCACCAATCCCAGCTCTCACCAATTTCTCTTCAAAAGCCATAATGCTGACCCTGAAACCATTTCACAAGGCCCCAAGGGATTGAAGTCCTCCACTGCCAAGAATCCTCTTCCTGCAGAAAGGGAATCAAGATCTTTAGAAAGGTGGGGTAAAAATGTATATACCTCAGCCACCCTAGCCATGAGGGCCTTAAATTGTCAGTTTCATATGCTTAAATATCAACAGTTCCTGTTATCACAATTAAGGAACAAAATGTCTCAACCTGAACAACCAGATTTAAAGGAGTTACAGGATATGATGCATAGTGTAGAGCAAGTGGGTAAACACACCTTACAATGTGGTTATGATGCCCTAGAGGCCTCAAGTAGAGCGGCTGCTACAGGATCAGTCATTCGCAGACATGCCTGGCTTAGGGAACAAAATTTGCCTGATCATGTGAAAGCTAAACTTCTAGATGCTCCTTTACAAAAGGATGTGCTGTTTGGTACTAATGCTGAGGAGATACTACGGAAAATGGAAGAAAAAGCCAAATCTATGCAAACTGTCAAAGCTTTCTTACAGGTCCAACCACCACATTTTAGCAGAAATTGGCCTTCAAAAAACTGGTCCTTTCCAGCCACTGACAAGCCCCAAAGAGGTAGATACAGACGCACAAGGGGCAGAGGGCAATCACAAGGATCATATAGAGGCCGACAATGGCAAACTCCAGCACCAAGAGGTGGCGAAGACAGTGCACAACAATACAGGAAGCAAACCCAATGACTCCCTCATTTCCATGCCAAGCAGATCTCAGCTGGCAGCACCTTTGGGAGGGAAACTAGCATTATTTGCAAGCAATTGGCATATTGTCACAACAGACAAATGGATCCTGGACATTATAAACAGAGGCTACAAATTTCAATTTCACACTCCTCCAAAAATGAGAGGCATGCCAAACCTGCCACAAAATCAAAGGGCAGAGGCATAACTGCAAATTTCAAAGCTCATAAGCATGAAAGCTATTCAAGAGGTACCTACTCACCAACAAGGTCAAGGTTTTTATTCAAGACTTTTTCTGGTACCAAGGAAAGAAACAGACTGGAGACCCATTTTGGACTTATCCATCCTAAACACATTTCTACTCGTACCAAAATTCAAGATGCTCACATTACAGCAGCTTCTTCCCATGCTGGGCAAGGAGTTTTGGCTGGTAACATTGGACCTCAAGGAGGCATACCTGCATGTCCCAGTCAGACAAAGCTGCAGAAGATACCTCAGATTTCTTGCAGGTTCAATCCACTATCAATTCTCTGCATTGCCCTTTGGCTTATCTACTGCACCCAGAGTATTCACAAAGTGCCTGGCATCAGTGATTGCCTACTGCAGACTTCAAGGGATACAAATTTACCCTTATCTGGACGACTGCCTGATCCAAGCGGACAGCAAGTACATACTTCTGGAACATCTGGCATATGTGACACGGTTACTGCTTTCTCTGGGATATACAATCAACAAAGAGAAATCAAGACTAACACCATCTCAGAAAATAACTTTCCTGGGTGCCAACTTGGACACAAACACCCAGATGGCCTACCCACGCCAGAAAACAGGGCAACTATCTCAGTACTTCAAAATACTAGCAAAAAGTACCAGGCTTACTGCAAG